>NW_026442151.1:4587500-5187500 GCF_026898425.1 Galleria mellonella | reverse complement strand
ACAATAAGGCGATCTTATTGCTGAGAGCAATCTTTTCAAGACAATCAATGTTCAGCAGTAGCCGATACAATATTTAAAAAAAAAAATTACTTATAAACTTATACTTTGTGTTTTAAAATTAATGGAGGAAAAGTGTCAAAAAATATATCAAACATAACATAAAAAAAAAAAAAACAAATATAAAAGTACAAAAAAAAAGAAAAAGAATATAGAAACCCGGCTGGTCAAATAAACATATAAGTAATAACATTAGGTACCTATGTTATATTAAGTAGTAACATATGGTATGTATGTAAATATATTTTAAAAAAATTAAAAAATCTGGACTTCACTAGAACTTTACAAACATTAAATCAGCCTTCATCAGTTTACTAATAATACCAATTTATAGATCTATTAAATTTATACAAATTCGGCAAAGATGAAACAGAAATATATGGAGATGATAATCAATTTTGAGTAATCTCTTAAACCGACATTATATAAAAAAATATATTTATTAATCTACCATTTATGTATTGCGGTATCAATTATGTACAAAAACGAGTTTACGTGTCATCAAACGACGCGGTGATTACCTCCCACGAACACCGGCGTAGCTCGTCTTTGTAGCCACACCCAGTTGACCTCTCGATGCGTGCAGTATTATTTATTGAGGCCGTTCAATCTGTATCGATTTCTCAATGGTTCAATAATCAGACTGATAGTTGATCGATCAACGAGTCGAAACAATTTCTTGTAAGTAGGTAGGTAAATAAATAGTACCTTATTATTTAGTATAGCTATTTGTATTATCCCGAATTCAAATTCAAATCATCTTTATTAAAATAGACTTCTTTACAAGCAGTTTTAAATTGTTTTTTTTTTTTAAATCTACTGCACGTTTCGGAAAGTTGTTATCTGCTAAGAAGAGCCCGCAAGAAACTCAATAGTTACTCTTTTAAATCTCTGTTAGCATTATGTATATTTATTTAAATGTACTATGTCTAAAATTACATGGTCATGCGTGATCCATTAACACCATGTACATTTGTCATTCAAGTAATTATTTAATGTGTAGGTAATAAGCTTTGTTCAATAAATGTTTCTATTAACAGTTTTAAACTTATTAAAAGGTAGATCTAAAATATCCTTCGACACTTAATATAACATTTCATTTTTTTATGAAGTAAATAGATATATACTAAACGTCAATTTTAGAGGGTGGGGATTATTAGCTTCCCACCTATAATAGTAATTATAGGTGTAGTAATAGTAATATGCCTAATAACCCCATTGTTAGCAATATACCCTATCAGGTAGACCTCCACTCGTTTCCGTTAACAATTAAAACAATTGTATTTAATTTTTATTCAATTTATTACAACAGGTTAACTGATCTGCTTTCATCGTGACTTGTCATCTCTCACTGGTGTCCGCCAGCGAATTCCAATAGTGCAAGCAGGGATACCATTCCATTTTCACCTATTAAAAAAATTCAATGTCACAATTGTCTAAGAACGAAATTGAACAAGATTCCAAATACATCCTTGTTAAAAAAGTCCATGCTCATCTTATGAACTCATTACAACAATAGTAGCTAGTCACAATTTTTATATTTTATTTATTTATATATTATTTATATTTTATATATTTATGTAGTTGTACATATATTCCTTCATTTTAATTAAGTATGTGTATCTTTATATTATTTATGTATATATTACATATTTATTGTGTATTGTGTATACATTATTAGCTTTTATGTTATCTTTACCCATTCCAATAATGAAGTACCATGTTCGTAATTCACTGTTCATCCCAAAGATTGACTTGTAAAGTATGCTACTAGCATTAAGTCTATCTTTTGTACCATGTTTTCTTTTGGTCAATAAATATCTCAATAAAAATAAAATATCACAATTCCCCTTTTTTGTGAACCTACGCGAATTATGAATAGATTTTTAATATATTTTTACACCTAATCGATAGGGTTTATTCCTGTGTTGAACACGTATTTATTTTGTTTTTGAAATACAAAAATATGGATATTTTTTAGGTAAGGATCTACTAGTAGGTAAAGTTGTGCTCACGCTTTTATGCATCCACGTATATGTTTACTTTATTAAAATAAAATATGTACATAGAAATTAGACGTTGTTCGTTGTGTGTCACTTTAGTAGAGGTGGACCGATTTGGCTGACTCTCAAATGACCTATTTGGAATTCCAGGAGAAAAATTTAAATTTGGACAAAACATTGTCTATCGGGTCAACTAGTAAGAAGATAAAAATGCACATATTTATAGATACTTACTTTCTTTTGCATTCTTGTTATAATTTGTTTTGTAATTTGTCGAAAATACGGCTTCCCCATAAAGGGGAGTTTTGCTAGTAGTTGCCATGGCAGGCGGATTGACAACCACATTTAGTCTTTAGTGATATTTTAAGTGAAACGCTGCAGTCCATCTCTTGATCATTGAATTCTGTTAGTAGCGGAAAAAAGAGGTGGTCTATTCTATGTCTGGACAATACATAGCTGGATAACCAGAGGGAGAATTGTACAAAAGTCGTTTGCTTGGGTACTTCTGTCCCATTCGTGTTTCAACCATAAAGCAGTTATGTTTACATGGCTGTGTTTCGGTTTGAAAGGTGGGATATGGTGTGAATTTACAGGATACAGAGGTATAACACCTGAGTCTTCAGGAATGGCAACGCATGGGAAGTATCATGGGCGAAACAGTATAGTCTGTTATGTCCATGGTACTGCTCATGTCTATAGGCGACGGTTGCAACTGTCCATCAGGTGGGCCGTCAACTTGTTTGCCATTCTAAGTTGTATAAAAAAAAAACATATATCTAGTTTTGGTTAGATACAGTAAAATATATTTAAATATTGTGTACGTAGATAAGTACGTAACTGTTTATTGTCTCTTGTTCAACATGATTGCGTACCGATCAGATTTATGACGTTATACTGACCTGACCTTTGAATAATTATGGTTACTTAAAATTAGATATAGATTACCTGCATTAAATTAAGATCGTTAGAGGTTGATTTATAGGTACCTACAGGCAGTTATAAAATATAAATTATAAGCCGTATCTATGGTTAATATGATCTTGTAATTTCATTTTGATCGTTGTTTCTCAACGGGAGGTTCACAATTTTATAGAGAGTTCGCATTCGGTATTATTTCTTCGATCTATATTATGTAGAGGCTGGAAAGACAGAATCTATTACTCGTAAAATAGTATTTAGGGAATTTTACAAGAGAGCCAAAGAAAATGAAACGAAATAGTTGATGGATGAATGAATGAGAAAAAACTTAATGTGACTTCTTACTATTTTTGATATATTTTACATGAAATCAATAGAAAATATTAATTAGAAGAGTATAAATCAAAGAAAGTTCTGCGTTTACATATTTCGTGACTTGGCTTGGCTTAGTTTTTGATGTAAAAACCAGTGTTAGACAATTATGAAGATAAAGTAAGTACTTTATTATTTTAGTATTTTTATTTTATATATTTTATTTGTTTCACTGTTTTTTTACTTATATTCCTGACGCACATATGTGTTTATTTGCTGTTACAAACTTTATTTTATCAGACTGTAAGAGCGGATTACAACACTTAATTCATTGTGCATCGGGAAAAAGAGGAATTCCTGTTGCTTACAAAATTTTAGAACACATTCATAAATTAAACTAAAGTAAAATTAATCTATTATTTCCATGTCTAGGTAGTAGAAATTAGATAAAATTCTAGTATTCTAGTATAGAAAGTAGATAAAATTCTATTTAAGAAATCAGTTCAGGATACGATAAGGCTAATATACCTAAAGGAGGTAAAAGTACTAGGAAATACAATAATTACACTAAACTCACAACATGCACCACATCACGCCGCTACAGACACACACATACATATAGAGCGATGAAGCATAAAATTAATATATATGTAATATATGTGTGTATGCATATTTGTATATACACATGCAATAAAAGGGGTTGGGGTCCCAGTTTCTATTTTCCAAAGGTTTTTGCGACGGGTTGTCTGAAAAAACCGGCAAATTTGCGAGAACAAAGTATATAATAAAATAATAATAACAAAAACGTGAGCTACGATTTCATACAGCAGAAGTATGTCGTTTAATGGAATGTGTTTCGCGTAAAATTAATGTATATAATATAATAAGGTAGTCCTAATGGCTGACATGTTGGTATAATGTAACAGTTGAATTATTTACTCATTAACTTGTAGGTGCGAATATGGGTTATTAGCATTAGATACAATTTAGTAAAATATTTATGGTAATTAATGACAATGTAATAAACTAAATATTTTTTTTTAATATATAAATAGTTAAGACTTTAGTAGAAATTTTAAATCATATATACCAACAATATATTTTTTTTTATCCAACTTAGAATGGCAAACAAGCTGACGGCCCACCTAATGGTGACAACCGTCGCCTATAGACATGAGCAGTACCATAGACATAACAGAGTATACTGTTTAACCCATGATACTCCCCACGCATTGCCATTCCTGAGGACTCAGGTGTTATTCCTCTGTACCCTATAAATTCATTGCCATATCCCATCCTTTAAACTGAAATACAGTATTTAAACACAACTTTTTCACCGTAGAAACACGAATGGGACAGAGGTGACAAAGCAAACAACTTTTGTACAAATTCTCCCTCTGGTAAATTGTATTATGTACAATAAATATTTTACAAACAATTCAATATTGATACAAACAAAAATGACATAAGTACCTACATTTAATACGCTTAATTACCTATCTACTTATAATAAATATTTCCCTTGACATTAAGCAACCTTTATTATAATGTCCCGCGATTAGATCACTGGTAATGAGTAAGTAAGCGAATGCCAAGACAATTCTAGAGATAGTAACAGCAATGATAACCTGATAACAAGGCGTTTGGTAGCCAGAAGTCACTGTCAGACGGAGTGACGTGGCCACCATACATGCCAATGCTATGTTGTGATGGTCAATCCATATGCTGATAAAAACAGCAAGTGATTAGTGTGCAGTGCTAAGAACAAGGATTAGATACAGTATCAATGAATAGTGCAATTTGAGTCAACTCTAGATACGTACCTGTTCTTAACATAGATTAAGTATAGTAGCTACGGTATCTAAATGAGAAATATTTCTGTGTAATAACAGAATAAAAGGGCAATGTGTCACGACACCTATTTTAACATTTTTGCAGTATCTTGTAAGTAGATATCTAATTTGTACAGATTGGTTTTGTACAACAAAAAAATGTTCTACATATATGGCAGTGAAATACATTACCGAATGAATACAGAAATTTGACAGACAAAATATTTGATAAGAAAATTTACAATTAACTCTCCGAGGAATGATTTTATTCATTTGAAGACTATTTTAATGTAAAATTTTAAGAATAAGTTCCTAATTTAAATTTTTACATAGTACACGGTTGAACATAGAGATACTGATTAATAACCTGTATTTTAATAAACTAATAGTATTCAGTCAAATAAGGTTATCATTCATTCATTCATTTATTCACATAAAAAGGGCGTAATAGGGTTCTTTAAGGGTTGGTAAAGCGTGCATGATATACCTCGTGTTACAGGCATCCACAGGTTACGGTAACCCCATTTACTATCTGACGGGCCGTATACTTGTTTACCATAATAGTAGTATAAAAAAAGAGTATATTCCTTTTTAAAAGGCCGGCAACACACCTGCAATGCCGCTGGTGTTGTGGGTGATCATGGGCGGCGGTAGTCACTTACCATCAGGTGAGCCGCATGCTCGTTTGCCCCCTGCGTTATAAAAAAAAGAATCTCAGGTATTAATGGTCGGAGTTCCCAATCAAAGGAGATTTGATGAAAATTTAAATACAAGCACAATTATGTGTTGACAAAATTCCAAAGTAAAAATACTTCCAATCTTGACTACATCTATTTAATACATTCTAAATAGCCATATTTCTGTTCTTTCTTTTATGCAATTTAAAATGGCAAACAAGTTGACGGTCCACATAATGATATGCATTGTCAGTCACACGGTTCCCTAGTGTGATGCCATTACTAAGAACTATGGATTTACTTTTTATTCTTTATTGTAACCAAAAAATGTGTTATCAGAATAATAATTGAACATAATAATGCACAAGGGCGAGCTTATCACTAAAGGAGATTTCTTCCAGCAGACCCAATATGAGATAAACTGACAGTTTATTCATAGTTACAGGCATACACGTGTACCAGTCGACTTAAATGTTGAAGTTAAAAATAAATAAATAAAATAGCTATCCAATTGAAAACATCGATAAATAGATATATGTTACATATAATACACAAATTACATATAATTTTACGCACAAAGGCCCAACTGAGAGACTAAGAGCGGAAAATAGAGTCTAATTTACATTTACAAAATAGGTATATATTATTTTCCATAAGTACTGTATAAGTTTACCTATTGCCATATATCGTCCTACATACAAGCACTAATGCGTTTCGACAGAAATACGAATGGAACAGCAGTATCCAAGCAGACGAATTACGACGACGACGACGTATATAAAATTACTCTAAAAACACTTGATATGAATTTTCATAAAATCAAATTTCAAAAGAATTTAAAGATTTTTTTAACAGTTTAATTTAGAGTTGAGTGTCGACTTCGACGGTCGGTCATAAAACTGAAAAAGAAATCTCTTTGTAATATGGATAAAATCATATTACGCCGACCCCAAATGATTGGGATAAGAGTAGGAAGATGATGATGAGTTTCAAAAGAGATCCATTTAGAGGTCGACCTGATTGGATATATTACTATTTAATAAGAGGACCGTATTATTAATAATCCTTATCCCCCCCCCCCCCACGCTGAGGATTAGATATCTATTGTTAAAGTGAATATTTTATTATATAAACTATGTATAAACAACGGGGAAGTTTAATATTAAATATATTTACTATTAAAATTAAATTATAGATCAGATTTTACTAATAGTTGTTACTTATAACTCGTCTAGTTAACATGTACAATGATGTCGTAATGAACGATTTTAAGTCTAAACTACAAAATTAATGGATCGATTTGCGACATTTAAACAAAATTAAGTACAAAGTGGCGTTAATTGAGTGAAATAACTATTATTTTTATTAACTAGTTTTTCCTAAGTTAAAAAGATTTATATTGGAGTAAAGGGAGTAAAGGGAGTACCTAAAGGATGGAGAAAGTCAGTCAGGGATAGAGAGAAATGGAAGCAGTTGGGGGAGGCCTATGCCGACAAACAACCTGATCAACACAATGGTTGCTAGTAAGCTAGTTAGTAATAAGTAGTATGTAAGATTAAAATTGTGGCCAGCGAATAAAGGCTTTATTATTATTATTATTACAAAGGGAGTAATATGCATATCATGTGGTTCCGACATTACTTAATGAGCCACCCCTTTCTTTCTCATGGGTGTCGTAAGAGGCGACTAATGGTAGCGGAATTAAACAAAATAATTCTATTCAAATAATCAGTGATATGGATTTCCGCAAGATAACACTTAGTTCAATAAAATGTTATCACTAAAAGTGATCTCTTCTCTAAGTTCTATCTTTCGTTATCTACTCGTTTCTCTAGTTCATCATCCATCCTGTGTATGTCATCACTTTATCAATATGTCGTTTCAAACTACACTTTGCTACCAAATTGCAGTCTCTGTTTTAGCGACCAGTCCATTATCACTTTAATTTATAAATCCCTGCGATTTCTGTAATGGCGATTCGATATTTCAATTCCCTCAAGCAATTTGAAACATTATCCTTTTCATAACTCGTTGAGCGATTTTTCTTATTTCATGACAGGTAAGATTTTTTTTTACAACACAGGGGGCAAACGAGCATGCGGCTCACCTGATGGTAAGTGACCACCGCCGCCCATAGTCACCCACAACACCTACGGCATTGCAGGTGTGCTGCCGGCTTTTTAAAAAGGAATATGCTCTTTTCTTGAAGGTTATGTTGTCGTATCGGTTCGATGCATTGGTTACATTTTATTGGCTAGACTGTTTGTGAATAAAATTCTAGTACTTTATATTGTTTTATTTATTTATAGCATCACCAACATGAGATACAGCGAAGTATGTCAATACAATATTCTAGTAAATTAGATGTAACTGTTCTTACATTTAGAGGCAACCACAGAAAGCTTTGTACTCGTATTGAGACATATTAAAATGAAATTAAATAATTAAATGTTATTAAATTAATAAAGATATTAACGATATCAACAAATGATGAAAATTATTATTAAACTATTTCAAATGCATTTAGCTTAATTATAAATAAATAAAATATAATATAAATAAAATATAATATAAATAAAATAAAATTATAGGTATATTTTATTTCAAGTGCCTAGTGCTATCTAATTTCAAAAACTCTCCTCACAATAACATCATGTCATGCATCGTGTCCTAAAGGACAGCTGAATAACATTATAAATGAATAAAAACTCTTTATTTTCCTCTACAAAAAAAATTACACAGATTATAAAGAATAACAATATGTACATCTACACAAAAAAATATAGTAATTAATTATATAAACTTAATTAGATAAAAGTAATGCTTACAACAATGGGCACCATTTCAGTACTTTTCTTTTACTTTTAATAATTTTTGTTTGGTGTAAAATATTTTATTGTAATTAAATAGATATAGAATAAAGAAATAAATAAATATTTTTTTTCTTTCCATTTATTTTACTTACAACATTCCCGTTCACTTAAATCGATGTTCACGACTATAAAGGAAATTAGAGATTACATAGGTTTTTTATTTTAATTTCAGTACATTTTTCTTTCTGCCCTTCATACGCTTTCTGTTTTTACCTAATGGTTAGTTGATGGAGAATGCCATATGGCATTAAGCTCGCCACTTGTACAAAGTTTTATTGTGCAATAAAGAATAAATAAATAAATAAATAGAATGATTATCTACATCATCATTATATCAGCCGTTAATTGTCCATTGCTGAACATAGGCCTGCCCCATAAAGGAGGCTTTTGCCAGTAGTTCCTACGCTTGACAGGTAGGTTAAAGGTAGTTAGGCTTTAGTGGCGTTTTATTTATTTATTTCTTATTGCATTCCATAATATAATTAGTAGGTAACATTTCAACTTCAATTATGGACCCTGTTGGGTACAACAAGTACGAAAGAAGAGGACAACACTTTTTTCAATTTAGAAATAGTCTAAGGATCTGTTACAATATTATCCAGTATTTGAAGTTGTATCACAATAGGTACGTATTTTCTTATTATTATTCATTATTTAAGTATTGATGTGTATCTATTCATATCGTAATTGTTATTAGTATTATATAGTTATTTAATATATTCTGTAGTTTATAATCATTCATATTCATATTGTAAAATTAATTAATAAATAGTTTAATAATAAAATTTCATAGTTTAATAATTTAAGTGCGACGCTGCCGTTCATCTTTCGACCATTAAGTTCCCTTAGTCTCTTTTCTTTACAGACATTAGTATTAAACTGAAAAGATTAGACAACGTTCCATGTTCACACTTGTGTACTTCGATGAATATAGAGCATAGTGGCGTGATAGAATAACAATACGACATACAACCCACCTGCACTATAGCGATAGTATTCATGCTAATAAGTACGATGTTCCATCTATAAAAACAATGGGCATCATCGATACCTGCGCCTACGCACGAACTGGAATGTCAATCGTAACAAAATCCGATCACCTGTCATAGCCACGAAGGCGGGCGGAAAGTTTGGGGAAAGCGCAGTCGGATGCGCAGGCTTCTCTTCACTCCGCCATTAGCTGAGAACCGGCCAATGGAATGCGAGGGGCGTGGTCGTGCGCACGCGCCGCCCGCGACACTAAGACGATTCAGTATAAACGCAGCCGTCGTATTATCGTCACGTCAACACTTGCCTTATTTCGTATGTTCCTAATTATGAACTTTTTGTACGAGTGTAAATGTAAATTTTGTTTTGTCTGAAGTGTTTTTATTTAAATGCAGTACCCGTTCGGACTTGTAAAAATGTTATTGTGAAGTGACACTGACTGTGGTTCCAGTATTTGTTTTGTGTGACTCTTCGTTTTGTTGGCATGATGATGATGGACCAAGCTCACTTTGGAGAATATTTGCTGAGACAACAGATGTTACATGCAGCGTCCCTTAGCGGATTGCGTAAGTTTATTAATAACGTATCAACCTAATTAGTAATAACGTACTTTCTTATATTAAATACTAACATAATGAAAATAGCATTACTAAGTAAAATTATTGTTTGATCCTGGCATAGAATGGGCCATTTGTTTCTTTCCCATGGGTGTCATAAGGGAGGCGAGGGCGACTAAGGGAGGGCGAGGGATAGGCAGCAGCATCCCTCTTAAAATATTTTTTAAAACTTAACTGCGGTTGCTAGTACGCCTGCCAAGTGTGGCAACTACTGGCAAACCCCCAAGACAGAGGCGTATGTTCAACAGTGGATAGTGAAAGTCTAATATGATAAGGTAAAATTAATAGTTTTAAAAATGTAAATGGTAAAATTAATAATTATATTTAGAGAAAATTGAAGTGATCTGGATGGATCTTGCCAAAAATTGAAATATTTTTCCTTATGTAAGTACTAACTATGCCTGTAATAAAGGACCGTTTTTTTTATACACACCTAATACCAAAAATAATTACCAATAATAATAAATAAGTAACTTAAACATTTTTAATAAAAAAAATAACAATATCTGATTAAATATCCCAAAAAATAGGTTAAAAAATTAAAATATAAAATTTAAGTCATTTTTTTATAAATCGAATACGCGTTGATGTCTTTTCTATAACTAATCGTACTGAGTATTAAAAATAATTACTTAGTACTCGGTGAATTTTTTCGAAATTAAATAATACATTCTTTATATAGTATTCTTTATGATATCTTATTATTATATTCCTTCTATTCAATAATGCAACCACCTACTTATTTCTCGGTTTGCCCAATAGTTGACTAATAGAGAACACCGTCTGGTGCATCACTGTGCATTACAATTTAAATAAATAAATATCTTATTATTTATGTAATTGGGCTGTAAAAATAGGCATACGGCCTGCCTGATGATACTATTTATATATTGTCTAAAGCACATTTTCATGGTCTATTCATATGTAACTTAGAAGCGAGATAATCATAAGTTATGGAATGTGAAACCTACTTAAGGATAGACTAATGTTGTTTTATAATAGTAATAAATTTTTAAAATAATTTATTTTTCACGTATAATTAAAGATTAAACTGAACCTACTAATAAATCTACTAAGTATAGTATTATAAGTATGTACTTTTAATTCAAATTATTGTAATTTAATTTCTATTCTAAATATTTATGCCTGTCCACAATGCACACACGACTATATGTGTTAAAAATGTATTATATACCTGCATTACATTACCACATAATCAAGAAGTAAAACAGTGCTAATTCATTTAAAACACATTTAATAAATATAATAGACAACCTAAAGGCATTTAAAAACACGTAATAATTAACTTATACAAACTATATTTATATATATTTCCCGTGACATATTATTATAAAGATTGTCTGTAAGAGATTGCCCTAGCGATAAGACCGCCTTTTGTACCTTTATGTGTATATTTCAATCTGTATTTACGTTACTGTATTTCACTTCAATTGTTCAATTGTCATTTTATATTTTTGTTTATGCTGCAATAAAGAGTTAAATAATAAATATATAAGTATAATAGATTTAAATATAATACATATATATTTTTAACAATCACACACACTGCTTCTAATAAAATGCGCTTTAAATTTATGTGCGTTAAAATACAATTCTTTATACGCAAAATACAAAGGAAAAACCCGATGTAAACCATTAGCATTGGGATTTTCAAATACCCATTTATAATATAATAATCTGTATTACATTAAACCAGTTAATCTCAAAGAACTACTTAGTGGTTTTGTTATGTTTGAAAGTGGCAGTAGTAATAAGGGATGGTAGATGAGAATGAAGTGCGCACACGCATGAAGATGATTGAGATGCTGTTCCAGCTGTGAACGTTAAACCAGTGCATACGGTAGCGACATTGTATCTATCGATATATTCGAGTGCTATTTATTTAAAGGGCAGGTCATGATCTACCTATCGTAATGAATTCACCTGTATATAACAGCAATAGCTGCCAGAGCGAAAGGGGCCGCGTGAAGGTCGATCTGATAGTGTGTATTGCTAGCAATGGGACCATTAGTCCCCATTCCTAACAATCGCCTTTCTCATACTAGCCTTATCTGACCACTGCTGAACATAAACCTCTCCTATAGACAGTCACAAAGAACAGGGGCGTTCCTTATGGCAGTTTAACATTCGGGAGATTTTGCCAGTATTTGCCACACTTGGCAGGCGAGTTGGCAACTGCAGTTAGACTTAGAGGGAGACTTTGTACAAAAGTCGATTGCTTGGGTACTTCTGTCCCATTTGTGTTTCAACCGAAAGTTTCAGTTATGTTTGCATGGCTGTATTTCGGTTTGAAGGGTGGGATATGGCGTGAATTTACTGGGTACAGAGGAATAACATCTGAGTCCTCAGGAATGGCAACGCATGGTGGGTATCATGGGCGAAAAAGTATACTCTGTTATGTCCATGGTACTGCTCATGTCTATAGGCGACGGTTACCACTTTCCATCAGGTGGGCCGTCAGCTTGTTTGCCATTCTAAGTTGTATAAAAAAAAAAAAGACTTTTGGAAATTTTTTAAGAGGAACGTTGCTGTTTATCTCTCGACCATTAAGTTCCCTTATTCTCTCCTTACAACATCCACAGGAAAGGAAGAGATAGCCCATTCGATTCCAGAACCACACGGTGACCTACCGATAATATTACATATAAACAATTATATTTTAATGTGTAAATAATTGTATGTATATACATATATATACAATTATTTACGCGTTAAGATGTATGTAGTATATATATAAACAATATTACAATATGTCTACCTAAATGTATATTATGTACATATTTTATATATTTAGATAGATACTCTTTATTGTTTCCTCCAAAAGATTACAATAGTAAACTTATTATAAATATAAACGATTACAAGAAATAACCACAATGAGAAAACAATGGGCGATCTTATTTTATTTATGTAATATAATAATATTAAATAAATAATAAATAATCTTTGTTCACTACTCACAAGGAATATTTTACATTGTATGACTATTTAGAATTTTAACTTAAAAATATTATCCTTGTGAGAGTCTAGAGTCTGAACTAGGTCGAAACCTGTACTACAGATCTCCAGACTCGGAGTTTTACAATATATTACTGAACATCAACATTATTACATCAATACAAATATTGTGAGGCAAGTATTCTTGGTATTTCTTATATTTATTATTATTATATATCAATTATTATATTTTTCTTATATTTACATATATTTTTTAACATAAACGTTTTTTTTATACATATTGTGCCAAATAGCTACCACCTGTTTCTTTTCTCTTCAACCCAAAGGTTGTCTGAAACAGTTTGTTTTAGCGATAAGACCGCCTTTTGTACTTTATACCTATGAGTAATATTTATATATCTATTATTTTACATTAGATGCAATAAAAAGTATATAAATACATAAATATAATAGGAATCAACATTAATGATGTGATAAAATGCATTTTAATGATATGTTACTACCTAACCCACTTAGTGTTTGACAAGTTGTAACGCCAGTAATTGTTAGCTTAATGTAATTACAATGACGTTCAATATTGATTCCTTGTATTGTTACCAATCGGTTTAATGACAGTAAATATCGCTTATTACGTAATAAATGTTTTTAAGTCGATTGAATCATGTTTTTAGTTGCCTTTATTACTTGTTAGGTAATTGATTTTAACATTTATATAATTATCACCTAAGTATAATGGATGTTATGAAGAGGTAAAATTGTTTTCGTTTGTGATGAATAAACTCAAAAACTATTAAACGGATTTTAAAAATTCTTTCACCTATAGAAAGGTACATTATCAGACAGTAAGATAGGCTGTGTATTATTTTCGAAAATTCTATCTACCTATGCGAAGCCGGGTCAAGTTGTTAGTTTTATATATTAAATTCGAATGTTTGTAATCACAGATAAATGTTTGTTTGTCACGCAAAAACTATTGAACAGACTGAATGAAATTTGGGACGAGGACAGGGTACTTTATATATTTACTAATACACTAATAAGTATAATTCATCCCTCTATATTTATATATAGATGGATGAATTATAATTAAGATAGGTATATTAGTAAAGAAGAAACATCTAAATATAACTTTGTACCAGACCGCCTGTAACATTTTTAATGCAACTGAAGGTGGCGAACAAACTGATGGAAAATACTTAGTGGTAGTAATGGTAGTGGTAGACATTATGAGGCTATGTCCTCTTTCTATAAGAAAACGGGCTCAGGTCAATTGTAAAGATTGTTACTTATTATTATTTAACAAAAATATAGCTTAATTTTTAACAAAAGAAAATAAAAACAGGTACCTATATGGGAATAGACGAATGATTATATTCCGTAAAAAAATATCTTTAATTGTGGTAAAACTAGTTATTATCATTTAACAACTAAGCATTGAACTGATTTTTATATTAAAACCAAACTACGGAACTTTTTTTTAACATCTGGAAAATGCTTTATGTAGACCCATACACCTTGTGGGGGGTGAATGAGTACTGTAAGGTGAGAGTGTACCCACCAAAAACCAGACGATATTATACCCTCGAGGTGCCATATGTCGGAGACATGGGTTCGCTTTCGCACTCACCACATCTCCGATGACAGCGACCCGCCCCTGATGGTAAGAGCAGGTCTCCTCTCTCAAGATAGGGTGGATGACGTGCTCACCCTACCACTCGGGCGATGCGCCAGTATATTAGCACATCCCCCAGGAAACTATGGAACTGAATATATTAAAATTTCGGCCATGATGCCCATGCGTTGCCATTCCTAAGGACTCAGGTGATATTCCTCTGTGCCCTGTAAATTTACTATCATATCCCATCCTTCAAACTGAAACACAGCCATACAAACACAACAGTTTCACAATTGAAACACAAATGGGACAAAGGTATCCAAGCAAACGACTTTTGTACAGAGTCTTCCTCTGGGGCAGAGAAGGATATACGCTACTTTTTATCCGGGTCAGTAAACATGTCTCGGTCACGCGGACGATTTTTTTTTATACAACTTAGAATGGCAAACAAGCTGACGGCCCATCTGATGTAAAGTGGTAACCGTCGCCTATAGACATAAGCAGTACCATGGACATAACAGAGTATACTGTTTCGCCCATGATACGAGCATATCCAAGCAAACGACTTTTGTACAAAGTCTCCCTCTGATGTCGCAGTTAAAAGTACTTTTGTAAGTGAGAATTTGTATTTTTCCGCAAAAGGAATAGAAGATAAAAGGCACTTTGGGAGAGTACAATTATTCTCGTTTGCAAAGATCACATAGAAAAATTTTTATTACGAAAAACATTTACTCATAAATGTGTAATTATACAAAATGATAGCCGAGATCTTACAAGAAAATCACTAATCTATATTGACTTTCCGTTATCTACGTACCATTAATGTTAAACACGAAGTTTTATAGTGAAATTTGGATATGAATAAATTTGACCGGCTCTTTTGATCGCCCGCATCGTAGAAGTAATGCCGATAAAATCATAGGAAGCCATAAAATATTAATATTATAACGTCGGCGGAAACAAGACGCAGCATAGCGCGTCTCATTTACATGTCACCGAAAGTCATCGCCTGTCAAAATTAGTGCCAATCTCTGGGGTGTTGAGTCGAATTATTGCTGCTTTAAGAACAATGTTTAAAATATTTTCCTTTTTTTATATAATATAGAGGACAAACAAGCATGCGGCTCACCTGATGTTAAGTGATACCACTGTACAGAGGCACCCGAAACATTAAAGAAATTGCTGATGCATAGCCGGTCTTTTAAGAAGGAGTATGCTATTTCTGTTATTATTATTTATATTTTTTAATATTACTAAGTAGTAATAAGAAATAATAAATTTATAATAATAGTAAGTACTAGTACTGTTTCCACTTCTTATTGTACACACATTGCCCGTTGGTAATTAATGCTCCTTTCCACTAAGGGTTTGCTGGAAGAGAACTCTTACAGAGTTAAGCTCGCCTGTTGTACATCTTCATTCAATATAAATTATAACAATGTAATTTTTGTGTACAATAATGTATAAATAAATAAATATGCTCTTTTTTTGAAGGATTCAATGTGTTATCTATTCGGAAATACTACTACTTGGAGTTGGTTTCTTATGTTTATTTGAACAATTGGATAGTTTTATTCTGGTAATGTGTAACATAAATTTGAAATGTATGTCTTATATACAAGTAAAACGTAAAAAAGTAATAAAAAAGAAAAATAAACAAAAAAAAATATACAAAAAGAATTAAGATTCAATGTTAGAGACACCCTAATGTATTGAGTTTGCAAAATTAAATATGCATAAATAAAAACAAAAAATGTCATCTCCGATAACTTTTTGAGGGCAATCAGAAATCATTGGTGAAACACACTTTGCTAATAAAACACATTCAACTCATTAGATATTCCATCATTGTAGTAGTACTTACCTGCTTAATAGTAAGTTCATTACAATATTTATTTTTAAAAACACTATAGATAATAAACTAACGCGTTGGCTATTTTGTGGTGGGCAATGATAACAGATAATTTCGTTTTATATTCGCTGTACTTATTAAATACATAAAATGTAATGTACAAAACTAGCGAAATGTGATTTATTAAGTAGGTATAAAAAAATAATATTGTTTTTAAAAATAAACACAAATATATTATAATAACGTTCTGTTAAGCAGTCTTGCCCAATATGTAGATGTACCTATTTGGTTTAAACAGGTTTAAATTTAATTAACAATTTTAACTACGTAGATATACCTATTCATCACGTCCTCGTAGCGCGTTGTTGAGTTGAAAAAACAAATGCACCGCCTTGACGTATCTAGGTACAAACTACAGTTGAATTAATCGACGAATGGCGAACAAGCTGACGGCCCACCTGATGGAAAGTGCTAACCGTCGCCTATAGACATGTGCAGTACCATGGACAAAACAGAGTATACTGTTTCGCCCATGATACCCCATGCGTTGCCATTCCTGAGAACTCAGGCGTTATTCCTCTGTACCCTGTAAATTCATTATAGTTAGTGCTATAAATGTTACACGATGTAGATTGCCCAATGTAATACTATTATTCGAATATTCATGCGCTTGCCTATTGTTCGCATATCAATGATAATACTCTAACTAGATATAGTACTATATTAAAATAATGCTAAATTGCTTATAAGAACTAAGTTTGTACTAAATGAAAGTTATTGAATAAATTATATACTGCTAGTGTTATAAATGAGAGTATTTGGGTTGATGTTTATTATTATTTAATGGAAAATTTATTTAATTTATTAGATTTAAATGAAACTTAGTATATGGATAGGTTATATTCTAAGTTACCACATAAAATACTTATTGATTCACACGTACAAAGCCACGGAATACAGCTAATATAACGTTATATGTATAATTATTCACGACTGTGATTTTTTAATCAAAAGCATTTATTCGTTCTTTATCTCATGGTAATTTTGCTAAGGTTTATATCATTATTTACAAAGTAAAAAACAATAAATTACCGTAACTAATATATTAATAATGTAAAATATAATTAAAAATATAAAACATGATTATTTTATGTATAATATGTAATTAGTACTGCGTGATAGAGTGACGTTGTCAAGTACTAGCGGCGCAATATCTTTGTGGCGTAATATGAAATCGATTTTATTTATATGATTTTATTAGATATTTATATTTTCTGGTTGCTGTAATAAATTATGTATGTATTATATGATTAATGAAAGTAAATATAATAAAGAATATATGTAAATTACTTATATTGTAAAAAATTTACACGCCGACATAGAGACAAAATGTATACGGGAATAGTAAACCTCTTTCATCTAAAATTAACGTTCCAGCAAAACACATTCACAAATGTGAAAACGATTCATGGCTTAACATAGATATAAATTTGATTATGTATTGATTGTAATTCAGCTGTACGTTTTCCAAAAAATAAATAAATAAAAATAAATTCATTACGTTTTGTTTAGACTTATACTCTTTTTTATTTATACAACTTAGAATGGCAAACAAGCTGACGGCCCACCTGATGGAAAGCGTCCTGGTGAAGAAGCTCTGTTTAGTTAGTGATTTTCTTTTTTTTATATACAACTTAGAATGGCAAACAAGCTGACGGCCCACCTGATGGAAAGTGGTAACCGTCGCCTATAGACATGAGCAGTACCATGGATATAACAGAGTGTACTGTTTCGTCCATGACACCCCCCATGCGTTGCCATTCCTGAGAACTCAGGTGTTGTTCCTCTGTACCCAGTAAATTCACGCCATATCTCACCCTTCAAACCGAAACACAGCCATGCAAACACAATTGCTTCACGGTTGAAACACGAATGGGACAGAGGTACCCAAGCAATCGACTTTTGTACAAAGTCTCCTTCTGATAAATAGTGGATGAAAGATAGATTGTGATGATGATGACGATTAACTACAATTATTTCTAAACTATAAAGTAACAAATTATACGGTATCTTCTTTCAAATAAAAATGATATTTTCTGTTCAGAGCATCGCGTGGGCGCGGACGCTGAGCCGCCGGCGTGCGAGGCGAGACTACTCAATGGAGATCTGTGGCGGCGATTCCACGATATTGGTACTGAGATGATCATCACCAAAGGAGGACGGTGAGTGTTTAGATACCACTGTAATTATGGTACCCTACTTCTGTAAATGTGACAAGTTTTCTAAAAACAAAATAGATTTTTTGTATGAAATTTGGAGAATAAACAAGCTTATTGCCGACATTCTTATGCAAGTAGGAATGGCAAAAAAGATGATGGCGCGCCTGATTGAAAGCAATTTTTTTTTCAATCGATTTCAAAACGAAGAAGATTCTCAATTGTTTGTATTTTTTTCCTCTTTGTTATCTTATAACTCCGCCAGTTGTAAACCGACTTGGAAAAATCTTTTTTTTTATCTGAAAGTATATACGAGTACGTTCAGATTAGTCCCATAGAAATTTTATCAAAATTGGTTCAGTGATTATTTTTTTTAATCAAAATAACTAGTGTTGCCACATATGAAGTCAGTTTTTTGTAGAACACAATCTTAATTATTGCTAAAAATATAATGGCTACAACGAATATGAAAAGCATATTAATTTTAGCGTAAATAATTCAACAAGAATTATTTACGATAAAATTAATTTTTATAGAAAAATATGTAATTAGTCGTAACTATTACTTATAAACAGTACAGACCAATACCAATGGTTTTAGAGAATGCAAGATGATGTTCATACACACGCTGCCCTTTTATTTTTTTTAAATTTCAATTTCTCCGAAACACATACATACAATGAAATACATCTGCTTGGCAGAAGCTTGAGTGGATCAAACGGGGTGACTTTTATGCAGTCTCCCTATATTTGATCTGGTAACCCCTTAATGTAACAGTAGTAACTGGTTTGTATATATTTTTCCTTTTTCATATAAAATTATGATACCTTTATTTCTGTAATTCGGAAATATTATATACCTATACTTATCGTCCTTACTATATTTCATACAAGACGTCATTTTATGTGTTCACCTTTAAATTTAGGATGTGTCTTCTGGTAATCTAAAGCCGACGATTATTTTGTCACAGCACAACTAACCTACAGTTGGCACACTAAAAAAAAATATTGAATTAATATTATTACTTTCCAAAGTATAAATAAAATAAAATATTTAATTGTATACCAAAACCTTTAGTGCATATATCTATGTTTAAATATAACCGTTATATATAGGTATATTTATAAAAAATGCACATAAAAACACGGAAAAAATATATCTAGATTATTCAGTGATACGTGCTATATTTTATACAATTAACGACGGTAATATGTGCTTTTAAAGTAATAATTTTCTGCTTTTAACAGTCACTGATATATAAAATGATAACTTAATTATAATTTTATGCGGTCTGTTAATTGTTTAAACATGGGTGTGAAAAAAACCACTAATAGCTTTTACCAAATACAAATACGGGTTCTGCAAAATTAATAAGGTAGATAGAAAGATAGATAGATAATTTATTTACATTACTTACAGCACACAAATTACAATAAAAAAAAACATACACATAATACACAACAAAAGAGATAAAAGAATGAAAATAAAAAACACAAATAAAAAAAATAAAAATAAAAACAAAATATATAAACTAACAATCTCCTTTCTTTCCCTTCCTTCATGCATGTGCCACAGTAACACAAAATGGTCACAGCTCAGTTTATTGCTTTGCCCTTAAAAGAGCAAAATACTTATATTCTGCATATTGAATATTGTAATATTATCTACAGTGTGGCCAGATGATGTTTTAAATTTTTCCCTAAATTTCAAATGCTTTTCTCCATATTGATGTTATTTTTTACAGTCTTACAAAATCACATTCTCGTGTCCATTTTTATTACATGCTACCAACTAACCACTGTTACAGGTGGCGAAAAAAACGCCCCTCTCTGCGCTAACATTAATGGTAATGGATATACTATGTTACCTATGTTTATATTATATAATCATATAATATATGTATATATAATTTATAGTTACAGTACCAAGATTCTAAAACAATTATCCAAGTTTCTCCTCTGAAATTTCTTCAGAATTTTTCTGAGAAACAAATTTTTACCCAAACTTGTGAAAGAATACCCATTCTGGCAACGCTAAATTAAGGTTAATGGAATAATTATCAGTATTCGATGCGGCACAAAATATTATTATGACAGATATAGCTAATTGGCATGACTTACCTGACGGCCTTGATGGCATTGCGGTTTAAACATTGCCTCACCTAACCAGAGTTGCCAGATGCCAATGTTGATTTTTACCTAAACGTTAAATATTTTTTTCCAAATCGATATGTTTCCCGAGACTTTTGCCCAATCGTAACTTGTATTGTTTTTCTCTACTTTTTGCCATAAACACGTAACAAAGTGAAAAAAGGTAATTTCCCCTGTTTCAATTTTTTCCCTCTCCTTGCCTTCATTGCTATAATTTATTTTAATATACCTGTAGGTATACACTTTGCAAGTACTAAAACTATTACCCAAAATTTCATAAAATAAATCCCTAACCTTCAAAAGATTGAAGTAGTCTACTTCATTAATTTTCCTACTTTTGAGATCTACGTGTATGACGTAACGAGCAGAAAAATAACAAAAAAAAAAAAATATGTACACGAATACAATCCCTAATGAAGCACTTAGATGTATTTTGTAGACTATTATATTGTTATGTGATATCTATTATATTATACGAATAAACAGAATTTTTAAAATATTTGCGTTTATTCATAACAATTTATTTATTTATTTAAGGAACACCAACAGCATATTGCATTATAACATATAGGTATAACAAAAATTAAATACAATACAATATTAATGCACATGCCTTTATAGGTATTCACAGCATTCACTTTAACATAATTTATACAGTGTAAGAAATTTAAGTAAATAACAAAAATAAACATGTAATCTAAGTTGTGAGCAATATCAGAAAATAAGATTATGAGTGAATTAAATTAAAAAAAATATTAAAAAAATATATATTATGACAATTATAGTTAATGTTCATAAGATTGTTGTACAATTCTTTAGTACTACAAGCTTCGTTTCTTTCTATCTGATACTTGTTTCTCACTATATAATAAAACAGAACTGTATTCTATTTTACGTCTAATAATAGTAAACGGTTGATATAGAAAATTCAATGCAACGATATCGTATTTGTCTTTGTTCCTAGAAAGTCTTGGATCTTGTACCAAGAAGATGCAGTCATAGAGAATAAATTGAAAATATTAAAAGTACTAAACATGCTTTTAGCATTAAGTCCACCTTGTACACATACATGTACTAACGAATAAATAAATAAAACATCAATCGTTTGCAGACAGTTTTAAAAAAAAAATAACAATATATTTTTCTTCTTTTGACTTCAAACATTTGCTCATAATGGTACTTACAATGGGTATTATAATCAGTGTTATTCTGTAATATCCATAGTGTGTTAATCATGCAGGTCATTGTTTCCTTTATCAGTTACTGGTGTATCGACAATGAAAAAATTATGTAGACATTTTTTCAAAAAGCAGGATACTAGTAAATTCTTTACAAATGAATAAACATTTCTATCTCATGATTAATAACATATAAATGCTATATAAATTATTATCCGAGAGGCACAGTAAATTAAACGTTGCAGCTGTCGCGATTCCATACGAATATATGAAAACATAACGTGTTCTCCTCATAAATTATAACAAAAACTTAACGAAAACCCATTAGGGCTGCCGAATCTGACGCGGGGCTTGTTAACGGATAATTTGGGTCCCGGCCGGACCTCCGTCATAGACAAAACAAACAGCTGCCCGGACGGCAATTTGTGCATTTCTCTAAATGGCCGAACACAAATTACACCTTATTATAAGCTTGTTTGCTTTACGACGAAACCCCTTCAATTATTTTTTTTTTTCGTGATCGATAATGTGGAGCGAACAGTGAAGAAATTACACAGTCGTCGCGATCTCGGCGCCTCCGCCCTTCCTGCGTGCGCGCTGCGGTGAGCCGAGCACGGCGGCCCACCACGCCTGGCCCTCCATACGTAATTATGAGCCAACCTATTCATCTCGTCATTAGCGGATGACGACTCGTCGCACGCACCTACAGAAGAAAGTTTCATCAATAAATATCGCGTTGGACGACATTATTCAGTAATTAATGGTGCGTAATTAACTCTCGGGAGCCGTTTCGTGTCGCCGTCCGGCGTCCACCGGGTTATTAAAATCACTTATAAAAAAATCAGACCCGTGCATTCGAATAGCTGATGCGGTACAACTGTAGCGGCGTGCCATTGCCTGTTCCCGAATCGGGCTTTTTGCTTGGAGCATAATTAGCTAGGTCGGTTCGTATGTGCTCCTGTCATCTCCTACACGCTTTTTTTGGCGCGGCCGCCGGCGCGGTTCGCAGACCACCGCACGGCCACGCGGCCGTCCGGTTAACATTCCAATAATTTACCGCTTTATCCAGCGGTTGGTGAATCTCGTTAGTTGCCTGCGCCCGTCTAGAGGTCACTTTTGTTTGTTTTGTATTAATGATGCCGCGTGAGAGAGGCCGGGGGCGCGCCGGCGCCGCGTAGGCCCTGGCGCCATGCCCGCCGAAATGGGTCAAAAATATTTCATTTATTTCTCGTATTGAATACTAGTCGATGTGCGTGCACGTTATAATTGAGTTGTTGAAAACATATGTCTAGTTTACAGCATACATGTCGCAGGACAAACGGACGGACATGTACATCACAAATTGGAGACGTAACTGAATGCTTTCAAGTTTTGTTTAACCAGACAGTTAAAAATAATTGTTCTGAGTTCTTTATCCGAAATGTTCGCAGAGTGGGGTTGGGTTTTGGTGGGTAAATGGTAAGCGCAAACAAATGGATTTGGGCGGTTCGTTTGTGCAAGCGAGGCCGAGCGGGGAGCATCGTCGGAGTTAACACCTGCCGCACCCGGCAGCCATACGCTTGCTTTATGTGTTAGTCGTGGATTTGTGACTACAGCCTTCACAGTTTTCTCACCTGTGCACACTGTAAATATACTGGGACATAACACATAGGTAGGTACTCATACATAGGGTATAAATGGAATCTTTTTGTTCTTTTTGAGATCATGTTTGAAAGTAAACACAATGTAACGGTTTTCTATTTAATTTGATTGTTTTATATTACAATTTTACATACAAACGGAAGTAAGAGCAGGCATACATAATATAGGTAGATACAAAGAAAAATGTAAACTATCATAAATTAGATAGACTATTGTTCTTTAAACTGAACTGGAGTATATATGAGTCAAGAAAGTGAACAAATAGAAGAATATGAATAGACTCTTCGTTTACCTCTAAATAAATTAGATCTTATTCTTATATCAAGAGAATAACAATTGGTCAAAGTATTTACAAACTTCATAAATAAAGAGATCAAATTAACGCAATCAAAAAGACTAATGCTCAACCAGTTAGTAAAAAACTTCTTAATAATTCATCCGCGCCATAAGTTCTGTCTCCACGTTGTAACAACAAACTAAAAAGTCTTAAAACGGTGACATGATCCATCTGTTGAAGTCCATGTCCATAGATAATACTTAACCCATAATCTCACTACAAACAAACACTGGTTAGAATAGAGTAGGTTATTTATTTATTTTTTCTCAAAACCGAAATATGACAAATGGGCGAGGCGCGCCGGCGCACATCGCTCGCGTGTCGTCGCGCGGACCTCCCGCCATTTTAAAAACAAACACACCACACAAAAACTCGTTATTTATTCTCATGTTATCCGAAGGGAAGGGCGCGCCCAAATTCGCTTGAAAAAATCATAAGTTATAATTAAAATACTCCATGCCCGTCAGTACCTACACACAGACCTCGCAACGTTTACCATTCAGTCCATTGAAATGATAACAGCTTCTTATCTCCACGACTCAAATTGCGTTCAGTGAATGTTAATTTATCGCTGCCTATGATTTTTAATGAGATAAATTCATAATCGCATGTCATATCTCGACTCTATGAGTTAATATCACACAAACGAGCCGTATGCTCGTCCCGGCGCTTGTTTTAACAGAAATACCGATTAATTGATTCGATCTGTGTCGTAATTAAAATGGGTGATTAGAGCGCGGGGAGCGGCGCCGGCGCCTCAAAGCGTCGCCGGCAACATTCCTTTTGTTTTACCACGGGTCGTTTGTCGCCTGCGTGCTGCGTGCGTATCTTGTTGTCCTTGTCTACCGAATGCATAAGGAGGCGCGTGCGAGCGGAAGATGCGCGGGCGCCGACCTCCTGCGGCGCCGCCGGCCGCCCGCCGCGCGCCCCGCCCAGCGCACGCAGCACTAATAATCAGATTATGACAGCGCGCTGTCTTCCAGCCGATCCATGGTCCATATCGACTCCACTCGTCACCCTTCACTGTGTCGGGAACGCTTGACACCAGAATTTCATGTAGCCCGGCACTGAGCCACAACGATCTGATAGGAGAATGTCAATTCTTGCGGTTTACGGTGCCGATTCATCACTGACAATTTTTTTATTACTTATTCTAATAACAGATCTAAAAATTTCCTTTGTTATTTTATGTTTTTTTTTTTTATAAAACATAAGAAACAATCTTATTTTTAAATTGATTTCAGATGGAGGTACAATTACTATTGAAGATTTATCTTTACAATAATATTTCATACTCAAACTTTAATTAATAGCAGTTGTTATAAAGAGAATTGATAAAAAAACAGTTCTTTTTCTTTTTTTAATTTAAAAGAAATATGAAAAAAAAAAAAAAACAAATTTTACCTAAATTAAAGTATGCCCCATGTTCTTACAAAATTATATGGTTACTGGTCAATTCCGAAATCTGTCATTCTTCGTGTACATACCACGTATTTACACCCTAACGCAGCCATAAACTGCTACTCAACGCTAAGTATATCGATCCATAAAATAACATTGTTTGTACAGTTTAACGTTAATAGAAAACGTTCAATGTAATGATGGCCTAGATGAAATTGTACAATTTTTCATTGGTTAAAAAACGTAACGTCATTTATTGTAATGGGTAATTCCGAATAAAAAAGACCACGGGCTCGGTCGTCGGGAATCTAAAGCACGCGCCGGATGGTCGCCGTCCACGATCATATCGCAATATCTCCAGGGAACACGCCACGCTTTGCCGTGACTTGTCACAGGATTGTGGCCAACACACCTTCCATCGATGTCATCAAACATGCTGACTTAACAGCATTCACATGACGGCCAGCAATGTATACGTCTCAATGAGACAGTTCCATCAATTCCCCAATGAGTTCCTAGCAGCGTGATCGACTGAATCGCGGAGTCATTGCCGGCTCCCGCGCCTTTCTGCCCCGCCACATCCTAAAACAATCGACAACTCGTAAAAAAAAAAAAAACATGAAGGCAATCATACGAATTAAGGCATTATAAAAAAAGTGCGTCTCCATATTTTCGATAGGGAATTATAGAAAGGTTATTATATATTTTTTGCTCAGCACAGGGGCTCTGATGATAATTTCTCATTAGGTTATAACATTTTTGTCGGTTGAATCGTCGTAAATTCCTCGAATAATTTAGGGAAGAAAGTGGTCGTGTTGAAGACGTTTTGTTTTTATGGCGCCAACGAGCAGCTCGGGTTAGATCGGTATCAACCGATACAAGCGTTTAACCCATGTTACGTGGAACTTGGGAATTATTCTCACGGAGCAGATGCCTCTTGCTAACAAATTGTAATGTGAACGAATGAGACAACTCGCATTTTTTCCGAAACGTTTTCGAAATAAGCCAAGCATGTTTAGCAAAGCAATGCGCCTGCCCGCATAATATACTTTTTATGATGCATGACATGATATAAATCCACTGTCAAGTGTTGGAATAAGATAAGTGTTTTATAAAATATTACGCTGTAGGAAGACAATGTTTCAATTTTAGTTTATTTCATTCAAAGCATTTAATTGTTCCAATAGGGATATGTAGGTACGAATCTACCAACTTTACAAGCAATCTTTCTTGAGACATATCAGAAGTTAGGCGACAAGTAACCCGATCCGAGCGGGCTACCTACTGTCAAACCCAGTAGGGGACAGATGAGATCTCGCACCCGAGAACATCCAGCGTCCAGCCTACGTGCTTATATTCCTTACGACGTGTCCATAATTCGTCTCCTAGAAACGGCGATCATTACGCGCTAGAATAGACAGCGGTGGGTGCGTCGTCAATCATAACGGTCGTAAAAACACTGGCACGTACAACTCACAATGCGTGGTAGAAAAAAGTCGTCGGTCTTGTTAATTTATTATATTTCACGCGACGTTTGTTAAGGATTGTCCTAATTTGACACTCATGATATGGACAATTTAATATTTACACAAAAGTCTTTGTAATTTGTGAGTGTGGTGTCATATACAATAGGACTTTAGTCGAGAAGTGTTGAAATTGCTGAATTCTATAAACTTTCAACCTTATATATAAACTCTAAATACGCATTCTGAGGTAATGCCTATATCCGGAATCGCTAATACCTTCGACGAAAAATTATGGATAAAATAAAAAAAAAAATTACATTATAATATGACGAATATAGTTTTTAATCCTTGTCTATTCGTAATAATAACAATAATAAACATAAATTTATTTGCTATGATTTTGGATATAAAACATTTGATCTTATAAATTAAATGTACCTTGCAAGATCTACTTAGGTCAGGCGTGCAAATATTGAAAACAAAATGTCAAACGGTCAACAATAAAAATGAAATATACAAATAAAAATAAAAAAATCAATACGTAATATATTAAATATAACGATAATACTTACAAATCTCGTGGTATTATTATTTCCAAACAAATGATCCGATTCCAATCCAATTAGGATTTTTTTGTGCACGCGGACTCAATCATTTCCGGATTAGGTCTAAGGGCACTAAAAAGAAATTTTTGTTTTTTCTTTTTACTTTGCATATATCAATTTTCATACATACTTGTAACAATAAAGGAAGGAAATATTTAATGAATTTCTTGTTTGGCTTTCTGGTGTTAAAATAGTATAAGCGCTGACGGTGTCCCGCCGACGAGGTATTAATGATCAAAAATAACGTAACGCGTAAGATAAAAACTATTTTCAGTAATCTTCAAAACTATATTAATGTTGTAGGTATGTAGTAACAGCCTCAACAGTGGTGAGACTGTGGGAGGCACAGGGCGCACTCCCCGAGAACAGCTCGATAAGATCTCGCGAGCGTCTCCAAGTCGTGTCGTCTCGTTACAATACTCCATCCTCCATGTAAATGTGACCGCTGGCGCCGCTTTATATCATCGCTGCATCACTACAACAGTATAAGAATTTACTACAATTAGATGACTTATTTTTATTAATAAATCTCTTATGATAAAAATGAGACTTTAGTCAATAGACTAATAAATAAATAGTTGTAAACTTTATTTACATGTTGATTATATTTCCAGTGACAAACAAATTGATGGTCTATCTGGGGAAAGTACCACTGGTATTTAACCATCGTCTGAAATATGGCTAAAGTACGAGAAACATATTAATTTCCATAAAATACATACTTCACCATTTCTATAAAACTTCCCAGAGTTTTCTTTGGTCGTGTTTACTCCTGAGATCAATACGCAACAAATATTTATGATAGTATTAAGTAAGAGGATGAACTCTCCGCGCGAGTAACACAGACATACTACCATCAGTCATCGAAATAAATAATAATAATAATAATATAGAAATAAAATCCCAATGGCGAGTTCATACAGTAAAAACAATACCAATAGTTTTATCTACAACGGGTGTTATCCCGAAAACCTTACACACAAGTCTCCATACATTATGTATACAACCCTCCACATATATACTCTTCCAAAAAGCAGCAATTTTAAATACATGTCGCCTGGTCCGTAAGTTCCTATCATTGAACTGACATTCCAAAAACACTTGGCTTTGGCCCGTGTCTAAAACTACCTCTAAATGAGAGATATAACAAATTAAATAAAAAAAAAAATAATAATAACTTTATTGTAGCTAAAAGTCGGGTACACAATTTCTTATACAGTGATTACCACACTAAGCTCGCAGGCCTGTATCGTAGTAGTCAGTGAGTGGCTAATTTTGTTCATATTTATTGCCATTTACAGTCCGGTTCCTGTACAATTTTATCATTTAGGTACTCGAAAATTAAAATACATTTAAAGTGCCAACAGACTTATTCTTAGATACAAAATGTCAAGATCACCACGTCTAGACCCTGAACCTAAACAGACCCAAATAAGATAATAGCCCAAAATATTTGCTTACAAGTTTCATTTAACCTGTATGTTTATTGAAATGCCCTTTTTATTTTGGTTATTACCATGATTAACTAATTATAGACTAATTGTGATTACAAACAGGACTTAACCTCCATCGATAGCCATATCGTTAAAGCCATAATTTATTATGGAGTTGAAACTTGATCAAAATAGGAAGCCACAAATTTCCAATGGCTTTAAAATTAAAAATGATAACATTGTAATGATATTGAATTAGTCTGTGTCATATTCTACAAGTGTTTAAACATAGGGGGCGAACGAACCACCCGCACGTCGCTCGTGCAGCGATAGCATCGCACGCGCTGGCGATCGGCGACCATCGCGGGCGACATCACGCGGTGATGCGTATCGCTGTCGGAACGGCTCCTCGATGTAACCACCGCTACTGGAACGAATAAAATGGAAGATAAGATGGGTGAGCCTGGGTGCACCGCACGCACGAATCTCCAATAAACGTGTCGCCACGGTGTCATTCTTGTTCGCTCTCTTTACTCGTTCATATCTGAGACACAACGTTGTTATACATTTCACGGAATTACCAAAATTCATCGTCTATATAACCTTCAATATCTCTTTTGAAATCGCACATAATCGTTTTAAATTTCTTTTGTGGTTCTACCGTTTATAAAAATTATCTAGAAATTACAAAACAAATAGAAAGTCATAATTAAAGTGCTTGTATTTGATCAGGTATGCGCTTAATTGCCATCGCCTGGCACGTTAACCAGTGCTAACCGACATCAAATATTGGCTGACGGCTGAACACAAATTAGCAAAGACTGGCTTCTATATAACGAGAGGACATCAAAACACAATTCTGTGAAATATGTAACAACAGTTCAATGTCAATAGCGCGATGTGCCGACGCGGGCGATGCGATGTCGCAACGCCCACTAATTGCGTTGATGACGCGCGTGCGGCGCGTTTGAACTCGTCACATTACACACAGCCTTGGCGCGATTCCCAGTACTAGAAGGGTCTATGGTCTTTTGAAGAGGCGAATTGCGATTAACACTTGTAATTTTTTTTTTTAATATACTTGTTGAACTATATCATTATTATTCACTGCATAGTCATCAAAGTTATATAGATGTTTACTCCAAATTTCAGCTCCATCAAATATTAACAAGTGCGTAAAAATCGATTACAGACAAAATAAAGGTAAATGCATTAAAGTTTATAATAATATGCATTGCAATTGCATGGCTGTGTTTCGGTTTGAAGGGTGGGATATGGCGTGAATTTACTGGGTACAGAGGAATAACACCGGAGTCCTCAGGAATGGCAACGCATGAGGTATATCATGGGCGAAACAGTATACTCTGTTATGTCCATGGTACTGCTCATGTCTATCGGCGACGGTTACCACTTTCCATCAGGTGGGCCGTCAGCTTGTTAGCCATTCTAAGTTGTATAAAAAAAAAATGCTTACAAGTATTATCTTCATAGATTAAAATCTATGAGTTCTTCTATATAATAAAATAAAAAAAGAAATAATGACATTAAAAAAATTAATAAGATAACACCTTGCAGTGTGATTACATGAATTCAAAGATACCGCCTATAATAGGTACTAATTTTGTTCTACATTTTTTCGACACCTCTGTTTGATTTGGAAGTTCGAATCTAATTAATCGGACTCCAAATATTTATTCGATAATAGGTGACGACCAATAGATTATGACCAGCTCCAATTTAGGATTATAAAGTCTTATTATATCGGTGCCTATTGACCTCTGATTTAAAAGGAGAATTTGATGTTAAAAAAATAGTATTTTCTCATATTCATTCATATCTCAATTTAATTTATTTATTTAAACTTTCATCCACAGTGAAATTTTATATACATTCTATTTACATACAATTAAGTTGGATTTCCAATTATAATACACTATGTATTGAAAAACAGGGAGCTGGAATTAAAAAATCTAAAATCCCAACCCACCTTTTATAGTAATATTACAAGTATAATTAAGAATTGTTTGAAATGGAGTAAACTTAAAAATTACTTACATTATTTTAAAAACTCTTTTACCTATAGAAAGCTACATTATCAACGAGTAACATCATCATCATCATATCAGCTTTTAACAGTCCACTGCTGAACATAAAACTCCCCCTTGGGGGGGTTTTGCCATTAGTTGGCACGCGCTACGAATAACATATGCTATGAACTATTTTCGAAAATTCCATCTAGCCGTGTGAAGCCGGGTATGTACACTAGTTATTGATATTTATTCAAGCCGCTCGCCGGCCGTTCTCTTCTTGAACCACAAACGAAGTATTAATATCAATTAACACACACTGGCTTAATTGTGAATCGGGCGCAGTTCGCGTGCGGCGGCCCCTTTGTCGGTGTCGAGCCTCTGCCTCCTGGCTGCTGCGTGTGTACTTCTTTTGCGCACCAGTCTTAGCTCTCGCTTCTTCGAAAAGCTTCCTAAAATACTGGCGCCATTGAGTTGCAACTGCCAGTTGCACGATTATAACCTCTCTATCCACAACATAAGATTCTAATTAGCTTCACAATGGCAGATAGTTCTAGGGATTCCGGCATTACGGTACAAGGAGCGGAGATCCTGTGCCTGATTAATTGTTGCTTAATCGTGTAGACACTTGTTAGGAATAATGATAGCTTTAACAACTATTGTAAATGTAGTAACAATTTATACATCGTTTCGGAATTCTCTAAAGCCATAGTTGAGGATAGGTCGAATTTATATATTCATTTATGAATTTATCTAAAGGTTAGTTGAATATTCAATGACTGCTTAAAATAGATTTGCAGCTATTTTAAAATTAATAAGTGACACAGAATAACAACGTAGTAGGTATAGGCCTTTTTTATATATCATTTCTATTTTTGATTTCACGTTTTATTTTTAATGTAAATTATTACAATTGGATGTGTGGTCCCGGCATAGAATGGACCACCTCTTCGTTTCCCGTGGGTGTCCAAAGAACTTAATGGTTAAGAGATGAGCAGCAGCGTCCCTCTTAAAACGTCACCAAAGCCTAACTATTATTGCCAATCCGCCTGCCAAGAATAGCGACTACAGGCAAAATCCCTTAAGTTAAGGCCTATGTTTAGTAGCAGTTATAAAATAATGAAAATAATTTTATACCAACAATAAAATAAAAAATATGTAGAGATAAATTAAGATGGAATCTAGTAGCGTTTTATCTTTTTTTATATTGAACGGAAAAATTGCAGTAGAACTGCCTGAAATCCGTCGTACTCCTACTCCCTCTATCCCTCCCTATAAGTTCCAATATATATTAGTAAACAATTATTTAATACAGCAAGTATCTACAGTTTCCTAAAAGAAATTTCTTTCAATCAATAAAACCGTAATAAATGTTGGTAATGAATTTCTATTGGAATGATTCATAATTAAATAATAATTAAATGTAAGTAACGTAACCAATTAAAAATCGTCTCTCTATTCCGTTCACTTCGCCGCTATTGTGCATTGGACCCCGACCAGCAGCCACGGCGCCAAAACAAATAAAAATATGATATATTAAAATTAAACAGCTACTATCTTCACGATCGCTACTATCTTGTAGATAATATCACCGCTTTTCAGGTGATCATCAATTCTTTCCTTATATCGCGGCTTTGACAGGATTATAATTAGAAACCGTCCGTCCTTATGGTTTGTCGTTTTTAATGTCGCTAGCCGGGTCCCATACTGCGCTCGCATTTCATTAACTCCAATGTTAAAAAATTGGGAGTTCTCATAAAGCGCAGTGATTTATGCCGGGTCGGGAGCTAACGAGCGATCGCCACTGCTCGGTCGAGCGAGCGACTCCAACACTCGAACTGCGCGCGGCGGACAAGCCGAAATCCTGTTTCAAGCGCAATACAATAAAACGATCCTTAATTTTCGACTTGTTTCGTATTAGATAATATTTTTTGTGATCGTCAACTCAACATAAATGGGTGTGCGTAAATTGAGTGTACGGTATGCTGAATGACTGCTCACAACCAATTTAGAGAATGGTCCGTAACAATGAAATCCGTAATAAATGTTCGTTTTATAATAAATCTACAACAACAAACAATATATATTTTTTATTAAATATTTAAAAATATATACATAAAATCCGATAATTAAGTCGATAGTTATCAATAGTTTTTGCATATTTGCAAAATGTTGATAGGTAATTTACATATCATCATACCTCGATAATCGTAACAAATATATATATATATATATATATATATATATATATATATATATATATATATATATATATATATATATATATATATATATATATATATATATACTATGACATTCAAATACAAATTTTTCTTTATGAATAAATATAAAAAAAAATAATAATAAAGGATATAGTAATAGTCGTTATTTGCCTTAGTTTACAAAACTGTTAAGATTTTGTAAATTGTCAAAATATGATATTTTGCAATTTTGCAAAATGTTACAATTATAATTTGCATATGACCACATCTTGAAAGTCGAAATAAAAGGATTTATCTATATCCTCTTTAGGGTTGCATTTGCAAAGTGCATTCTGATCGTGTGCATTGTGCGTTATCTTATCGATCTGTAGGGCGTTTGCACGGCGTCAAAAGGCACATAATAGGCTATAGATGCGGGCGGCAGATAGCGAGTGTGCGCGGGCGGCAAATGCAACATACTCGCTTGTCGGCTGTCTTCAGAATTACCGCGCGTTTTGTCCGCCCTTACATTCGCAATTTACGAGCGGTACAGATCCCGGTGGCGCCGGGTCGGCGCTTGGATATTTTGCATTTTTATACAACACACCTCATTTGTGAATGAGATCTCATCAAAGTTGTATAATTGTCGTTTATAAGGTTTTTCGGACAAGGCAAGTTTTCCGATTGAAACGCTTTCAGATGAGATTTTTAGATTCTATGTTGTGTCAGATATACAGTAGTTACACCTGTAATTAACTATTGTTTATTATATTTAAATTTTTTGTCAATTTCAAAACTGACTGTTCTTTGTAGATAAGTTTTAGTGCTATTGTTAACTTGGTATACGTATAGTTTCTCGACACTATTAGGTATGCCTTAATTAAATTAATTTCCAATAATATTATTAATAAATTAATTATCAAATAGAACGGCGCACATAAAAGCAGGATAACATAAGCAATATATACATTACTAAAGTAAATTATCATTACCATATCGGCCGTTAACTGTCCACTGCTGAAGATAAGCCTTCTCCATATGGGGAGTTTTGCCAGTAGAAGTCACGGTTAGCAACCGCAGTTAAGCTTTGGTAATATTTAAAAAAGGACGCTGCTGCTCATCCCTCGACCATAGAGTTTATTAAACCCTCTCTTACGACACCCACGGTAAAGGAAAGAGTGGACTGTTCTGCCAGGACCACATGACGAATAAAGTAAAATATAACGGTTAAAATTATTCATAATAATATGATATTCTCTTCGGATATAAAGGACTTAATGATATTAATGAATTACGCGCGTTTTCAAATAACATAAATTTACATTATATACGACGCACATTGGACGCATGCGATCAAAAGCTAATTGAGGCGGTAACCGATCAGTGTGTTTTAACAATCTCGGCAACATATCGCAACATTATCGCTGCAATTGCGGCCTACCTTATTGCGCAAAGGCGCCGACTCGGTGATTAAAAATATCCAATATCCGCATAAGGAGGTTGTAAATTTGGTGTGGATGTGCGCATAAACATGTCGCAGGTGCGCGTGCGCTGCGGGCGTGCTTTGTCCCTTGATGCCCTTGCGATGTATTGCAGAAAAGACTCGCCGCTACCATCACGCCCCGCCTCTCCATCAAAGCTTCCTCTGAAAACTGTAAAAAATTAAATAAAAACGCTATAGTCTGTAACTGGTTAATTTATATTTTAATAGTTTTAAAATTATAAATGGCACTGTAATTTGAATTATTTTTTATATATCACATAAAATCCAGTGCTTTCATATGTCCACATATTGTTACATTTTTTTTATACTACTGAGGTGGCAAATAAGCATATGGCCCACCTGATGGTAAATGCAATATCAGAGGTATAACGTTGCCGACCCTGAAGAAACCTCTTTACCCCCCTTTTGAAGAACCCCATATTGTAGTCTCTTGGGCAAACCTTACTTTATCTATAAGTTATTTTTAGTAGACGAGTACTGTAACCGTAGGACTAGTCCAAAAATTAAAAGTCATTTAACGAAAGTTAGAAGATAGAAAAAGGGACAAAATCAAGAATGAAGAAATTAGACAGAAAACTAAAGTTTGATATTTGAAATGACACCAGTACAACTACCTCTGTCGAATCTATGATAGTAGATGAGGAAGGAAAGTCCCAGCAGGAAACTTGATACATCCTCATTAGAATAGAACAACAATATCAAAAAGATAAGAAAGACGGGAGGAGGGGGATCTAATGTGTCATAAGTGAATGTGAAAGGCGAAGAACCGCATGTGATGTGATGTGATGGCATTGGAGAAGGTTTATATTTAGCAATGTATTGATACAGGCTTTGAAACAATGATGATGATAAAGTGATGAAAAAGACAATGTCAAACTGTTAATAATACCTAATTGATACCCTGTCACTTCGTTATAAAAAGTTGAAGGATACTTTTTATTGTTTAAATGAACCATAGATTTTGTGTATTTTTAATTCGGCAACCGGTGAATATTTTTTGCTCATTGCCACCTGCAGCCATCCGGCAAAAACGAATCAATAAAATACATGTTTTTTTTTTGTCACAATCTTTATGATTGAAGGTGGTGTCGCTGATTTTAAACAAAGGGCGACAGATAGACGGTGCCCATCAATATGCTAATACCATGTTACGTCTCTCGAGACGATACACTGTTTTTTGTGACCCAACCCAAATTGGGTTATTTGTTTTGTTCAGAGCATATTTCTTTACGAGTTGAGTTTGTTTGTTTGCGGGCGAGCATTTGGGGTGGCTCAAGTATTGAGTTTGTAAATTTTAAATACATGACATGTCTAGAAAATATTTGTAAACTTTTTTAATCATATTTTGACAACAGTTTTTGAAAATGTATCGAATAGAATGTAAGTAAAAAATATATATATATATATAAAATAAGATCTTGTCCTATAAAAATTTTATGTAGTATTGGCACTTTGAACATTGAATGACAAAACCGTATAAGAACTTTCCTATAGGTAGCAATAAATTTTATTAGTAATAGTTTTGTAAGACATTAAAACCAAAAATAATTATAAAATTCGAAATAAAAATCGATTGATACTATAATTACATATGATAGTGTTATTAGGCTTTACGTTAAATAATGACATTGCATTACCGAGGGGTGGAGATAAAGAGTGAGCGATAAACGTAGGTAATTTGTGGTCATGCAACAAATACTTAATACACGCGAGTGCGTGTGTTTAGTGGCACAATCGCATTTGCTGTTAAACTGATTGCATATTAAACGGTTAAACCATTTACCTGTTTGCTGTTACAAACAATAGGTATATAATTCCTTAAAAAATAAAGTGCTATAAATGAAATCTAAAACGTAAACTTAGAAAGCTTTTATAAAAATATTTTAAAGTTTAGTAATTTATTTTTTATTCTTTTTATATTAAAAAAAACTATTTAAGATCTTATTATTGATTTATTTGTCATTTAAATATAAAACTGCCTAAAAAATAGGTAATATAAGAGTTAATTAATTAATTTTATTTTAGTTTGTTTATAATATGCATTTTGTAACGATAAAAAGACATTGCAAAAATAATACTTCTCCAGTTGTGCCAAAAACAAACAAAAAAGTAATAAGTACAACAGAAGGTTACCATTTCAATCAAAAGATTTTTATCAAAATAAACAACTACCTAATAGTTGATTTAGTCTCTGGAGAATTCATAATTTAGGTTTTTGCTTTACGTAACGTAGCTTGCAAAGAGATATCTAGAAAATCGTCAAAGATATCGCTTAATTTAAAAAAAAATACAGACAAAACAAATCCTTTCGTTTAAAAATAAATAAAGAATCATCAATATTGATAGTATGATAAAGTATGCACATAACAAGTATATATCACTATATGGAATGGAATGCCATATTGGATATTATTACCAGAGATAGTGTACAAAAGTCGTTTGCTTGGGCACCTCTGTCCCATTCCTGTTTCTACCGTGAAGCAGTTGTGTTTGCATGGCTGGGTTTCGGTTTCAAGGGTGGCATATTGCAGTGAATTTATAAGGTACAGAGGAATAACACCTGAGTCCTCAGGAATGGCTACGCATGGGGGGTATCATGGGCGAAACAGTATATTCTGTTATATTCATGGTACTGCTCATGTATATAAGCGACATCAAGCCGTCCGTAAGCTTGTTTGCCATTCTAAGTTGTATAAAAAAAATACTATCGACTGGCATGTCGACTGTCGCTGTTGAAGTGAATACCCGACATGTCCAGACATACAAATGTAATGGATGACGACGATGCTAGCGAACTTACCATCTCTCCAATTAATAATTAGAACTGTAGATAAAAAACTACCAATTCAACAGAAAATACTGAAGTGTGTGCCGCGGCAGGCGAAGGCGATTCTCACGGGTCGAGTGAACATTTTGACACTTCCAGGTGTCCAATTTTTTATTCCCGCAGACAATAGAGGTGTGTTTACCCAGGCCCACATCTGGGCGGACGAAAAAACACACCGGACCTCTCGGAGAAGCGCTAATGAGCGCGGGTACACTGCATGCACAGGGTTATACTGGCATTCTTGTTCCACCCCACGACTCGAGAATTAAAGATGTTGTTTATCATTCCTGTTACAGCCATTCCAGTGTAAATGACGCGCAGATGTCTCGGTGGGACAAGGGCGCGCTTGTCGATTTAACGACGTTCCTCCTTCTTAATACTGAACTTGGGCGATAAAAAGCCCATGAAATTAGCATTAAAGATAACTACCGTTCAAGAGGGGTAGGTCAGGACTTGATTATCCAAACATAGACATTAAATGGTGTTGAGTAATGTGAAGGTACACACCAAACTACTAATGCGTTATAATCTTAACGGCATTTTTGTCCATAAAGGGGTATTGAAAACAAAGATGGTTCAGTTATTGTCGTTATGTTAACAACGGCAATAACTGGAATTTATATGTACTACAAAATGTATTACTAAATGATTCTATAACTTGTCTACAACATAGGAGATTAAAGACAAAAAAATAAATTTTTTTATGACTTCGCAATCTATCAATTTCAATATGATTGAAGTGAACTAGAACTTCGATAATTCATTTATGTAATTAAAAACTATTGTGTAATTTTCCGAACACTTCAGTGATATTTTTATCATAACATAAATTTGGACATAGAGATTTTGAGTTTGAATCATGATTATAGTATTTTGTGTTTATTTTTTACTTTATCTTTATTTAAGTGTTACAAGCGTCCATAAGCTAGTAACCATTTACCATCAGTCAGGCTGTATGCTTGTTTGCCACCTTTGTGGTATAAAAAAAAAACATTCAATAAGGAGAAAATTTTGTATAAATTACGAATAATTCTGTCTTACTAGTGGTCTAGTCTAAACTCAATAAAGCATTAGGTTTAACTCTAGGTACCTACTTTAGCCATAATTAAATTGGTATTATTATAAACTACCTATTTAATTGTAACGGGTTTCTACGGTCATTTGCACATAACATGAAGAGGTGGCCGGCACCCATAACATTGAAACGAACCAATCTTAAAATTCGAGTACGGATGTGAGAGCGGATGTGGCAGTTTCTTTCCGCACATTTAGCGCCTCCGTGCGGCAATTGGCGAGTTGTTACCGATTTACGACCCACTCTAAAGTTTATTCAACACGATTTTGGTGGTCCCATTGTGTCTTTTTTCACCGCACCGCCGCCGCCGAGCTGCCTTACCAGCTTAAAAATCTCCCCAGAGGCCTTTTATGGCGTTCCATTTTATAGTGTCTTTATTTCATTTGCATTCTCGTACAAACCGTGTCATAAACGGGTTTAACTCTAAAATATCTAAATTAAATGTTTGACACGACTTTTCGATCAAACTCTAATCAAGATTGCTCAAGAGATGTATAAAAAATTCTAGTTGTAAAAAGTTCGATTTAGATAACGGATATAACATCGTGTGGGTCGATGCTATGGGATTTTGCATAATTACATTTTGCGCGTGGATCGTCACCTCTTTGTCGGCGCGCGCGCACCTCTCAAACGAGTCGATAAATGGACCGAGCCGTGATAAGAGCCATCTCGCCCGAACGGTAGCTGAGTGGACGGATTTGTCAATGTATGGTTAACAAGAGAGGCGATACTCGCGCACTATTGAAAATACATATTTGTGTTATACGTAAACTTGTTATGTTTCCTGGAAATGTAAACATATCGCTGCCTAAACAGCTTGTCAGGGAGCTGTTCTGTACATAACGCTTTGGTTATCGATGACTGATAATCAGAAGCAGGATGTCCTTTCACGACAGTATATGTCAAAAACGTGTATACCCAATAATATGATGTTTTATAACGTTTATCTAATTTTATTTCACAATTCAAATATGTTTATTTACATAAAGATGTCATACGTCAATAGTGCGTTCTGTGAATCCTTGAGAGGCAGATTTATTTAATTTTAAGCTATTTGCCTATTTAGTATATTACAAGTATTTGACTTAATATGTATCGAATTCGATGTAGATTTAATAAATTTTAATAAAAAAAAGTTTGACATTTTTCAACTTATGTGTTTTTGGGAAAAATCTTTAGTTTCTCTGTTATAATATTATACATCTTCAAAAGGTGACAATGGAGCTGACTCTGAGGTACTATTTCCCTAAACTTATCCTTTAACCTAATATTTTAGTTTGATATTTTTTTACTGAACTAGGTGTTATCTTGCGGAAGACATGTTTGTGATTGTTTAATTCCGCTATCATTTGTATGTGTATGACTGCAAACATTCGAAGATTGACCACCACTATTGCTATCAGAAGTTCCTTATTAGCTATCAATCTTTGACTGCCATATTTATATTGATTTAACCTGATTCATAGAATAATTTATATCGACAAGTACAAGTAATTCTCACGGGCTATGTTTCTGTCCGTACCAGCGGCCACGTAAGGCAGTAGCCGGCATCGTAAACTTTAAATGGGGGCTAATTTAGTTTGTTGTTAATTGAACTTGTGTCGGCACTGGTTGGGAGGCTCTCCGGCCGCTATCTGGAGGTTGCATTAGCGACCACAGGCCACCGCCGCCGTGCCGCTCACAGCCCGCTGATAACGCTGTTATGACTGATGTGACCCGACTGGTTCTTGTTCAACATGCTATGCTTCCAATGTTCTATGAATAAAATTACAATATATACTCATAAGTAAGTACATGCACCCTTACGAATATTATAAAAGTAAGCTTGTTTATTAGCATGAACGAAGTCGCGGATCAAAACTAATAATGACAATGTCATGTTATTATAAATTAAATATGTCTTACTATAAGTACCTACTTTATGTAAGTATTTACAACACTGAAATAAATTATTTGAAAAAAATTAGACTAAAAATTTATATAACTATAGATAAATAAATTAGTGTTTTATATGAAAACACGTCAAGGCTTTTTTGTTTAATGATATAGACCTAGAAACGCCATAGACATATTTCAGGTTTGGGCCGTGCCCACCTCAGAATGCGAACGAAGTTTCACAAAGTTATGTCTGAGAGTACTTATATTACCATTCCCTTATCATCTATTAAAAAACACCTTTAAATAAGTACTTTAATATTTGACTGTGACGACTTGGCTTAATCTTTGACTATCAAGTTCGATCGTTGTTCTAAAACTATATATACGTACCGTAGCATTTTTTGTTCAAACGCTTAAATTGTAGACATCTAAATCTCTAACTGGAACCAGTGCACAAACGAAAGCAAGAAGTGAAGTAGAGGAAAAAAATATTAAATGTAATACTGATTATACGGTTTGCTCACATTAGGTTCGCAATTTAGTACCCAGTTAATGGACTTCATATGTGCGTCATAAGTACATACATATTATCTGTAGTGTTGCTAAGTAAAGCCTTTTTGTATGAAGCTTTACTTAGGCTGCATTATAAATTTATTTATTTATTTATTTAAGGCAAACAAACAGCTAAAATAATACATAATTAAATACTTAAATAGTAATTTGGTAGCCACTAGAATTTGCACAAAATAAAATACAAGTAAACGAAACACAAAATTAGACAATACTAAAATTAAACAAATATAAACAAAATTAAACAAACATATACTATTAAAAACCACAGCAACATTGTCAATAATAATGCTCAGAAGTTAATAAAACATTTTTTAAAAAAAATTTTAAACGTTAATTTGTTTAAGACCTTTCCTTACAAACTATTTTTGTTAAATCATCATAAAATAATCACTACTAATATTATTAATGTGAAAGTTAGTTTATTTGTTTGTTTCCTTATAGATCTTTAATGACTTAATCGATTACTATGAAATTTAGTTTACACGTAGGTGTACTCGTACTTTATGAGATGGTAAATTTTATAGGTTACTTTTTATCCCGGTAAGACGAAGTCGCGGGTAAAAGCTAGTTAATAAACAAATAGAATAACTCTGTTTATAATAAAATAAACCAATATTGAAAGTAAAAATTATGCAAAATGTATACATCCGTTTTTGCAATGAGTACCCCCTCAAATGACATTCGAAAGGTCTTAGTTATTTATTGGAATGATTGACGAATTATGTAGTAGGTATGCATCCACTCCGGCGGCCACTGAGATAAACAGCGGCGCCACATGTATCTGTCTTTATGACACGCTGTCGCTTTATGACCGAACAAACGGGTGCCAAAAGCCCCTCGTTGGTCGACACTTTTACTCCTATCACGGTCTTTTATAACAACGATAAATGCAAGGATCCTTCGATGGCCATTGTTTAATGCACTCGCGTTTCGGTGCCGTAACTTTATTATCACCTTCTTTGTTTCTATTCTCGAGTCTTTTTTGTAGTTAATGGATATGAGGTACTCAATTTGCCTGGTAGTATTTTTTTTTATTCTAAATTAATTTATAAGTATTAGTGTAATTGCCGTGTGGTTTCGGCATAGAATAAACCACCCCTTCCTTTCCTATGAGTGTCGTAAGATGCGACTAAGGGAGGGTGAGGGATGGGCAGCAGCGTACCTTTTAAAACATCTTCAAAGCCCAACTGCGGTTGCCAATCCGCCTGCCGAACATGGCAACTGCTGGCAAAACCTCTTAAGAGGGAGGCTTTTGTTCAGCAGTGGTCAATTAAAGGCTGATATAATGATGATGAGTATAATTGTCATCGCTACTAAAACAAGAATAAACGTTTACTCAACGTTTTGCTAGCAATAGTCAGGTCGACTTCCCCGTGGTCCCCTTTGGAAACTGTCGTGTTGAATTCCAGGTAAATTCATCACAATGGACTAACGGCCTTGCATTTTCGTTCTCACCTATCATCCCTAACTAACACCGCCAGCGTATACCGTTAGCGCAGGCGGGGTTACCACTTCATTATCAGCCATTAAAAAGAAAACGGTTTAATCCCATGTAGGTATTATAAATTATGTCATGATTGCAGTTGTTATTTATGGTATACTTTGCAGAGCAAAATTTGAAATTATTTAAATTTCTGCATTGAATAGCGCTTCAATAAATTTGGTATTTATTTTTATAGTAATGATTCAGTTATAAATTCGACCTGTTCTTTTTTTATTTTTACTTTAATTTGCAAATACATATTTATATATTAAGTAAATATATATGATACGAGTTTTACAAGTATACATACTTATACATGAAATACTCGTTTATATACTTGGATTAGAAGATGCTACAATAAACTTGCATTAAACTGGTTTTCTCATTTAATCTACATCGTGTAGTACGCACAGAAATAACAAATAGGTATCAATATAATATATAATATCAATAAAATAATGTATAATAGTTTATATGCAAAATGTCCATTTTTAGGATTTTTAGGATTCTTTTTTATCATAATACGGAAATTTCATAATTTATCAGGGCGTGTATGACATAACAGTGAGGGAAAGGACTATCGAGACATCCAAATTCAAACCTGGAGACGGACCTGCTTTGACTATGAAAGATTATTATAGAAACCCGGCCTCTGCTATAGTTACCTATATACTGGCGGGGCATCAGTAAGGAATAATAGTTGAGAATAAAAAGGCAGGTCATATAGCTCACCGTGACGAATTCAAAGATCAATTAGTCGCTATAGTTTTCAGGCAGTTGATAACAATGAGAACTAACCTCCCCATTACTAACGAAGCCGTTTCCCCCGCTACCTCTGAATTACGACAAATCATGTATATAATAATGTTTTCTTTTTATTATTATATTAGACGTTGACTATCCAATGCTGGACATAAACCTCTTCCATAAGGGGAAGTCACCAATAGTTGCCACGCTTGGCAGCCGGATTGGCAACTGCAGTTAGATTTTCGTATTGTTTTAAGAGGAACGCTGTTGCCCATCATTTAACCCTTAGTCGCCTCTTACGACTTCTAAAGAAATAGAAGGGATGGCCCATTCTACGCTGGGACCACACGGCAATTTTGTATATAAAACGCATATATTAAAAACAACCCGACGAAGTAGAAATGTCTCGATCTTCATTCGAAACCATTGTAGTTACTTCTTAATGAATTCATCTTAATTGGTTGACTGGCTTATCGATATCATTAACTGGTAAACCGCTAGCTTATTTCTTTACCACAAACGAGGTTACCATTCCATTATTATCTATTAAAATTCATAAAGCATTCTATACCTACTATGTTTTTATGAAACTTAGCAAGTAAGCTGACGGCCCATCTGATGGAAAATGGTAACCGTCACCTATAGTACCTGACCTATATTACCTATAACCTGAGAAGTACCATGGACTAAGAGAGTATACTATTTCGCCCATGATACCTCCCATGCCTTGCCATTCCTGAAGACTCAGGTATTATTCCTCTGAACCCTGTAAATTTACTGCCATAACCCTTCAAACCGAAATACAGCCATGCAAACACAATTGCTTCTCGGTAGAAACACGAATGGGACAGAGGTGCACAAGCAAACACTTTTGTATAAAGTTTTCGTCTGGTAAATTCTGTACTATTGTATTTATAAAAATGATTAAAAATTTAAATCATCAAACAATTTCCACATAATATTAAATGTTTGTTACAGACGCATGTTTCCATCACTCCGGGTTTCGCTTGCCGGGTTGGACCCTCGTGAAGAGTACTGCGTTCTCCTTGAAATGTCTCTGGTGGGACGCCGACGCTGGCGGTGGGCCGGGGGAGCGTGGGCAGCCGCTGGTGGCGCGGAACCCCAGTCACCAAGGAGGCTGATGCTGCACCCCGACTCACCAGCTCCCGGACACCACTGGACTGCCAACCCAGTATCATTCAGTAAACTCAAGTTGACGAACAACACCATGGATGCACAAGGCCATGTAAGTAGTCTTCATTCTATGTAAAATGTAGTAAGAGACACGAAAGAATGAACTCAAAAGTGATGTATGCGAGCTAAATGCCCAAGACCATACCTACATAATGATGAGATACTCGAGATGAGATGAGATACTCGTATAAAAAAATCTTAGTTATGCACTGAATAATTAATATGTAGTAATGATAATGATTAAATGATATTTCTGGATACTGTGACTTAAAATTTTCACGAAAAAAGGGTCGAAAGCGTGCCAGTAATACCTATCTCTGGTAATACAGAATTAGCTGATGAACAATTTTAAGGCTATATTCTTGACAACTCTATGCAACATTTTTTTTTATACAACTTAGAATGGCAAACAAGCTGACGGCCCATCTGATGGAAAGTGGTAACCGTCGCCTATAGACCTGAGCAGTACCATGGACATAACAGAGTATAGGTACTGTTTCGCCCATGATACCCCCCCATGTGTTGCCATTCCTGAGGACTCAGGTGTTATTCCTCTGTACCCAGTAAATTCACGCCAAATCCGCCTAGCTTTTCTTTAATCTAGCCCATATCGTTAGTTCTTGGCTTTCCACGTCTTATTCCTTCTATTCTGTACACTGACGAAAACATATTGATAGATTCGTTTGCTAATTTTCTAAAAAGGTAGGTATTTAATAATTATCTATTCCAGATATACTTAGTAAAATTATAGAGTTAAAGGAGGTTGTGTCTATGGTTATCCGTGCAGTGCAGTAAGAAAATTGTTTGCTCATTTAAAAATATAATAATTGATAATTTAGCACTGCACGTAAGTGCTAGGTTGATATGTTGTCCCACCAGTGTTATCTTCATTTCCTATATTTATATTTAGTATATAAGATCATTTTTATTTGCCAATATAGTTAGTTGAGAGTCAGTTATAAGCCAGCGGAAATACCTACACATCTCTACCAACCTCGTCTTCTCAATTCACCCGCAATAAAAGTCAAAATCTAGTCCTAACATGACTGCATTTATTACAGTACTTTATTAAAATATTTTTTAACAAACATCTATCAGTCTTCTATCTGATATACGCAACGTGAGCACACTCTGATTTTTAGTCGTAGCATTCGTGACTAGGCCGTAGACTGCCTACATACTTTCAAAGGAAACGCCTACCAAGCAACCACTTCCCCATTGATATTGGTTAGCGAACACAAAACAGTTTTAGACTCTATCACTATGTTTATAGAAATCGATACTCAATAACAACACGCGGGCCTATATTCTCTTAACATAAAAAAGATAGTTGTTACAGCGTTCGGAATGGAAAACAAACTTAAACGTTAGCGGATAGAGTTTAAATCAGCTCGCACATTGTGTTTCTTAATATGCACCGCAGGAGTCTTTAGACTACAAAGACGTCTATAAGTATTTCGTCACTGGAACAAATAAATTGAAAAGTTTTGAATAGAGGCTTTGGCGCGGTGAATAACTGTATTTCTTTATACTGTCCGGGTGTTTAAACAAGGCGGTTGACGCCTTGATTAATAACGCTGTATATGACCACGTGTATGCCTTCCAAGGTTCTATGTACATAGTTTATTTAAAGTGTCTTGTTTAAGGAAATGCTGCTACGGTAATTGTAAAAGCATACACAAATGTCGTAAAAGTGACGGCTTAGTGTTTATTAATGTTGGTAGGAAGAAATGTATGACCGTTGGTATGCTCATGTTGGTATTTGTTATTCACACAGATTTTCTTTATATTACGCTTATAAATAAAATTTTATAGTCCAACAATGAAATATGTGCATTTCTATTTGTAACCTCGTCGTTCTTTACTAAGGTAACTACTTAGATATGTAGTTATTCTAGAATACCGGCTGAAATAGAAAAAAAAAAATACCTGACAAGAGCAATTCAAATTAATATTGAGTACCTACCTATATCGTACAAGTTACATCGACAAAAAATGCATTTATTTATTATTCTTGAAACCTGCCTACCTAGACGCTAACTAAGATTCTGTAATCAATGAATCATTTATGAACTAAAGTATCCATTAAAAACACCTATTAAATATACAACACTATTTATTAAGCTCCGTTTACACAGACCAGTGTTAAAAAGTTTTTTAGTTCCGGCCCGTCCGACCTCAGCATCCGGTATTTCTGTGTGCATATCGCGATGACCTTTTGAATTACAGAACAAACTATTGTAAAATTCTACATAACTTTGTTTAATTTATACAAAAAAATACCCTTATCTCTTTAAATGGCATGAGGGTTATTTTTAACTACATATTTGTTAACCCTTTGTTTTAAACACACGTGACACATCGTTTACCTATCAAAACAGACCGTGTTTATGGCTATCAGACATGTAACAAAACATCATAACATGTCTTATGACGGGTTGGGACTGAAGAGTTTTTGCTCCGTCGGGTGGCACGCTTGAGTGCGCGCCGAATGCGCCTCGCTAAAGCACCAAGATGCGCGGACGCGAACCGGCGGGCGGTGCCTTTGTGCACTCACTCTAACAATACCCTGCTACCGAGATACCGTCAGCGGGTGTTTTTCAGGGAGAATCGCTCGCTTCGCTTGTTGTGCACTTGAGGATTTACCACCTGCGATAAAAGGGTCGGCTTCACCCTTTTGTTCGCGATTTTTTGACGCCACCTCTAAAGAACGCTCGAGAGGTTCTTGTGAGAACGCCAACTAATTACGAGACGGATTTGTGTGCGTTCAAATAAAAAGCAATTATAGTGAAAAGATTAAGGAATGTATTTATCGATTTGTAAGTGAGACGCCTTGTTCGATAATTGTGGAAGTGCTTAGTTAATTACAAGCATATTTAAAGCAATTCGAAGAATTGTTTTTAATGATCAATCTCATCACAAGAAGTTAAACTAAATATTTTCACTTAATAAATACATCTAAGTACAATTTATTTATCTTTATCTATTATATGCTCATATAGGTATATGTTATGATCCGTAACTTATACATAGAATCAGGTAAGTAAATATATATAAAAATCTTAAGAAACTTAATAATATAATTATATTTTTTTTAATAAAAGTATAATACGAGTATAATAGGTATTGATGACTTCAGAATTATGAAATTTAATAGACACCCCATATACATTGTGAAGCTTTCAAACTAACCCTTCACCAAATTCAATATCAAGTAAATTTATTTATAAACATATTATTATGTAGGTGTGTATGTATATAATAGTATATAAGTATATATAATAAGTAGGGATAAATATTTACATTATTACATGTATCACATCTATATATTTTAGCAATAATGTATTTCATCGTTCCTCCGATCAAATTGTTTATAATTACTCCTCTCCATCCAAGGGTTGTCTGGAAGAGATCGCTTTTAGCGATAAGGTCGCCCATTATTTTCTCATTGTGGTTATTTCTTGTAATTGTTTATATTTATAATAAGTTTACTATTGTAATCTTTTGGAGGAAACAATAATGAGTATCTATCTATCTATTTTATTTATTCTTTAATGACCACATTGCAAAAAATGTTCGGTACAAAAGGCAAGTATTATAAACCTATTTTCGGAATTGCAATGTTTTGTCTTTTTCTTTTGTGCTAAATTCCCGATTTGTAAGAAACTGACGGTACTAGTTACAATAGGGTTGAATGAATTTTTTTTTTTATGAATAAGGTGAATAGAATATAGACTTTCCTTTTATTACTGCTCTTAGTGTGAAGTGACCAAAGTTGATAAAAAAGAATTATGAGTAGGTACTTACCTATAACATGGGCTTTTCAGAAAGGGCGTTAAGAGGTTATCTACCTCTGAATAGTGAATAGGTTTTAAAATATAAGTTACAGTAACCGCTTACTGTCAGGCGGACGGTATGCCAAATATTTTTTTAATTTTAGTACGACATATGACTACACCGTACTGAGTGAACAGAAACAATATGGTCCATGAATAAGATTAATCGAAAAAAAATTGAAATAATCGTCATCGGCAACACGTGCGTGACATCCCTGGTGTTACAGACATCCATGGTTTACAGTGACCCCATTTACCATCAGACGGGCTGTATGCTTATTTGCTACCGTAGCAATATAAAATAAATAGTGAAAAAAAGGTAGTTAATTATAGAGAAAAAAAATAGAGCGTATAAAAGGATGCATTTTGTTACCAATGTTTTTAAGGCGAAAAACAAATGTAAGTTAAACTTTAACAACACATTAAGCTTATCGGTGGGATCTGAGAACGCGGTAGACATTTACTGGTTTGGGGTTCGGTACCTTGCATGTCCGTCGCCCCGAAACAACCCCAATCCCTTTATCAGGCGCATCTTTGTCACGCTATTGTGATTGCCTTAGATTATAATTAGGATAGAAAAAAAAAATGTAGTAACTTACATTTTCCGGTAAATTTGGTGAGGCGATAATTAATGTATTTGTGTAACAGTTTATAACAAACAAACTCACTTTCACATTTATACCTGAACCATACGTCGCACTTATATCAAATGTAAACTAAGCTCTTGAGGAGTATGCGAAAATAAAACAACAGAAGAAATGAAGAAAATTGAAGGGTCTCAGGCATTCTAAAAAGTTCTTAATCGGCAAGGCTGAGAGATGGGATGAACTCATCTACAGTGGTGACAGACAACAGATAGTACTCATAATCGATATCCTAAGTACACGTATGCAAGGCATATATTATACAAGATGGATCTATATTCGGGCACACTGTATAGATTGTGCAGAGAGAAATCGGAATTCATGGAACACCTAATGTGCAACTGTAATATCATGGCAAGTATGCGTATGTGTCTACTGAGAACAGCTTATCCAGAGCTAGGAGACTGTAGATATCTTAAACCGCATCACAAAGATTTCACATAGGATCTATAAAATGATAGTATTATATAAAGCAGTTGAAAATACAAAAGATCGATGTGCAACTGCTTGGCCGACCCCATACGCAAATAAAAGAAAAAATATCCTTATTTGAAAATACCATTAAAATCTAACAATTCTTTCTTCTCATTTTTATCCTACTTATTACTAATTGGATAAATTTGATCTGTTCACTTTATTCTCATAAAAATACAATAATTGTTTACTCACATGCCTTTAAACAAATATACAATGTTACGCAAAAACATCCGATCTACCCTTTTCTAATCTATACTTCAATCAAATTTGATTGAAGACATATCATGTTGATTGAACAGCTTCTGAACACTGCCGGCATGTCAATCTGTCTGTCTGTTAACCTGACGCATTTAGAAACTCAATTTTATTATGATATAAATGTCTGATTAGTGGCTGATTAAAATTATTTTGATTGTTAACCTTATGAACTTACTTTCTACATAGTTCTACCGTATTCAATACATCTCCCATCTATATATATCTGTCGGGATCTTTATAAGGTACAACATAACAAAAAATAGATACCTACAACATAATAATAAATAAGTCTAATTATGAAGTTTGGTCGGACTTTAATATTTTTGTACATCGATTTTTATGATTTTTTTTAGGGTTTACTTCCGAGTTCGTCTCATAATATTTATCTCCAAAAAAGTCCTATAAAAATAATCTTACTTCTTAATAATATAATAACTAAACAATATCTCTACAAAGAAGATATTAAAAAAAATATATGTGAGATCTTAATTAGGGCAATAGAAGCTAAAACAATAATTTTTAAAAATTATGTTTGTTTGTATATTGGTTTCGGTATAATTCAAAATACCAAATTGAATGTAATTTTCATAGCTAAATTCATGAAGGTTTGATTTAAAGTCTGTTATATTTTTACGCCTTCTAGAAGTAGTCTATTTCGTTGTTTTTCCTACTCCTAAAATCCACGCGTATGATGCAGCGGGCAAAAAGCTGATTCATAAATAAAATATAAATTTAAACATTTAAAAGTAACCCTAATTAAAAGTTACAAACAATAAATTTTTCTGACAAAAAAACTGGGTGGTCCAAACTTTAAAAAGTAAATAAATATTTGTAAAATCGCAAACCTTTGATGCTATTTCGAGGAAACTTTCACTCTTTTATGATTTTCAATAGTCTTTCATTCTTATCACATCTACCACCATCGTGTTACCGCTATTGTATTTCGTATTGATGATAAATTAAGATGGAGTTCCACAAAAAAGTAAAGATTGTTAAAGTTATTTTTATATTTGACAATAATTATTTTCTCTCTAACATTGCATTGGGTTGGCTGGAAGAGATCTCTTTTAGAGATAAGATCTTGCTGACAAGTTGTTGAACTAATCGCTGTATCTTTTGTTTGAGGTGCAATAAAGAATATATATAAAAATAATTTCATATCGTATTCCACAAGAAAAATCGACTTCAATTACGGCAATACCAGTTATCTTTTTTTTCAAAACTAATCTACTGCACTGAAATGAATACAATTTCTATGGAATCGATCTGTAAGTATATCCTTTCAGATAAAAAAAAAAGAATTTTTCAAGTCTGTTTACCACTGATGGAGTTATAAGGTAACGAAACATAAAAAAAAATACAACTGAATTGAAACCTCCAACTTTTTGAAGTTTTGAAACCGGTTGAAAAAATGTAGCAGAAACTGTAACCTTTATCAGTGCTACAGTGGCGCCTGTAACCCATTATAAAGTGCCACTTGCAAGTGTGCACTTACAAGGATCGTCGTTATACGTCCCCGTCGATAATCCAATTCTGTGTGCAACTATCCTGATTAATGCAGAGCGTCTAGACATATAGGCGTATATATATATACATATATATATATATATATATATATATATATATATATATATATATATATATATATATAAATATATATATATATATATATATATATATATATATATATATATATATATATATATATATATATATATATATGTTTTACTTGTCGGTAATAAACCAGTGTGCTACAAACGACTTGCCACATCACTTGTCCGTATACGCCTATTTAACAAGTTCCAATGCTATACTTTATGTTTACTAATTATAAATCTATTGAACTTTAGCGATAGCTTGATATACTTATAAATTAGTCATATTAATTTATACTACTAATTTCTAACCATTAAAATAATATTTTTATCACCAGTGAAAGCATGTCGTGTTAGCATAATATCGCTTTAGCACCTATTTATACAGCAGAGAGATTAAAATGTGGTAATAAAACTACAACTTCAGTGTTGTATTGAAAATTAATTAAAAATATTTAATTTAAATTAATTTTCAATACAACACTTTCTTATTAATTTTAATTAATTAATAAGATATTATTTTCTTAAAAGATTTCAGACTATAAAAATATAAGTGCTGTCGTATTATACTTATTTCACTTCAATTATTGTATATACTTTCTACGAAATAGTGAATACTTTGTTAATTTATAAATATTTTTATTTATATTATTTTACAAAATAAATAACTTAGTTATCTATACAAATAAAAAAAAATCTTCATTTAATATATGATGCTGGTAGCAACGCCTACGCAGGTAGGTGTATTGCACGTCAAGTACCCCAGATAAGCTTGTAAACACAGACAAACCGCTTCGGCGACTAACTGACGCGACACTCCTGTCGCCAATCTGCACACTCTACCCAAGTGTAAAGTAACTTTAAAACATTGCTAACATTTAGGTCAGGGGTGGCCAACTTTAGAAGACATAAAGTGAAACCCTATGCGATCTACCATTTTAGTTAGTGAGTACGTTGTGCGGATTGTTCTACGTATTTTTTATAGGATATTAGATAATATTAGAATACAATAGAATAATTGTGACCTGTATATTATAAATATTTGCAAAATGTTATCAACGTCATTAAGGAAATTTACACCCATACATCGGGCATACAATACAATTACATACTTAATTTTAATTATTTTACAGTTATACAATGAAGTCGTCATTAAAGTTTAGAACAGAATTAAATACAACAATCAAAAATAATAAATTCCCAAATGGTCACAATTACAATATACTTTATTTTATTGTATTATATATTTATTTTTTTACTGGGTTTATTTAGTTTATCTTTAGCTGTACGGTTATTTCCCTTGTACATTCTACAGTTTTCTTTCAGCTTCTCAAAGGTTGATTGTAAGAGATCATCTTTATGGGATAAATCCGCTATTGTACGAGTATATTAAATCTTATAATGTATTCAGTGTGAATTATGTACAATAAAGATTTTACAATACTATACAATATATATAATTATTTTATATATTAATTAAATTATTCATAATGTCAATATTAATTGATATGGCGCCATTATTCGAATAAGTGTGTTTAAGTTTACTCTAGACATTTTATACAACTAGTAAAGATTTTACTGTGTAAAAAGCAATTATCCAAATCGTGACAAACATGAAGCAATAACAGAAAAGAATTGCATTACAAGATTTATCAAAATAGGTACAAAATTTTCCAAGATATTACGTACCTAATATATATAAAACATATGAAATGTGTATATAAGTATATTCTTTTAATGGATGATAAATGGAATGATAACCCCGCCTATGTTACTGGTATACGTTAGCGGGACACTGGTAATAGGTGAGGATAAATAGATCAGTTAGCCCATTGTGATAACTTCCACTATTGTGGAATTATTATTAAGCACTATTAATTATTATTAAACAAGATGGTTTCTAGTACAAACCACGTGGAAGTCGACCTTATAAAGTATATTGCTAGAAATAAGGCCGCTAGTCTCCAATTATTGCCGTGTGGGCCCGGCATAGAATGGACTACCCCTTTTTTTCCTGAGGGTGTCGTACGAGGCAACTAAGGGAACTTAATAGTCGAGGGATTGGCATTTGTATCCTTCTTAAAATATAACCAAAAGCCTAACTGCGATTGCCAACTTGACTGACAAGCGTGGCAACTACTAGCAAAACTTCCTTATTGGAGAGGCCTGTTCAGCCATGGCTTATTAAAGGCTGATATGATGATGATGGAATGGTATAGCCATATAAAAACTATATAAAGCATTCATTGTTACAGATGGTTCTTACATCAATGCACAAATACAGACCAAGAGTTTTAGTAGTACGAGCAAGAGACGCAGCCGCGCTGGCCTGGGGCGCGCCTCATGCCTCCTTCTCATTCCCGGAGACGGAATTCATAGCCGTCACTGCTTACCAGGTTTGTACATCTTCATTTCACTTTGTAACTCTTTATTCGTATTGGTGTGTCAACAAAATTCTTCAAAGCTGTAAAAGTTTTACATTAAATTACAGGTGTAAAAATTTCTTTTTATAATATATATTGTGCAAATGAGCATGCGGCTTACCTGTGTGATTACTGCTGTCCATAGATAAGACACACATAAGATTAGAAAAATTACAAGTATGTGAAGAAATATACGCTTTTCTTGAGCGCTTCAGTGCCGTATTTATTCAGAATTAAACGAATATAATAATAAATAGGATAGATTTTTTTTGTTTGTAATGAAACTATATAAAGCTATATTATCAGCCAGTAACATGATCTGTATTTTATTAAAACAAAACTATTTGCACTATTCCGTATTCAGTATTATAAATTAAAGTTTAGAATTTTATTTTTAAGTGCCTGTTTCAATCATTTAAAGAAGTTTTATTATTAGAAGAAGTATTATTATTTAATAAGAGGTTAAGAGATCACAAATTAAAATATATAGGCACTAGCTTTTTAAAAATTATTATAATAATTTTTTTTGAAAGACTTCTAATTTGATAACTTTTTATTTAGTTAGGTAAGGTCAGGTTATAATTACTTTATCAATTTTTGTACTTATCATATTCAAATATGGTATATTATTATTTAAAGTACCTATGTATGGATTGTAGATACATTAATTGGATAGAACGATGGATTCACTGCTTGTAAAAATAAAAAATATGCAAACATTAATCATTATACAGTATCATAGGTTGATGTTGACGGTAAAGCCCAGTGATACGGAACCCCTATCAAAGATAAAATCACATTAACATGCTTCCAAGAAAATGTACTACGATTCCGGGAACATACGGTGATTTCGCACTTGTATCGATGCGTCCGATTTTTTCATTCGCTCGACCGAGGCGCCAAAGCTTTTATGAAAGTATACGATGCAGGCCAGTTACTCACTGGTAAGAAAAAACCCGACAGAGATTGCGCCCGGGCCGTCGGCGGCACCGTCAGCTCAAGTGGGCATTGTATTAGGACTCTTAACAAAACAAAGGCAACTAATTTCGAGGTTTGCGTCCATTTACCTACATAGCCCCGCATTGTTCGAAACCTTAACATTGCTGCAAAGTGCGAGAATTCATAAATTTGAACAACGGTAATTGGCTTACCGTTTTGTACAGAAATGCTAACAATTTATCTGTAAGTAGTATTTCTAAGACTACATTCATTGTTTTTTTTATATACAACTCAGAATGGCAAACAAGCTGACGGCTCACCTGTTGGAAAGTGGTAACCGTCAGCTATAGACATGAGCAGTACCATGGACATAAGAGAATATCCTTTTTCGCCCATGATACCCCCCACGCGTTGCCATTCCTGAGGACTCAGATGTTAGTCCTCTGTACCCTATAAATTCACGCCATATCCCACCCTTCAAACCGAAACACAGCCATACAAACACAACTGCTTTACGGTAGAAACACGAATGGGACAGAGGTACCCAAGCAATTGACTTTTGTACAAAGTCTGCCTCTGGTAATTGAATTGATCATTAATTTTATTTTACTTAAATGAATGGATAAGTAGGTATATAAATTCGTTTGTGATAATAGTGTAATGAACCTAATTATTATAATTGAGGTTAGATAAAATAAGAAATCTATCTAATCAGCCCACATCCACGCATTATGGGTCGTAAGTTTTCTCGTTGTTTTACTACTTATTACAGTCGCTTGCTAACATAATTCACTGACTCTCTACTATTCGCAGTATCTTCGATACAGCGTTAGTTCAAAGTCCATCCATCTTGCCCATGTCCATTTTACTTCGTCGTTAGGTCACCAGCGTATTCGATGTTAGTTGTAGATCAAATTACAACATTTAGTACATTATTTACAACCGAAAAATCCTTTGTGCAACTTTTACTTTATCTATATTTTGATCAGTGAATGTCCCTGTATGAGTTGGACAGAGCATGTTGCTTTTTCAGCTTGGTTTCCAAACATTAAGGTATCTATAATTCCGTATAAATTTATTTAATTATTAAATTTATAGGTACCTCTTAAATAGAGCCCCCTGCTGTTTGTTTACCGACACCAAAACTTTAACTTTATCTCATTGTTGCTCAACGCAGCGTACAGTTTTCTTGCATAATCCATCCCTTCGTAATTAGACCATAGTCGGTCTCTTTGCTCCTGCAGCGTTTTTGAAGTTGACTGCAACGAGGCGCGAATTTACTGTGGCGTCCATTTACAATGACAATATTCGGCAGCTTTGAGGGATTATCCGGGAATTGTCCGGCTAACGGGACTAAACATCGGACAATGGCCAGCGGCATATCATTGCACATTATACTCGGGTAGACGATCGCTTGCCGACTAACCAATTGTTATGAATTATCAACGAATTAGAAAATCTCTTTCATAAACACCGACACGTTATACTAGAGCGTAACTAGGTGGCACGATGCTTCAATTACAAACATACATATAATAGATTCACCCACAAAAGACTACGAAATTCAATCACGAAAACCGTCATCCGTTATCCTGTCATCGTTGTTTGTAAACCTCTACCCAATAATTTAAGTCAGCACTAGATAAATAGAGCAAATTTGCCCAGACCCTAATTATACAGTACTAAAAAAAACTGGCGACAGTCGCCAATATGTGGAACAGTCACGTAAAAAGTAATAGGATGCAAGTTTTTGGCGTGACGTCACGGTCGACAGGGCGGACCAGGGGCGGCGCCCGACAATTCTCAAGCACCCTTCTTGCCTTAACCGACCAACTTAAAAAGTGAATTTCAACCACGTAACAACAAGCTTTTAGCACTCCTTGCTATCTCAGTAAGCATTTCGGTTATCTGGTGGTACGTTGAGCAAACGGTACCCGCCGGCGCCGCCTTATCATGTCATGTAAACAATAATTTACAAGCGACTTCGCATATCAAGACGAGACTATTTGTGGTCAGAAATTTTGCTAGATAACGATTTGAAAGTTAGAAGAGCAAATGCAAGAAAAGGTAATCCGTAAGGAGCTCTAAACATTAATTACAAATTATTAAATTGACCTGCCCAAAAACGTCACCGTCACTTAAGAAAATACAAGGGGTGGGTGGTTCCAGTATCGTGTTTCGCTTTACGGTATGTGCTAAGCACGATGTGTGCAGTGGCTGCGCTGGCGCCGTCGTTTTGTCGCAGTTCGCAGTAGAGGCGGGCGACGAGCGACGTGCGACGGCGACATGCTTGCATGCCGTGCTAATTGGCCTGTCGCCAAGCCGTGCTACAGCACATGTGCGACAATTATGCCTTACAACCTATTAGCAGCGGGGTTGTATGCGGAAGCGGATGTTTAAATTGCATTCTCGAAATGAGATAAGAACATATCCGTAGTTACGAACCGTTTAAAGCTGTACAGCCAATAAAAATACAACGATTTCATTTTTTGTTCACAGAATGATCGTATCACCAAATTGAAGATTGACAACAATCCCTTCGCCAAAGGTTTCCGTGCTTGTGGTCAGTCTAAATGTAAAAGAAAGAGTGTAGAACCAGGGAACGACAGCACAGAGCAAACATGTACAGAATCAAGTGAAGCTAAGCGTCCGTGTTCCGACGCAGCGTCTTCTTGCTCCGAAGAAGGAAGTTTAAGATCGTCATCGCCGAGATCACCGCCACTCGTTGAGTCTCCTGCACCATTGGTCGCTTCTCCTGAAAATATTACCCCTCCTCCTGTTCCATTGTATCCCCCTGAATTGCAATACTTGAGTCCTCTTCATATGCCGATGCCTTTAGGTCTTTGGCCAAACACTTCTGTACATAATGGGTTCGCATGGGGACCGTCTTTACCACCACCACCCCGTGCACCTTCCCCACCCTCCGCTGCTCCGGCGCCTTGCCGACGTATCAAGAGTTTCACGATCAGCGCTCTACTTGGCGAAGGTTGACCTTTTTCATTGATTTAATAGAAATAAGGCTGATAAATAAGGACAGCTAATTATTTTGAAGTATTAAAAGAAGACGAGGGACCAAATTTAATCTGCAATATGTTAATCGCTCTAGATAAGTTAAGAAATTGTGCTTTCAAAATTTTGTGTTTTAAAAATTGTTACGTCCTTCTTTTATGTACCACTAGTACCTATATCCTGTTGGAATAGACTAAATGAAAATGTAAACAAATGAATAGTTAGCTACGACCATTGACAGTATTTTGATGTCCAGTAATATAAATAAAAAATCAATTAAGCAATAACATGTTTCAATTCGTTATTGTTTTCATTTGGAGAATATTTCTGGATGAATGGTTAATTTCAACATTTGGTTATATTTTCATTAATTCTATTGGAAGAGTCTATACATATCTTTACCACAAAATACTTGCCAATTAATATAAAATTTAAAAGTAGCAATTATTTGTAAAGATGATTTTATGAATACCAATTCTTATTTTATAATATTATTGTCTTTATTACATTAACTACCTCGTAGTATTACTTAAATATATTGTACTTGGAATTTATGCTATTGTGATAACCGTGCCTTATCTGAAGCAAATGAAATAATATTATTATGCTTAGTACTTATTATAATGTTAATATTGCATATTACTATATGAAGTAGTTCATAAGTTTGTCAAAAGATCTTTATTTAAAGTGCTTAATGTTAAAAGGTAAATTTTTTATTATGAAATATTTAAGTTCTATACGTAAGATAATTTACATAAGCAACAAATAAATAATTGTCTATTGTTTATATCGATTACGATTAGTGTATATAATAAAATCAATGTAAATATGTAAATATCTTGTATTTACCTGTCAAAGTCAACTTTTATAAAGTAAATATATTATTTTTCTATAGTTATTTTTTTACCTGCTATTAAAGTGCTCTGTCTGGTATAAGTATTTGTAATATTTTTTTTTTGTCGACAGTCAGTCTGTACAATATAAATTTACTGTTATTTTTTACGTTTGTTACCTTCTAACTCCGTCAGTTGTAAACCAATTTGCAAAATTATTATTTTATCTAAAAAGTTAAACTTACAGATCGCCTCCATAGATTTTATCAAAATCGGTTCAGTATTTTAGTTTTAAATCAAAATAACTGCTTTTGCCACAACTGAAGTTGACTTTTTTTGTAACACAATTTTTTTTTTTTATATATATATCTATATATACATTTACTAGTATACATTTGAAATTATTCTCGCTGACAAGTCATAACAGATGTTGATACCTTTTAAACCAATTTTTTATGCAATTTAAAATGGTAAATAAGCTTACGACACATCTGATGGAAAATGTTAATCGACGTAAATAAATTATGATGATCAAGGTATTAAACACACGCTGCCATTCCCGAAAGCCTGTAATTTCACTGCTGTGTGGGATATAGCGTTCAAACCGAAATACAACCATGCAAGCAGTGCTGATTCAGGAGAAATACGAGTGGGACAAAGCTACTCAAAGATGACTTTTAAGTCCCCTTCTAGGAAAGGCTTATGTTTTGTTTCAATAGAATTTAATAAAAAAAAAATAACTTTTTTTTTATTTAATGAAAAAATTACCATTTTTTTATTAAAAGGTATTATTATTGTTACCATTTGGTCCCGATGGCCGATAGAATGAGCCTTCCTTTTTCGTGAGTGTCGTAAAAAACAACTAAGGGAATTTAATGATCCATCTCTTTAAACATCACCAAAAACCAAACTGTAGTTATACCTGCGTATCAAAGGGGAAAAGGGATTGTTAACAATGGAGTTTAACATTGCTAGCAATAAGCCCTATTAGGTCGACCTCCATGTGGTTTCTCCTGAACCACGTGAATCCATCCACGTGAAACCATCGTGAACAATTCTTCTTGAATTCGTCACGATGGGACTGATACGTTTCATACTCAACTATTATCCTTCACTGGTGCTCTGCCGCTGTATACCGATAGCGCGGGTTACCATTCCTTTATCACCCATTAAAAAAACCTGCGTGCTAACTATTGGCAAATCCCCCCAATCGCGGAAAAAAGGGATTGTTAGTAATGGGGTCTAACTGCCCCATTGCTATTGCATATAGTATATTTTTTTTAATGGATAATAATGGAATGGTAACCCCACCCACGCTATCGGTATACACCGGCGGGGCACCAGTGAAGGATGATAGGTGAGGATGAAGTAGGTCAGTTAGCCCATCGTGACGAATTCAACAATAATTGTTCAGGATGGTTTCCAGGGGGAACCACGTGGAGGTCGACCTAATAGGGCATATTGCTAGCAATGCGGTTGTCAAACTCCGTTGCTAACGTATAGTGTATTGCTACTCCCCATCAGGTCGACCTCCACGTGGCTCCCCCTGGAAACCATCGTGGTTAATTCTAGTGCAATTCGTCACGATGGGCTAACTGACATGCTTTCATCGTCACCTATCATCCCTCACTGGTGCCCCGCCAGCGTACACCATTAGCGTAGGCTGGATGACCATTTCATTACATAACAGCGCTATTCCTTATACCAGTTTATGGGGGAGGCCTATGCAGTTCTCAGCCGTGGACAAATAACGGCTGATATAAATATAAAAACGCAGCTCTTAGTAAAATTATTAACAAATAGCAACATTTAACCATTTTTGTATTTAGTTATAGGACATCACCAAGCTGTCTCATGCCTGAGTCAATTATTCGTTGATTATATTTTCATTGAGTACTATTGAAAAAGATTATACCTACTTGATGAATTTATTCTGTATATTTAGCTGTTTTAATTATATCGTCATAGTCGTAGAATACTGACAGATCTGACAAATGTTACATATAAAGATACGTCAGTATTCTACGACTATGACGATATAAGTAACTGCGCGGATAAATAGAATTTGCAATTTTTTTAATCAGTTAAGTAGTTTGAGTTTATTTATCACAAACAAACAAATCGTTCCTCTTTAGGTATAATGTAATGTAGAAGTATAGATAATAATACTTTTGCTGGTTATCATATTGCTTACATTTAAAATGTAGGCGCTTTTGCATACTAGAAACTTGTGCACAAGGCCTGTTTTAAATGAAGGAATATAGTATAACTACATGATGATTTTTTTCTGGTATAAAGAGACTATTTCCATACTAAGCTCTAAGATTGGTCTTCATCGAATTTTTAAAATAAGTAGCTACAAAATTTATGTTTTGTCTTTACAATTTGTTATTTTTACGAGGTAAAACTTTACATCAAATCGGAATATTTAAATAAGGTTGGACATATCCCAGCGCCACCTAGTTAAAAACCAATGTATGCACTATGGGGTACAAGGTTGTAAGAGGTACAAGTGATGTATCAACCTTTTTTTTATAATGTTACACGCGTAGCATCCATACAATATAAATATACATACTCATAAATGCAAATTTTATGCGGGAATCAAACTCTCACACTTTTAGGGATTTCTCAGACTATATATATAGATTATAGGACTTCAAATAATGAATATTCATACAACTACGACAGGATCAAGAAACATCCGGTGAAAGTCAAGCAACAACACGCTAATTACTACTTGCATCTTCGCAGCAGACCCCTTGTAAGATAGGCAGAGAGAAATAATTCATGATATATATAAAACACCAATTATATATTAGCTATGTATATTAAAATCTTTTATAATTAAGTATGAATTCTGTTTCTATCAATTTTGCCACATTTTGAATACTATACACTGTTTTCTAGTGAGAAGTGTATAGTCTTAAATTCAATATAAATAAATAAAAAATAAGATATGTTGTAAATGTTTTCTATATTCTGAAATAAAGTAAGCAGCCATTCCATTTATACATACACATTTAATTACAATAAAGTGAGGAAATAGATCAATAATATTTATATGTCACAATTACATTTTAAAGTCTATCCAGCTACAAGATTTTGAAGCTCCGAACTCAATTCATTGGTATCAATAGCAACTTTTGCATTAGATGCAGAATTGGGTGTACTGCATTCTCTATTACATGCTTTCTTGTGGACAAACCAATGTAAACGTTGACATTCTCTGTCACAATATTGCACAGACTTACATTTAGAGCATTTCTTAGCTGGTTTTTCTTCTCCACATGTACTGCAATAAGGAATAGCGTCAACAAAACCACGTTGCCCATTAATTGTACAGTTTATAACAGATAATGCAGAAGGAGGATTTTTACTAGTCAATGAAGACACCATTTGGTGAAATGTTGTGCACTCTCTGAATGGAAACTCCCTCACACAATCCTTGAGAAATGTATCCATCAAATCTAAGGAGACACCATCTTTACCAGGTTTTAATAGCTTTTTAGAGAATACTTCAACAATATCATGTTTCTTGTCTTCTTTTTCAGAACTAGGTTTCTGTTTATCTCTTATATTATTGATTTCTCTAACAATGTATGAGAGATAATGGTATTTGAAAGCCATCACCTCATTTGTTTCACTGCCTCGTGTCATTTCTCTTTTACATAGCATCTCAAGCACTTTGCTTACTGCATCGGCATTCTCTAGTAAACTAGGTGTATGTTGCAAATTGAGGCCTAATCGGACAGGGTGAATATTGACACCCAAAACAAACTTGTGGAGAGGATCAACTAAAATAGGAAGCAAATATGGCTCAGTTTGTTGTCCTTGCGGTACAGAATAGTAAGCAATTTCACTGCGAGGTATGAAGTTGTTGATAGTGGCTACAGTGTGATGATTTCCAACAAAAGCAGCCATTTGTGAAGCAGTTCGTCCCACAGAGTTTGTAGCAGTAGGCTTGGCACCAGCATCCAGTAGTAATTTGCAAACTTCAGAACTGCCAGATAATGCACCAAAATGTAATGCTGTATAGTTGTACTCATGTTTCCCAGAATTTACATCTGCACCCTAGAATTGAACAAAAACAAAATGAAATTACATTTTTTGAAAAAGTATTAAAAAAATTTATCATACATTCTATCAGAGTTGTCAGTACTAATATTTTTAAATATTATTACTGACATGGTCGATTCTATGCTGTGTGATCCCTGTAAAGAATGAGCTACCCCTCCTTTTCCCATGATTGCCGTAAGAGATGATGAAGGGAACTTAATGGTTGAGGTATGGGCAGAAGCATTCCTCTTACAATATCACCAAAGCTAAATTGCAGTTGCCAACCTGCTTGCCAAGCATGGCAACTACTAGTAAAACCCTTTTAGGAAAGGCCTAAGTTCAACAGTGGACAACAGCTGATATGAAGATAACAATATAATGAGCTTGATATCCATAATGGACTGCCGGTCTTTTAAGATAATATGCAGAAGCAATACATAGTACTTAGCAGTAATTGGGTACATAGAAATGTTTTAATGTACTAATAATCAAAATATTACATACTAAAATGATTTGAATTAAATTCGCAGAATATTCGTTTGTCAATTTTGGATAACGAGATAAAGTTGATATCATAAATAATTGATTTTTTACATTACATACCAACATTTATTGTCGATAGGTTATTCTAGAATAATTGTAATTTGAAGTTGTAAACACTTACTCTATCGAGCAGCAATTGCACCATATCCTTGTTCCCCTTATATGCTGCATGTTGAAGAGCAGTCATACCATTTTCGTCAAAGAAATCGACGCCGCCCTTATGTTGCGCTAAAATATTTTTGAATTCCGTTAAATCGCCTTGAGCGATCGCGTCAAATATAGTTTTTTCCGTATTAGATTTTACTTCATCTTTAGACTCCATATCGATTTTACACTACAATAATAAATTTAAATAGAAATATTAAATCGCAACAAGAAAATTCTATAAAATTGCCGTTCCACAGATGCCGATATTCACACAATTCCGAGATCGCCATCAAAAGTCATTTTTTTTTTTTTTTTAGTTTAAGTGTCAATACATTAAATGTCAATGTCAGAGTTGGAATTTGCCGTCATAGACTAAGAACATTTTGAAAAAATCTTAACACGTGATTTTTGTTTTTCTTCATCTTGCACAATATTACTTTACTGTTTAATCGTCTATAGTTTATTCTCAGTAACAGCAAACATTGTGCAAATTAAATGTGCCACCAATTTATCAACGATTACTAAATTTTTCATCAAAATTTATTAATTTTTCGTTGTTACATCCATATAAAAGTAATTGTCACTATATTTAACAATTTAATTTTCTTTTTCGAAAGTAATATTTTAATCACAAAAAAATATTAAATTACTAATAACTAAGAAAATTATTATATTATGTAGCAAGATTGTTCTCTAATTGCTGGATAAATTAAATATACTTTTTTTAAATCGTTCTTAGCTTTTCTGCGATAAACAACGGTATTGCAATTTATAAGAAAAAAAAATTGAAATAAAAATAATACTTTTAGCTATTAAATTGCTCTGCAGAGGCAGTATCATAGTTTCAAGAGAATGCTAATGAATTTAATATATAAAAATTGAAAGATATCAAAAATTAATTAGTATTATCTATTTATAATTAACTTTCTACTGTTCCAGATACATTATCGATATATACATATATACATACTTATAATTTCAACCTTTAGAAAGCTAAAAGAATTATGAATAAATTAAATTTAAATTAATGGTCACGACTGTAATCTCATTGGCGAAACCACAAGTTACAATGCCTAATATTGCATATATTACGCATTTAGCTAAATAGGTAAAGAATAGATCCAGAGCCATAAAAGAGAATTCATATAAATATGTTTTGTAGGTATCGAACCTGCGATCTTCGAAAAGTGATACAGTGATGATAGAGGAGATGCAGACAGAGGAGTTAAAAATTTAGTTGCACGCAGTTGTAATTTTGAGAGGATAATCTCAAAATTACAACTGCGTGCAACTAAATTTCATAAAAGGTTTTAAATGAAACTCACGTCTACAGTAAGTATAAACAAATTTATTCTAAAATCAGTAGTCATAATGGCTGGTATGACTAGTGATCGTGAGCATATAATATCAACAACTATAATAGAGACAATAATTACTCGCCACATTGAAATCTAACATCGAATATTTGAAGAACATTGAAAATGGTACCATTACTGCTACGAAACACTAGTATCGTGAGATTAATATTAATATACCCAATAATATTGGTTTAAAATTGTTAAATGCATACAAGCAATTTTTTACTATGTGAAAAGATTAATCTATAACTACTCCATTAAACCACAGAATAAAATCGAGTGTAGCATGTGTAGAATACAGTGCACACAGCCTAATTTTTGGAAGAACCATTGATAAATAAGTATGATATAAATAATTACCAGAGACTATATATTTTATTTATGAGTAATATGTATACAGTCTCTGTCAATACTAATTAAAATATTTTACAATTCATCAGTCCGCATTGCCCAGGACGGAGTGATGAATGGTAGGCAAATAAATAAAAATATGTAAATTAAAAGTATTCTGTCTAAAAAAAATGGAGCACCTAACGTTTAATAACCATAACATTTAGAGAAGAAGGATGAGTAAACATTTATAGGTGTCCAATAATTAATACATTCATAAGTGAATATAATTATAACATGTATATATTTAGGCGAAATGACATACATATGTATTGGTACATGTATGTGGGTATATGAACATTTATTATACTAGTATACGTGATAATAACATTGAATGTACCTATTTTAATTAATACTACTGTTTTCTATTATCTACACAGCATTTCATTTTTCTTATGATTATTTGATAATAAGTATTCATAACAATTTAGTTTTAATAACAACACTAGGACTAAATATTTTTTGTAAGTATTTAACTTCTCTCTAACGAGATAAGAAGAAATCATATTATATACTTATATACGAAGGAGATAGACATATTTTATAGTATTCTTCTATGTAAATATCTATTGGTAACAACCTACAGAAATTTCTACTTTAAAAATGTACGTTTTAAAATGGATAAGTAAGTAGATATATAATATTATAACGTACATTTTATACTATTTTTATTAATGCTACAATACACGTTTCCGAAATATACAACCTTATGTTAAAAGTAAATTAATATATATTTCCTTTGGATTTAATATTCGATATGATGGGAAGTAAAATTATTTAAAATACTGCCACCGAATGTGTACGGGGAAATATTCAAATCAAAATAATATCAATATACCAGAGACTATATATTTTAATATAATTAGTAAAATATGTACCCCCTTATTTCTAAAAATGTCAAACTTCTAATAAACCTATTATAGCTATTAAACTGCTTTGTCTCTTGTGCTAAATTCCTAATTTGAAAGTGACAAAACAGTATAATATGTAGATAAAATAGATTCGTAGGTTTTAGTTTCCATAAATAAGGGGGATAGTCTCTGACCATAGACACTACAACACAGAATATGCTAAAAATCGGTGGATAGTGAATTAATGTAGTTGTTCCAGCTTCAACCTCAATGCTTGTGACCAATAATATCTATAGAAACTAACACTAAACACATCGACGGTTTGCTGAATTATATTCGTATTATACATAACTATAGATGTCAAATAGTAGACATTTATAATACTTATTATAAGCTACATTATATACCGTAAATATAAGAGTAACACACGATTTGTTTAATTAAACATTTTTTTTCTTAAATATTTACATTTAAGGTACTTGACCCCATTGCACGAGCTGCCGAGCTTATCATACAAACAGTCATTACTTAATCCATTTTAACTACCCTTTTAATCTAACCCTTTTACTTAATTAGTTTAATATGTCTTATGTTATATTTAAAAATATAAAATAAAAGTATTTTTATTAGCATCGCATAATAATTCAATAACATTAAAATTAATCACAAGTTTTGTAATATTTAAAAATGTAATGTGAGTGAAGGGAATGAAACCATAAATTATCAATATTCAAAACTTTTTTCTTCAATATGGTTTCATAGATAATTATTGCATGTAGACGCAATATATGCCTAGTTTAGGAGCTCATCACGGATCTCTCAACATTTCAACTTTCCGTTCTCAAACATTTAAATTTAACCGTCTACAGTAGGGATGAATAGGTACTTATTATAATTTTTGACACTAAATACTTTTGTACGCAAACATCGCACAGGTTAGCTAAGTTTATATACTTTGATAATTGCTTACTTATATAAATAAAATTAACATTATTAATCGATTAATTAAAGATACATCCTATTTGATTTCCATTACAAGTACTACCAATCTAAAAATATTTCAAAATATAGAATTGTTTACAAAAGTTTTATACCCATATTTTTTATACTATGTATGAAATACGAAATATATATGTATGAAATACGAAATATATATGTATGAAATAAGAATAGTACGATAATGATTGAAGATTATTATTAAAAGTAAATAGTCTTCGCGCATATGAAATGATTTATAATGCTTTTAACATAAAGACAACGGGACATAACAACTCGGGAGTGTTGCCAGTCTAGACGGTTCTAGACGTAGTAGACGTCAAAGGAGAGTTGTGCTCAGACGAGCGCGGCGGAGGAGGATATAGGAGGAGCGGTGGGAGTGAGGGTCGGGGTAGTGGAGGAGGGTGGCTGGGGGGAGGTGGGGGTGTGACATGCTGAGGCCAGCCGTACTCCGCCGCTTTCTGACACTATCACGCCGTTGTGGACCGCACCGTTATTCTCCGTGTCCGCGTATGGAGTCGTGAGGATACGTAACCGCTAAAAGAAATTGACAAATAATACAATCATATATTTGAGCTGATAAAGATGAGGAAGGAAGGTGCTTGGATTATTTTTAGCAAGTTTCTTATTAAAAGAAACTGCGCTGTTTTCAATCCCTTGTGTAACACACATCTGAGTCTATTAACACCCCACTGCTGGGTATGGAGTTTTTCCCAAAAAAGATTGGCGTTGTCTACAATCAATGCTGGCAAGGCAGTTTAGTATCAGGTTTTATTTTGAGATTTTCTTCTCTTGTACTGGTATATTATGCTTTACATGTCTATAGGGGAGGCCTACATTCAGCAGTGATCAGACAATGGCTGGTATGATGAGTTACTTACCATCAGCTGAGCTACATGCAAATTTGCCCATGCGTTATAAAAAAATGTGAACATACCTCAAAGAAAGTCCCTTTAGTGGTGATAATCTTGTAAATAGCGACGGTCGGAATACACATGACGCTGGAACCGGCTATAGCCCATCCTAATGCGTTAGCCCAGACAGGGTACACATAGTCTTCATACTGCAGGGGCTCATAGTCCAAGAGACCGTACGCAATGATGAAAAGCAAGAAGAGAGGAGCTGCGAACCGCCAGCACACGCGCCAGTATAGTCCAGGCCGGAAGCCGATCATGTCCCGGATGTCTTCGCAAAATCTTTCTGTACCTGGATATAGGATGATTGAGAATGTCATTTTGGTTATAGGTATTTTTTTAATGACAAATCTTAGCAGAATCTTTCTATACCTGAACGTTCCTATTTCAAACTTTCATGGAAATATAACTTTTGTCATAGTATTTTTTATAAATGGATGGTAATAAAATTGTAACTCCCCCAGCGTTATTTGTTTAGGGAAGTGGGTTTACCTGTGATAGATGACAGAGAAGAAGAAGTGAATTTAATTAATTAATGGTTACTATGTTTTCCAAAGTGGATGTAGTTCAGGAAGACTGAAAATTAACCTACAATGGGGCAACAAGGACTAGGGGTCCCATTTTTGGCATTATACCCTGTATAGTCGCTAGTACTTATCTCTATCCCCTTATCCCTATCTTTTCAAGTACTTTACATGGGAAGAAAAAATTGATTGTTAGTAATGGATCTAGTGGCCCCATCGCTAGCAAGGGTATATTGATAGCGATGGGACCCCTAGATCCGCTCGATACCCACGTAGAAAAGAATCCAATAATTTTACCATAAATCCAGGACACAGCTATGGCCTCGAAGAAGACAGCAACCAGTATAGAGTAACCCGCAGCGTATCGGTCCAGCAGTTGGAAGAAGTAGAAACCGCCTCGAGTGCAAGACGCCAAGCCCACGAAGAAGTATAGAGTGAACAAACATGCCACGAACAGTTCCCGGTGACGACCGATTGGAGGGAACTCGTCACTCAGTGCTGTTATTATCGCTTCAGAACCGCCGAACTGTAAAGGTAAATAAGAAACATTAGTATTTATCTAAAATATACAAATAGGTACCTACTATCTATCCCTGCTGTATGTACGTGATAACCATATCAGCCTTTAACTGTCCACTGCTGAACATAAGCCTCCCCTTTGAGGGGTTTTGCCAGTAGTTGCGATGCTTGACAGGCTTATTGGCAAACGCAGTTAGGCTTTAGAGACGTTTTAAGAGGAACGCTGCTGCTCATCCCTCGCCCTCCCTTAGTCGCCTCTTACGACACCCACAGAAAGGAAGTGATGGCCTATTCTATGCCGGGACCACACGGCACGGTATGTACGGGATGGGGATATTAGACCATTTATTTAGGTATTTATTTAGTATTTACTTCTCTTTATTTCTTTGTACCTATGCCAAATTTTATAACATAGTTACAAAGAAGTTATCTCTCGGAATCCGTAGAACATGTGATTTGCAACTGTCATTCGATAGCAAGTATGCGTATGAGTCTACTAAGAACGGCTCATGCCAAGCCTCGGAGACTATAGATTTCTTGAACCATGGGATATCGCAAAGGTAACACATAGGCTCTATAAAATGATAGTATAACGTATAATATTACCTTATATTATATTATATATATAGTATAATATTACCTAGTAAAATCAACATGTTTCGACTTACAGAACTATCAAGACCGAGTGTCAATAGCATCATGAAGAAGATCAAAGCCCAGAAAGTAGAGCCGGGCATGGTGGCTATAGCGGCTGGGTAAACGACGAATACTAGTCCGGGGCCCTCCGTCGCTACATCCTGAACATCTCTTCCAGAAGCTTTCGCCATGTAGCCGAGTACGCTGAAGATAACAAAGCCGGCCACGAATGAGGTGCCCGAATTGATCACGCTGGTTAGGAGAGCGTCTCTGAAAGAATAGAAAGACAAATGACTAGTTATTATTACTACCTAAATTTTTGAGGTGAATCAATGAATAAATGAAAACTATTGTTTCTTTCAAAGAATGATGCAGATTATAAAGATTAAAAATTTGTTTACAAACAAAATGAATAATTAATTACATAAACTTAGTAACAACTAAAAACTTCTTTAGGAACGTTGAGTACTATGTTACATATAGCTATAAATGAAATGAAATGCAGCACAATATATGAAAATTTAATAAGACATGCAACACAGCTGTGCAGCAGTAAAACATAAGTACTACAAAGGTATCTACAAAGGTAAGTAAATTGCTTTCATACAAAAGACAAAGTCAAATGTTGTTTATTAGTACAATCAATGCCAAAAATGAATTACCATACAGGTTTATAGGAATTTTCTATAAAACATATGTAATTTACATATAATTACTAAGTAAAGAAGCGAAAAGTTGAAAATTAGGTATTATTATCTTGTTGATAAAGTTTTATTATACATTTTTAGACTTAAAATTTTATATCCAACAAATTCTCGCATCAAAATCTCAAAATAAAAAACATGGAAAAAGCAAAATGTAGATAAGTAGATAAAAAAGGGTATTTACTTATATACGTTATTGTGGTATTTGTTATATGATGCGTAAGCGAGAAGTACTCCAAATCCAGGTCCCAACGAGAAGAATACTTGTGTCGCCGCGTCTACCCACACCTGCACAACGATATAATTTATTGGATAACAAAGACATTTGTCTAAAACTCAGTATCAAAGCTCATACTATATCTTTCAAAATATATGTAATTTTTTAAATATATAATTTGGATTTAAGTTTTTATTACCTGAGGTTGCGTAATCGCCTCGAAGTTTGGACTCAAATAGTATTGGATGCCGTTAGCAGATCCTGGGAGAGTTATGCCGCGAACAAAAAGGATTAGTAACACCGCGTAAGGAAAAAGAGCTGTAAACCATACCACCTGGAAAACAAGAAAAGCAAGTTTAACTTAAACTATTTTTTTTATACAACTTAAAATAGCAAACAAGCTGACGGGCCACCTGATGGAAAGTGGTAACCGTCGCCTATAGACATGAACAGTACTATGGACATAACAGAGTATACTATTTCGCCCATGATACCCCCCATGCGTTGCCATTCCTGAGGACTCAGGTGTTATTCCTCTGTATCCTGTAAATTCACGCCATATCCCATCTTTCAAACCGAAACACAGCCATATATATATATATATATATATATATATATATATATATATATATATATATATATATATATATATATATATATATATATATATATATATGCAACAGCAGTTAGGATTTGATGATGTCTTAAGAGGGACGCTACTCCGCATCCCTCGACCATTAAAATACCTTTGTCGCCTCTTACAACACCCACGGGAATGAAAGAGATGGCCTATTCTTTACCGGGACCACACAGAGTAATATTTATTTATACATGTATATAAAATATTCATTATACTTTGCCAGAAGTACTGATGCCTTTCCAAAGTGAAAAGTAGCAGATGATGTAGACTGCGAGCAAACACAACGCCATGTCCCATTTGATTGCGCCCAAATCGTGTAAACCCTCGCTACCTTGAAGCTCCAATATTGCACGACTGTAAACAACAATTTAGGTGCTAATTTCAAATTAATCTTTTTTTTTAATAATAATAATTTATATGGATTATTTACAACACACAAATAACAACAGACATACACAGTAAAGAGATAAAATAATGTATACACAAAAAAGCAATATATATAAAGTATCAAATTTTTTTTTCTTTCTTGCGTGCCTTGGTTACAACTCAATTTATTGTTTTATTACAAAAGCTTTATATTATAATAACAAAAAATCATCAGGGATCCTCCCGTAATATCTAAATGAAGACTCTATTAAAAATTCGTTCAATAATCATAGCATTAAGAAAACAAATCTCCTTATCCGTACTTAATTTTTGAGAAGACTTAAACATTCAATTTCATAAATACTCATTAGTAAATATTGAATTATTGTACGCCCTCTCTCCTCTCAGATTCTGCGTTGTAAAGGTGATGATATCAGCCGTTAACTGTCCACTATTGAACATCGGCTTACCCTCAAGGGTTTTGCCAGTATTTGCCACGCTTGGCAGGCGAACTGGCAACCGCAGTTAAGCTTTGGTGATGTATTAAGAGCGGCGCTGCTGCCCATCCCTCGACCAGTGACCCTTAGTCGCCTCTTATGACACCCACGAGAAAAGAAGAGATGGCCCACTCTAGGTCAGGACCACACGGCAATATATTGTATATACTTAATTATAATATTTCGTCATTCATCATTTCAGCCGTCATCTGATGAACACAAGCCTTCCCCATAAGGGGAATTTTATCAGTAGTTGCCACGCTTGGCAGGCGAATTGGCAACCACAGTTAGGCTTTTAGAGGTGTTAAAACACCTCTTGCGCGAACAAGCGCTGCTGCTGCGCTGCTGTCCATCCCTCTACCATAAAGTTCCCTTAGGAAAAGAAAAGGTGGCCTAATCTATGCCAGGGAGGGGAAAGGGATTGTTAGTAATGAGGGCTGAGAATCCCAATGCTAGCAATATACTCAACCAGGCTGACCTCCTCGCGGTTCCCCCTGGAAACTGTCATGGTTAATTCCTGATGAATTCATCATGATGGGCTAACTGGCCTGTTTTCATTCTCATCTATCACCCTTCACTGGTGCTCCGCCAGCATATCCCGTTAACGCAGGCGGGGTTACCATACCATTTTCACCCACCAAAAAATAAAAAAAAATCTATGCCAGGACCACACGGCAAATAACATTATATATATTTAAAAAATTATAATATTTACTTAATATTATTAAAAATGACTAACTTAAAATATTCCGAAGCGGCAGATGTAAATGGAGGGGTTTGTGCAGGGCCCACGGTCGAAGAGGTGCTATTGTTTCTTGAACGAGATTTATTGGCAATGATAGTAGTATTCCATACAGCTTCAAACTGTAATACATATAAACATTTTATAATAGTCACTTTTTTAATTTAAATATTTATTTGTTTTTATTTAATTATTTATAATTATATATTTAGTGTTGCGTAAGACGAAACCTTAATATACTTTTTTTAAAGAACCTCATACTGTTATTAAAAGATTCTCTTCACTGCAAATATTAATATAGTGAGAACAGTAATTGCAGGCTTGTTTTTTTTAATACGATATAATAATGTTTAATTAAGAGGAGATACCCATGTCCAGGGTGAATGAACACTTAAGTAGTTGTTACCAACGAAAGTTATGCAATATCTAGCTAACCTAGCAAACGTTATTTTTCTTGTTACTGATACTTACCAGATTCATTTTTTCCTATCGAGAAACCCATCCTATTTCTCTAATTAATGAAAAAATAAATTTACACATTAAAATTTATTATGCAGTTTCGGATATTTGCGTAAAGGAACATTGTAACAGGATAATGTTACAATATCAATATGTAATAATGTTATTTTATACTTATATTAGGTACTTCAGTATTGATATTTATACTGTGTCTATATTAAGATAAGTGATCGAAAATATATTATTAATCCAAGTGACGGCAATATGGGGCTGCCTATTGCTACATTGGATTAAAAATGTACAGCAAAGTGTAGCAATGCAACATTCAAGCAGTCTCTGATTACTCCACTTGAATTGAATAATGTCGTAAGTATATTTATTTATTTATATATCTGACCGGTCGGCAAGAGGGAGTGTTCCATTCATTGTCGCAGCTGGTCCATGGCAGCATCGTGGTGAAGGAAGCGAAGAAGAAACGCAGAGCCCAAGCGATGATCACATTGTAGTAAAAATCCACGTAGAAAGCTATCAGAACCACGGCGTATCCGATTCCTGTGGATATAATCCAAAACTAGCTATAACAAGCGACTTTACAAACTTGAAAAGAGAATATAAGTAAGTAAATTGTTTGCGTACTAAATTGAATTAAATATAATATAAGTAACTTAATAAATGAATTAATGCGTAAACTTTATTTGAATTATACAACACAGAGAAAAATACACAAACCTACATTACCTATAAACTATACTAACTAATTAATATTAACACAAATTATAATAATATACATATAGCTAATAATAATATAGTCGGCATTCGTAAATTTTTTTATTAAATTTATTATATAAAACATTAGAGCTCGCTTTTTTTACATGAAAAAGCAACATGTTATGTGTAACATTAAATTAGAACCTGATTTATTATAAATGATGCAAAATTATTTTATCACTGCAGAACATAGGCTTCCTCCATAAGGGGGGACTTACCAATAGTTGGCAGGCGGATTGACAACCGCATTTAGACTTTGGTAACGTTTTAAAAACATTAAGGTCCCTTAGTTGCATCTGACGATACCCACGGGAGAGGAAGGGGTGACCCATTCTATGTCGCGACCATATGACAACTGATACCTTATGCAGCCATTCAAAATTTGAATAAATACCTAACGTTTATTCATAGAAATATTACTAAAACATAAAAATCGTTTACCAATATAATTATTATACTATTGAAAACTTTCGAAATGAAAGGAATATTAGAAAATGATTCTATATTTTAATAAAATTTCTATAACAATTTACAGTTAAAAAGATTTTCTAATGATGTAATAATAATTAAATGTTTAGAAAATAAATTACTTTTTAAACGTGCGTCATGAAATCCTAACCTATCGTCATGAAATTAGGCGTGCAAAATTCTTTGGCATAAATAAGGTTATTTTTTTTTAATTATTCAATTACAAAATAATTTGAAATACAGTTGAGCGTGCTCGTGGTAAAAAGGAGAGCACGATAGAAGAAAAATTATGTTATTACTACTAAAAAGCCTTTTTTCCACGCTTTTTTATTGCAAAGAACAAAACCGAGTCATATTGCCGACAAGTATACGACCACAGTTTCTATAGCATCTTTCCAGTCCATTACCAATTTTATTTCCCTTCAAAAATCATATCGTCGCCGGCACTCAGTAGGGCGACGTGACAATCGGCTGAAATGAAATCACTGGCATAAGCCGGCCCCGCAAATCTACCGGGTCTTTTGAGAGCCGACCGTATGGGACGAGCACTTAAGGGGCGCCTTGGAAATGGTGTCAATTATGGACGCTAAGTGCGGGGGCGCGGCACTCGCGGTGACTCGTATCATACCTTGCTTCAATCGCATCTGAGGAATAGGTAACGAAGTTTATCACTGCATCGCGGATCTTGTATATTTTGCGACATACGCCGAAATATTTTAATCATATTCAATGAAATTAATAGCTATATCTTTTTTTTTTTAAATGCAATAAATATTATATTAAATAATTTTAATTAATATCTTTGTATAATCTGTTTTTTTTAATTAATAAATTATTTTCACATGTTTTCATAGTGAATAAGAGGAAGGAATAATTAAAATAAAGAGGTTTTTGTATTAATTGGTTACATATATGTTATTGCATATTATTATTTTCTGTTTTGTTTTTAAATACTGACCCTTTTTACTAAATATGTCAAGAGTAGATAAGTATATAATACTCTATGAATAGTATAAACGTGGAAATTTATAGAGATATTTAGATACTTGTTACCCACTAAGAAACGATTTGACGATGATATATTAGATGAAATACTGAAAAATTTCGCAAATCGTTTGTATCTTTATATTAAGGTACGTTGAAACTATTTTGAAAAAGGGTTGAAACCGACTTCAAAAAAAGGAAGCTCTCAAATCGGTTGTATTTTTTATGTTTGTTACCTCATAACTCCGATAATTGTAAACCTATTTGGGAAATCTTTTTTTATATGAAAACATATACTTACAGATTAGTTCCATAGAAATTTTATACAAATCGATTCATTAGTTTAGTTTTGAAATCAAAATAACAAGTTTTGCTACAATTGAAGATAGTTTTTAATTTATGGAACACATTTAGTTATATAAAACAAAATTTTATCGAAATATTACGCATAAATTAATATGCTTAATATTTTTTTCTTCAAATTATTTTAACAAATGCTTTTGACTACCACATTATAAACATGATTTTTTTTTTATTTCCATTCCTATTATTGTTTACTATTGATACTACACTACAAATTACTCAGTATTTCTAATAACACTGTTATCAAGCCTTATTATTAATTTCATAACTTTGAAACATTTTATAAAATGGTTTTTTTTTTTATACTACTTAGAATGGCAAACAAGCTGACGGCCCACCTGATGGAAAGTGGTAACCGTCGCCTATAGACATGAGCAGTACCATGGACATAACAGAGTTTACTGTTTCACCTATGATACCCTCCATGCGTTGCCATTCCTGAGGACTCAGGTGTTATTCCTCTGTACCCTGTAAATTCACGCCATATCCCACCCTTCAAACCGAAACACAGCCATGCAAACACAGCTGCTTCACGGTTGAAACACGAATGGGACAGACGTACCCAAGCAATCGACTTTTGTACAAAGTCTCCCTCTGGTAAAATGTATTATAACTTTAGCATTATCCATATCGTTATTGGAGTGTGGAGCAATAAAGCTTAACTTCAAGACCACTCCGGCGGGTAGAGCTACATTTGCAATAACTGTCTGCGGCAAAGAGCAGGCAATAAGTCAAGATCTCAGACGGAACACCGCGACTCCATTTCGCTCTACGTGACCTTGCCATTTATGAAACTATAACCGATTGAGAAATATAATAGGTAGTTTTAGTACCCTACTTCTAGATTTTTCTTAAAGTTTTTCTATTTCACTATACAAGTGGTGAACATATTTATCGCTAGATATAAGAGATAGCAACGTCCGGCGTCTCGTTCATTCTCACGAACCAACGAAAACTTATCTACGCGTTTCGTTTGTTACTTTTCTAGAAAAACATAATCTGTTTTATTGTTTCGCAATGCAACTTAATTTGGCTAAGAACGAAAACAGTCCAAAAATTTTAAACATCGAACTCTACCTGACCAGGCTATCATTTTATATTTAAATATTCTAGACGGTATATCGTATTCTCTAAAATATAATTGAAATAGTGATCTCTGGCCTATCTTTCAGTCAATTGTGGGGAAAGGTATGTTAGTAATAGGGTCTAACTACCACCGTTATTTGCTAGCAAAATATCCTATCAGATCGACCTCCACGTGATTCCCCCTTGAAAACCGTCATAGTTAATTCTTGTCGAATTCGCCACGATGGAGTATCTAATCTGCTTTGATCCTCGTCTATTATATTTTATTTATAATCTAAAATTATCCTATTGCTCCGCCAAAGCACATAGATAATGCAGGCGGAGTTACAATTTTATTTTTATTATGTTTTAATGAAAATAAAATGGTAAAAATTAATGTAAATGTATATAAAAAAAAATGTTAATTGTATTACTATGCTAATTAATTACATCTGATTTATTTTTACGTATATACCATAATTATACGTGTATGTCATATAATTACTAATGATTTGTTAAAGTATTTTTTAGCCAAAAAACTTAGGAACTAGTCCTCATGTTATTAATCCTCCTAAGCTTACCTTTAAATAGTGGTACAAGTCTGCCCCAACAAGTGATGGCACCCTTCCGATGGAATTGTCCCAGTGCCAGCTCCATGTAGAATAGCGGGATCCCACCCACCACCAACATGATGCAATATGGCACCAGGAAAGCGCCTGTGTGTGATAACAGAAAAAAAATTCATATCATCGAGAACTGATTCTACTTACACCAATTCATACCAGATGTATTTTTTTATTTTTTACCTTAAATTTTACTTAATAGAGCTTAAAATTATTTATTACGAAGTTGACAACGTTAAATATACTCGTAAAATGACAATTTGCAGGTACAATTAAATAATTTTAAATTTTATTTTTTCTGACTAATTATGTTGTAAATAGTAATAGCAAAATAGCAATAGAGAAATATTGTATGTATTTTTCTGCTAATATTTAAATCCTAGTAAAAGGAATTTAGGTTGTTTATGTCTGATTAGAAATTTAGAAGATAATTTCGCGCCAAAACGAAATAAAAAAGTTCTAATTCCAAATTCAAATTCTCTTAATATAAATTAAATAATAGGTACGTAGACAAGTGTATATTTTATTAAATTGTTCGTAATACCTACTTTAAATTAGATTTTGAAATCAGAACTATAAAAAGTAAAAGGATCAATTCAATAAATACTCATAACAGATAACAATAATATGTATTTAAGAAGCAATTTTTTCAGTCGACTTCCTCCGAAGAGTATGGCAATTTAAGATCGCGTCAATACGGCGCGCGTCGTAGGGCAATAATTTCATATCGGCACCGCGCCCCGGGTCCCCGGAGGACGAGGCAAATTGTGCTCTAATTGGCCTTTTAAGACTCCTGCATTCTCCCGCCATTCGCTTTTATGAAACTTCGAGGCAATACGTCATTGTTTTATTACAAAACTTAGTTACGTATTATAAATCCAGTAGATATTTCCATTTGCTTTGAACTCATAGTAGATCTCATTATAAGACAATTGCGTATATATGTGTCTATTTTGTTTAATTACTATTAATAAAATATATATATTGTAAATAATGACAAAATTATTTTGACTAATTTATATGATGAAACAGTATGAAACATGTGGTAAGACTATTTTTAATTTCTACGTGTATTATTTATTTTATTTACGTCTTTTGTATTTGTATGATTTCTTTAACTCTTTTTCATATTACATATTCAATTACTTGTATGTTTACTAACTTAAATAACTAAGTAATGTTTAACTGTGTTTATTATATTATTATAATATCTTTCAATCAGGAATTACACGAAGTTTTTTTTTTACTATTGGAAGGCTCTCGCGATTGATTACAGCCTTACTTGATGGTAAGCGATGATGTGGACTAAGACGGTGAAAGTCCCGTTTGTTCTCAAAACTGATGAAATTTTAAATTCGTTACTTTTATCTCATAAAGACTAAACTGCTCTAACTAGCTGTTACAAATGCCTAGAATGTTAAGTATCTCTTAAACTATTAACTGTCACAATTGTTCAACGAGAGACATCCGTTGATAACATTAATTCTACAACTAGGTAACTACTTGACACATACTTCTTGCTAATTCATTATACGACTAATTTTGTATTTAATTTATATGACAATAAAAGCTAAATCTGTCAAGCGTGGCAACTACTGGCAAAATTCCCGTTACGGGAAAGGCTTATGTTTAGCAATGGACAATTAACGGCTGATTTAATGATGACGATAAATTAATGCACTTGTATATTTTTTTATGCAACTTAAAATGGCAAGTACAAGAAAGTAGAAACACGAATGGGACGGAGATGCCCAAGCAAACGATTTTTGTACAAAGTCTCCCTCTGGTAAAATGGTGGTCTCCTTCTGGTGTATCTAAAATTACAGTTATCAATTTCTTTCCTATAGAAATCTTAAAATTTTAAAATAACACATAAATCATTAGTCTATAAAACTTAAAAACACTCGATGTCAACTAAAATTCTATGTAAATTATTAAAACCAAATGGAAATTCAAAACGTACCCGAAAAAATATTAGCTGATTTTTGTTAAGAATAGCAAACATATTTAGTACCATGGATAACGTGAAATATACTTTGGGATTTAGTCAAACTGCCGCTTTTGTACGACAAATAGGCAATTTTTTAAAATGTAGATTACATTATTGTAATTTTTGCAGGTAACTCTGTTTTTTTTTAATAATGTGTAGTGTATGTCACTCGCTGATAATGTAGATTTCTAAAGGCGAAAGAAATTTTAATGTCGTTCAGTTTTTGAGATTATCTATAACAAACATATATATATATATATACAATAAATCAAGTCTCCTCTGTATTTTTTAAGAATAGTTATAATATAATATTAATATAGATAAGTTAATAAAGAATCTAATTTCCGAATGCATTCTCTCAATGTCTTAACAGAGGATAGAAGGTAGTGATATTATGCGCCACCCCACGTCTTAACGGAGGCAAGGGAAGATAGCCCAGATTTACTTTATTGCCGGATGCAACAGGTCGCGAGTATAAAGGGGATGAGGCGTTCCACTGGAACTTTTGTAAGTCGACCGAAGTGCCGAAGTCACTTGAGAAGTTATGTCTTACTCGAACGGAGAGAGCGGGGTCTTACAATGTGTGCCAAGTAATTCATTAGATTCCTTTGAACGGCACTTATAGTTGACTACCACTACTGTAACATAAGGCTTTTATTGTTATTAGTCATCATACAAATTTATTTTCTTAGATTATATAGATAGAATGTCGCCATACAAATGCTGTGACAGAAACAAGTCAAATTTTTATCTTTGTGCGCATGATAGGGTTACTATATTGTACTTATTATTTAGTGCAAAGTTGAAATTATATTGTAAGGTTAAATTGAAAAATGAAAACGATACAAAACTCTTATGAATGTATTTAAGAAAAAAACCAAACCAAAATAAACCAAAAAACCAAATATATATATATATATATATATACTACATTTTGACCTAAATATATACCTATTTCGAAGTTTCTTTCTGTTTTTCATTGCAGTGATTAAATTATTGCCAGTAAAATAATATAATATATATTAATAAATGTTATATATAAATATTGCGCGAAGTTGGAACTCGTACCCATCGGACGACTCAAAACTGTAGGTACCTATATTGAAATATAGGTACCTACAGTCTTGAGCCGTTACCACTACACCAAGAATTATGCAACATAAATTTTCTCACTATAATTATAAAATTTAAGAATAAAACATAATATTATAAAGTATGAAAATTATCATTGATAAAACGCTTTCTTTTCCGTTACGAATCTAGACAATTACAATAAATCTATTAAAATTTAAGGTGTAGATCAAATCTAATCAAAGAAAATCTTTCCCAAATTTTTCTAATTGATTCTAAACTTCTAGCACGCTCCTAATCGGATTTACAATACGTAATAGATTTTACATTTTTTATTGACCCTCTGAGATGCTGGACTTAGGTGCGTAATCGAATCGTCTCGATTCCGATGCGATCCGAGCATTCGAGTGCTCCCTAAGGATCGCCCGGATGATTGGGTATTATGAGATTTCCAGCTACAGCGGCGGTAGGCACGTATTAAATCATCGAGAGAGAGATATTTATCCCGATTGTTTCGACGGACAGACGGAAATGTATTCATTATACTGTGGGCGAACTATAAATAACTATTAACAGTTCTATAAATTGAATGTTTGATATATTGTTAGGTATATAGCAAGCTAATTCTAACAAAACCCTTTAAGAAATAAATTAATAAATGAATGGCGTGAGTACAATTTACGAGTAGAGTAAATTTATTATAATTTTTAAAATGTTTATGAAATAAATATTTTTAAAATTTGCAATAGATTTTGTTAAATTTAATAAGATTATAGAAATTATTTAAATATTTAAGGATAAATTTAAACACTCATCTACATTGCCGAAAGCTTATGTTCAGCCAAAAATCTGTTTACATAAAAATATGTATGCGGAATATATATAAGCGCATCACTTTAAAACGCCTGTACCACATTGGATAATTTTTTTATTGTGTTTGTAATTATCAAGGCAAGGTAGTATGAAAGGAAATGTTAAAAAAAATATACTCGTGCGAAGTCGAGGCACACGGCTAATATAAAAATATTGTTATATTAAATTTTTGCCTAAATATTTTTATAAAGAATTTCTATTATGCAATTAAAATTAATAAATTCCATCCAACAGTTAATGTAAACATTTGAAATGAAACAATGAAAATTAGTTCAAATTTCCGTCACATATTACGTAGGTACATACAAATAATCATAATGCAGCTAACTTTCAAAATTTTAAAACATTATTTTTTAGGGCTTCGATTTTTAAATAAATTTATTGACTAAATTAAAATACGTTAAAAAAGGTGGACTTAATGCTAGTAGTATTCTCTACCAGTCAACCTTGGGGCGAAAAGGATTGTTAGTAATGGGAATCTAAGAGCTCCATTTCTAGCAATATACCCTATTAAGTCGTCCTCCATGCGATTCGTCCTAGAAACTATTATGGTTAATTCTTGTGGAATTCATCACAATGGACTAACTGACCTGCTCACCCTTACCCATTACCCCTCTCTAGTGCCCCAGCAAGATATATGAATAGCAGAAGCGGAGTTACCATTACATTTTCACTCATTAAATAACAACTAGTCAACCTCTGGATTGAACAATAAATCACGAACGCGATATTATTAGGATTGGATGCCTTAAAATCACTGTTACAAACACAAAAAATAGATCATACTTACTGTAATCGTACGATTCTTTCTAAGTTCGGTCTCTCAATCTATGTAAAATCGAATTCTAGTATAGAATCTTTAAAGAAGTAGGCTCAATAAAAACGTCCATTTTTATGCTATTACATTGGAGTGAAACTTCAGTAATGCTCTCTCAGCAATAAGCAAGGGTTGGATTTACTCGCTCCACACGTCATTCCGATGTGATTGATAGTGGGGTCAACTTGATCAAGTGCCTCTATTAATTAGCTGGAAATAATTTCTATTAGAATAGGTATATAACTTAAGTGCTCATTAAATTATATTAAATCTGTAATATATTTATTAATTAATCGTAACTTTTTTACTCTACCATTAAGTAATAGAAATCTTTTTTAGAGATAATTTCACAATTATTTAAAATTTTTATTATTACTGTATTTCTTAATGCAATAACGAATATTTATCAAGTGAACTGAAAAAACATTTTTATTATTTGAAAGCATATGTCTATTTATTGAACATTTACTAAATACATTAACGGTATCCAATATCCGCTCAGGAGCTAGAAAGCCAAGATCACCTTTGAACAGTCCGCGAGAATTGCCATTTAATTAGATCAGGGGCAGACACGATCGGCCTCTGCAGCGATGACCTCCCCTCTCTATTACCTTATTACCCTCTCCCATTATTACGTTACTAATTTTCCTGCACATCGAGAAGCTAACTAAGTTTCTCGTCGCGTAAAGGGCGCGTTTTGATTGTCAATTACCGACTCGTGGACGCCAAAGGGTGACTGCGGCACGGACGCTCAAAGTAAAGACCAGGATGTAATTAACCGTGTGAGTGAAACTTTCCATTTCCACCGCACAAATGTTTGAACTTCGGCTATAGAGCATGCTCAAAGATTTTTTTTATACTAGTTACTTGGAATTGCGAACCGTTGACTCTACTATTGAGAAGTGATACTGTCACCTAAAATGTCTAGAGAATAAGGTCTGTATAATTTTTTTCCTTTAGTCCTATTTTGACTTTAAATTTAGAAAACAATAAAAAATTGTCACAATGACATTATAGAGTTATTCTTTTTCATTTTTTCTCAACATATTTTGACATTTAATTTTTGTAAAATATATTTTTATTTAAGGACTACCTAATTACATTTTATTGTAATAACTACCAGTTTAGCTTACGTATAATTAGATCGAAAAAGGTTGACCAGTTAAATAATATGTCGTCAAGTAGCAGCTCTAAGTATACGCAAATTCAACAAGATAAGATTATAGAAGAGAAGAGTTCAGATTCAGATCCTCCAATGAGTGAGTGGTCTTCTCTGGTGATTGAGCTTTCAGCAGAAAACAAAAAGAAATCTCTTGCCGCACGAGGACTGTACTCTCCCGGTAGTGGCGAAATATGCAGTAAATATATCTCTATGTCTGACAGTGATATTTCCAGGCACGTCTATTATAATTATCCAGCCGTCCTTGATCCCGGCATCAACGAGGCATTATCTCTTCCTAATAAACCCGTGATATATCCTGATAACGGACAGGAATTATATTTAGCCACATGCAAAGAAATGAATGTATGTCCCGTACGATTGTTCATTAAAAGTTTACTATTGCAAGAAATTAATCTAAGCTACTATGGGGTTACTCCACCTGGAGTCCGCGCTATGTCAATGGCATTGCAGTATAATAAACATGTGCAGCGTCTTAATTTAACAGACAATTTTCTAAACGATGATGCATGTTATCATTTGGGAAGTATGTTAACAACTAATGCTACTATTAAAGAATTAATATTGGCTGGATGCCGTATAGGAGCATCAGGCGTCCTGCGACTAATTGATACCTTATCTATAAATCGAAATTTGACTACACTTGACCTTAGCCGGAACTGTTTAGGTGAAGAGGGGGGTTTACATTTCGCCGTACAAATATCCCAGGGCGCGACAATATCGCGTGTGAATCTAAGTAACAATCAATTAGGCAAACAGACTGCATTGGCATTTGCAGACGCTCTGGAATTTAGGAATACATTGACACATATTGATCTGTCTTGGAATAACTTTTTCCATTCTCCGTCAACAGTAAAAATGTTAGATGTATTATCAAATAGCGAAGTCCTAAAAGAAATAAATCTTTCTTGGAACTCGATGGAAGGAGAAAAGATTGCAGGCGCTGTTGCAAACTTGTTCCTTATACCCACATTAACATTACTGGATTTGAGCAATAACAGGTTTCGGGGTGAGTCTATTCCACTAATGATCAGTAATATAATTAAAGCTAAAAAGCTTTTAATATTTGACCTCTCTTTTAACCCTCTAAGTCCTGATGATGCACTTGTCGTTTTACAACAAATGTTAAAACCTCGAGTTAAAATAGAAAATTTATATCTAGAAAATATTTGTGTAGATAAAAACTTTATGATATGTTTAGACAGAGTGAAGAAAATGAAATCTCGTAAGAATTTCATTATAAAACATGGTCATGTTATACAAAACTGGACAGTATATGGACAAGATTCCAGAGAGGTTATATTAAACAGAGCAAAGTTTCTGGGTATGAGAGACAAGAAACGCAGAGTTGATATAGCTTTATTCTTTTTAAGATTAACTAAAGAATATCCAAAAGCTATTACTGTTAAAGATTTGATTGATAAAGTAGATGCTGAAAATGTTCCCCTAGATGGCGACTTAATAGCTGAATTAGCGAATGTCTTCCCAGGACCCAAATCGGCAAAGGCAAAGTATATAAATTTAGTGAATATATGTGAGTACATAAATCGGATATGGCCTGATAAGGTCTTACCACCAACGCCGCCGCCAGAGCTAGAGCCTATGCCAGAACCTCCAAAAAGAAAGCTGAAAGGGAAAAAAGGAAAGCCTTAAATAGTTCTTACATGTATTCTTTTCTTTTATTATTTTGATCAATATTTATTTTGTCAGATTGTTTGTTAACTTTTATTTTAGAACAATAATTATTTTTAGTCTATTTAATTGCATTGTATATTAGATTACTCTTTTTGTCAATTTTTATTGTTTAATAAGTATTAAAATTAGCAAATCTATTTGATTTGCTGTTTTGATAATTCTTTAAGGACTTACTCCTATTACCTGTATTAACTACGACGTCTGATTTATTTTTTTATGTACGAGTATACTTGTTTATGTTTTTTTACCATGCTGTTTGTGTCCATTAACGTGAATAAAAATTATATCTATTAGTCTATATTAATTTTGTGGAGCTAAACAAAACAAAAATGGTTTATATCACAATATTGTGTTTTTAAAAATTCAAATATTTTCAATCAAGTATATATATATATATATATATATATATATATATATATATATATATACACACAGATGTTATGAGCAAGTGTAGGCTTATCTCTGACAGAGATCTCTTCCAGTCAACCCAATACAGTGAGAAAGTATGTCATTAGCGGGCTGCTGAAGTGCTACAACTATTAATATATAAACAAGTATACAGTTTAATAAAATATTAAAATATATAATACAATATTACATAAATACATCCACTATAAATAAATATAATATTTATATAATAAATGTTGAAATAAATGCATATACTTCTTACATTAGAAATTTAGTTTAATGATTTTAAGATTTGACAGTCCAATTATAATTATATCTACGAATTCTCGCCAATCATCGATCTACCAAAGGAAAGCATGCGCGACAAGTGAAAATGACCGAAAGATATAACTGTTTTTAAATCGTTTTCAAAGGAGGTTTTCAATAAGGTTATATTTTTTTATATGTTTGTTACTTCATGACTCCATCACTTAAAAATCAATTAGTAAAATTATTTTTTTTATCTAAAAGGATATACTTACAAATTGATCTTATAATTTTTTTTTAAAATTGATTTGATAGTTTAGAAATCAAAATAGCTAGTATTTTCACAATTGAAGTCGGTCTTTTTTTGTAGAACACAATCTTAAATTATTGTAGAGCAACGAACTTTTTTTTATTAAAATCATGTAATAAGACATGATGCTATATCTTTGGCAGTCATGCATTACATCACAGATTGCGTCGAAATAAACATGCATGGACAGATCAAAGAAATCTCATTTGTCCTTTTCCGGGTCTGCTACAGACAGTTGGGTCGCAGCGTTTACTGGCCTTGCTTGAGGCGCCTAATTTCCGCTTATACTGTGCCTTCAACACCGAGGCCTCAAGTTTCTTAGATGTAGTATACCTAGGTGTAAAAAATTTGTAAGTTATAAAATACAACTTACTAAATCTACGTACTAAATTAAATCGAAGCATTTTGTTGACAATGTAATTGTAGTATTTTTTGCCAATTGTATTTATATATGCATATCTTTATTACGCGACATTGCTCTAATATTGATCATTTTTTAGTCTAAAAAGATTAGGTACCCTAATTAAGTTCCATAAATATTGGCATTTTTTTGGGATTTTAAATTGGAGGAATATCATAATTCACTATAATGGATTACTTGTATATCATATAATATCTTCTCTAATTTCGAAGCAATTTTAATCAAACTTTTATCAATTGATTATCTTATTCTTAATTATATATTAACATTATCAAGTTTGAAGTCTTTTTAACCAACTTAAAATAGAAGGAGGTTCTTCATTCGGTTGGATATTTTTTTAATGTTTTTTGCCTCATAACTCGATCAATTATATACCGATTTGGAAAATTATTTTCTTATTTACAGATTCATCATCATCATCATATCAGCCTTTAACTGTCCACTGCTGAACATAAGCATCCCCTTTGGGGAGTTTTACCAGCCAGTAGTTACCACGCTTGGCAGGGGAATTGGCAACCGTAGTCAGTCATTACTTACAGATTGGTCCTATAAAATTTTTATCGAAATCAGTTTAGTTTTTAAATCACAATAACTGGTTTTGTCACAATTAAAGTCTATTTTTTTTTTTTTTGTAGAACTCGATCTCAGTTATTTATGAAGCAAAATTTTATGTTTTGTTATGCAGAAACATAACTAATTCCATTTAATATTAAGACATTAAATTTAGTTACAAACTAACTATTGTGTGATCATCAAAATTCAATGATGATAATACACTAATATACAACTACGAATTAAACAACAATCGCGGTATTCTAAACTACGTCCTCCCACCGTGCATGGAGGTTCAATTAGTGAGAAGCGAGTGTTCAGGTTTAGTGCGCCACTTCAGCTCCCTTACAGTACGAACTACAAGACCCAAGGTGCGGAATAGTTAACCGACTATTATTCGACGAGAGCCCTACACAAGCCGGCGTGCAATCACCGCGCTTTGGCAATGCTATAGTGAGCTCGATTCAGTGAATAATACGTGGAGTATTCAGAGAGTATTTTTTGTCTATAACCGATTAAAATGGTTGTCTCTTTATTTTATGTTTAAACTATAGTTTTTTGGTACTTAACTGAATTTCCAAATTCCAATATAAAATATTAATATATATATTAAAAGTAATTATTATTGTTAGTGTTTATTGTTGGCACTCAGTGAAACTTTAAATGAATAATTACTTAAAAAATATTTTTATTATTCTACAAAGGATTTATTTAAGAATTATGGCATTATAATGAAATACGTACAAGTAGGTATATTATAATAAAAACAAAGTTGTGAAATAGTATAGCTGTTTTCTTAGTTATATAAATATATCTACCTAATATTAATGAAATAAGAAATATAAATAGCAATTTATTTCTATATTTGTATACAAATAATGCATAAATATAAATAATATATAAGAATATAATATAATATATAAATATATTATATTCTTTCATTATTTATATTTAAATAGAATATGAAAGAGAATAGATGTTGTGTATATTTATTCGGCTCAATATTTTTTTTAAACGGTACGTAACGCATCCTGTATTTCCAGTAAGTATAGTAAAAGCGCTAATTATTGCAAGAAAAGCCTCTTTACAGGTATATAACTCACGACGTCGTAAGGTAACGACTCGTTATACAGGTGAAACAAAAATCATTATCAAACAATAAAAAAGTTTAAACATCTTTTCTTAGCTAGCTATTATTAGCTATTTTTTTTTTAATTAAGGCAAAGTAAATGTCCTACCTGCACAATTGGTTTAGTCTGACAGATCAGTGAGCAATATTAAGTAAAGATTTAGTCAAGTTAGATGAACCATTCGTTTCCCAGGGGGGACCACATAGTAATCTGCTTGACCTAGGATATGAACTTGCAGCTATAGCTATAGGCTATATTGCTAGCAATGGAGTTACTAGTCCATATTATTACCAATTGCTTAGTGCTAGCTGTTTAAGATGTACGTTTCGCCAAAGGTCCTGACATACATACATTTATTATAAAAAAAAACAGGCGTGTTTTTGTCAATAGTCGGGTAAAAAATTCCGCTCAATGGCTAGACAAAAAACATTATGTCTGCAGTTACTTTTTAAAATATTCGAGAATTACTAAAAAAATGTCGCTTAAATTCTAATAATTGTCATATCTGCTATAAAATTTAGCTGATAATTTTGGTATACATGCCAAATTTTTTATTGTTTAGGTCGAAATTCGAAAATGTTCTTTGATGTTAATATGTTCACTATCTGCGTTGGCTTTAACGTAAAAATTGTAACTAATTGTAGTACTTACCTCCCCCATTCTTGTAGCAGAGATATGGGAAGCGCCATACGTTGGCGAGGTCGACGGCGAACCCGATCACCGAGAGCAGGAAGTCGACCTTCTTGCCCCAGGTCTCGCGCTCGCCGACGCCCGGAGTAGGCGTCTTCAGCGCCATCCTACTGTCGATCGACACGAAGCCGCCACACCCTGTATACATTTTTAAAACTACACTTGTTTGTTTGTTTTAATGGTACGATGTGATTTCGAAAAAAAAGACTGTCACACGATTACATCGTCAATTTAGATGCATGTTTAAGAATTATAATCTTCTTGCTGTTTACAAAAACGAGAAATATTTTGCAATAACAGAATACTAGTAATTTTTTTAATTAGTAACAAATACTTAATTTTTTCTTTTTAACTCACATTATTAAAGCCAATAAAATAAGAACGATAACAAACAATAAATTGGTTATTTGATTAGAATTTATTTTATTTAAATCACATTATAATGGTTTTATTAGGTTAATTTATTGATTATTTTACTAAACTAGGTGTTATCTTGCGGAAGTCCATATCAATGGTTATTTAATATGGATTTCCGTAAGATAACACCTTAATTAAACAAAATACATCGATTAAACAAAATAGTTCTATTATTTTGTTTAATTCCACTACCATTAGTATATAGTATAATGTGATCAACGAAATAAAATTTACTTGAATTATCTTTAATGTAACTTACTTCAATTCAAGCAAGTAAATTTAAAAATTATTTCATCTTTATTTTAATTGCACTTGAGACAAACGAACCCAACTCATTCACTGTTCGGTGTCCGCCGCCCTCTTTTCAGAGCGTGAAGAACTAAAAACACTTGACCTTTAATCTGTGGTCTGCCGGTTAATTAACCGCAGAAATAATCGTGGCCCACTCGTACACTCTCCATTACGGGCCGGACGCGGCGCCGGACACCGGACAGCGATATAATGAAGTGACAAATGTTACGTGCGCGCCGGTGACTGAGAGCCGGCACTCGACCGTGTCCGCGGTGATCGACTAGCTTTTGATTAGGGGTGTAACTCTTCAGAGAGTTAACATTTGCAATTTATTGGTACAACAAGTAATGATTAAAGAATACATACTATTAATGTTATAAATTTAAAAACTGCTAAAAAAAGTTTACACGTTTCTTAATCAATCAGACATAAATGATATACATATACAATATATTTGCCAATTTATTATCAATTTATATGAATGACGCACGATAGAGCCACCAATAAGGGAGGGGAAAGGGGTCTCTCGGTAATAAAATGTACAGAATATATGCTCAGAACAGAGCGAAGATATAAATATATTTTTTAGTTAAAAGTTTACTATCTACTACAAATTTCTTAAAATTTAAGTCGATTTTTTTATCTAACGAGTACGTTCTCTTGATTATTGTCAAGTAGTTTTAATATCCAATACTATTTTATAATTTTTAAATGCTACTTATTTTTTAATATGTTATTATTTAATAACATTTTAAATTCACTTATTTATATGTAAATAATAACGTTACGAATTAACTTTAATCGCTTAGAACAATATAATTTGGCAACCCTACATGGCTCTCGAAGTGAGTCGGGCAGACCGGAGTGGCTGTCACGTCCAGCTTGCGGCACCGCACTTCCACAATTTCACGGAAAAAGCTCTACGTCACACTACACCACTAACCGGACAAATTGAATGTGCCAATGCAAGTGATGAAGACAATGAATCTAAAAATTAAATTTGACCACATTTTAAGAGTATATAAGTTAATAAAAATAACAAAAATATCTATATGCGGCGCAAATTTTTATGAATGAATGAATGAATATATTTTATTTGCCTTTTTTTTCTATTAGTGAGGTGGCAAACAAGCATACGGCCCACCTCATAGTAAGCTGTTACCGTAACCTATGAACGTCTACAATACCAAGGGTATTACGCGCGCGTTTCCGACCCTGAAGAAAGCTCTTTACCCCCCTTTTGAAGAACTCCTTGCTATAGTCTCTTAGGAAAACCTCGGTACGGAGCTCATTCATAACCTGAGTGTTCGTGGGAGAAAACATCTCTCGTTGTACGCGACCATTCAGGCTGTAGCGTATGAGGGTGAACTCCCTGTCGATGGCGAGCCGTACGATCGTAGAAAGTGGCCGTGGACATCATATTGAACAATTCCTCTGAACACAATCCTTTGTACAAGCGGTAGAACACGCAGAGTGAGGCAAAATCTCTTCTTATACAATATAGGAAATAAGCGAGACAATTAACAAATACAACGATACAATTGTGTAAATACAGTGAGGCGGTCTTATTGCTGAGAGCAATCTTTTCAAGACAACCTTAAGGTAATGGACTAATTGTTGTACATGTAATTATGACAGTATTGTAATTTTATCGACTATTCTGCAGTATAATATAAAAAGTGTATGTGCACTACGGAAAAAAACCGTACAGAGAATAATCCCTTACGAATGTACAACTGAGCATGCGAAGTTCTTAATTTTGTACTGAAGATCAACTACCAACTGAAAGGACTCTAGAAAAAAAATTTAATCAAGAAAAATTATAATACTATACAAATGTACAAAGTGAAAACGAAAACATTGGCGTCCTTGTTTACAAATGAAATTAAATATAGGTTTGTCGCTTTCCTAATTGAAATATAGAACAATTTTTATCATTTTACGACCTCTTTTCCATCAATTTAAAATAAATAGGAGGTTAGGAATTCGTTTTTCTTTATGTTTGTTCCCTCATAACTCCACCATTTATAAACTGACTTCGATTTTTTTTTTATCTACAAGAATATACTTTCAGATTAGTCTCACAGAAATTTTTAACATCGATTCAGTAATTTAATTTTTAAATCTAAATATCTAGTATCTATCTATCTTCACTTACGGTAAAACCGTAAGAGAAATCGGCTTTTTTTTTGTGGAACACAATCTTAAATAAGAAAAGGTTTCGCTGTTAAATTATTTTATTTTAATGTGTAAGTAATGATTTTAATTTAATATTATAAAGTATTATTTCTGAAAAAAGATTGTTTTGTATATAGATACATTTATTAAGATTTTATCTATTTTTAGGGATTTAGAAAAAAAGTATTAATTTTTCCAGGCGTAACATCTTTTTTTATACGTTCGTTCCTCGCAGAAATAAGCTAAGGTCAGCTGCCAAGTCTTAAGTTTCTAATTATCATATTTGAATATTTTTCTGAATAAAATTTCTGAATTAATTTTAGAAAGCCAAAAATATATGTCATTTTAATCACTATTTCCATAGCAATGGATCGAACCTAGCGGACCGGTAAATGAGAACATAGTAAATTCACGATCAATTTGTTTAATAAAATTGTGACTCTATGATCTCTATACATATTAAATAATTTAGAAAAATTAATATGAGAAATCTATATTAAAACAATAAAAGCCAAAAACATATTTTTTTAATTTTTAATTATTTTATTTTGTATATTTCAGACATCACAACAAAACTACTAAATAAAAATTGAATACAGTTTAACTTAAATCTTTAACTGAATCTTTAACTTAAAATGTATCATACTAACTGATGGAAATACGAGGAAAAATAGTATCAGCGTGTTCCAGCATTTTAATGTGAATATTTTTTTATAAACACAGAAGGCAAACGAGCATGCAGCTCACCTGATGGTAAGTGACTACCACCGCCCATGATCGCCCACAATACCAAAGGCATTGCAGGTTTACTGCTGACATTAAATACCATCGGTGATTTCTACCGTATCCGTAATCGTAAAAATATTTTTTATAATTAAAAAATAATAACTTTTTAAATATTTTTTATTAATATGTCCAATCTCGAATTAGTAGTGTGTAGACCTACAAAACTTTTACTACTGCAATATGCAGGATTTCTATAACTTCGCAGCTTTAAGTTACAAATGATGTCCTGTGAAATATACAGAAATCCGAAATTAGGCCAGAATATAGACACTAGGTGTTTTTATTATATCACTAAAAAGCCTTAGTGCGAAACGACATAAAATTTACTCTACGGGGGGGGGGGGGAGATTGTTGGTCTAACAAGTATCCTTTCACATAAAGAATATTTTTTCAAATCGGTTTACAACTAACGGAGTTATGAGATAACGAACTTAAAAAATATAACCGAATTGAAAACCTCCTTCTTTTTCAAGTCGGTTAAAAAACTATTAAATGTAAAACTGTATAGTTTTTATTTAAATAGTAAGTTCAGTCTATTGATCTGATTAAACTGCAGATGATTAGGTAAAAATATAATTTTATATCAATTTTGATTGTAACTATGTACCATATATATTCGCCGTATCGGTCCCGACATAGAATGGGCCAACTCTTCTTTTCTTGTGGGTATCGTAAGAGGTGACTAAGGGAACTTATGGTCGAGGGATGAGCAGCAGCGTTCCTCTTAAAACATCCCCAAAAACCTAACTGCGGTTGCTAACCCGCCTGCCAAGCGTGGCAACTACTGGCAAAACTCCCCTTACGGAGGAGGCCTATGTTCCGTAGCGGACGGTTAAAGGGTGATGAAGTACATATGATGATATGATGAAGTGTTATCCGTATTATCCGACGCTTTTAGGTATTATTCTACCTACTTTGTCATGTCTATGTCTATTCGCGATACGCCAATGAATACGAATTGTAAACTTCTTGCGAAATATAATTTCGTTATATGGAAATTCATACTTATCAAATAAAAACAAAAAATATTGAACATTCTTTATTGCACTTGTAAATTAGGTACATAGATAAGGGTTCCTACGCAATAGTGTTGGGTTGACTGGAAGAGATCTCTTTAAGAGATCATCTTTCACAAAAAAATCACCTTTGCTCACCTTAAGCTCACCTTATTTCTAATATTTGTATCTATTACTGTATTTCTGAGTGCAATAAAAAATATACAACTATAGATAAGGCAATTATAAATACTGCTAGCAAGGGTGGACTTATTTCTCATAGATCTCTATTTAATTTTAACCAACTTTAGAAAAGAAGGAGGTTATTTATTTATTTAACTCTTTAATACACCAAAAACATAAAAATACACAATGGCAATTAAATAATTCAAGTGAAATACAGTAACATAAATACAGATTGAAATATATACATAAAGGTACAAAAGGCGGTCTTATCGCTAGGGCAATCTCTTACAGACAACCTTTGGTTAAAGAAAAAGAGATAGAAGTGAGTAGTTGGAGATCCCCCGATTCAGTTGCGTTTTTTTTTTTTATATTTGTTACCACAGAACTCTGTCATTTATAAATCGATTTGATCCCATAGAAAGTTCATAGCAGTTTAGAAGTTTTGTTGTTGGTTTCTAAAGAAACTAATATTTGGACCATTATTGTGGTTTTACTAAAAATAATTACTAGTTTAATAAAAGAATAGTGACATCAATATTAATTCATTTCATTTATTTTTTTGTTCTATTTCTTTAATCTCGGCATCGTCCAGTTTAGTAAACAGTTAAATCCGAGAGGAATTAGCAAGAAACTGAATTGTAATGAATTTCGTGAATTAAATTTGGACTTTGAATATTTTTTTACAAATGAAAATGGAACTGTTGCCGTTTCATTTTTATCCACGTTATTATATTACACTGATGGCATGCCGGTGAAGAATGAAAAGTGAATTGAAGTTAGATAAGTTTTCCCGTCGCGATGTATTCATTAGGAATTAACCACGATTGTTTCCCGGGGAATTAAATAAAAACCAGTCCAACTGGGCATATTGCCAGCTAAATTACCAAGTATTATACTGCGGGTGCAATTATTTCAAAGCACATGATAAACCACATAATAATTTTATTAGTAGATATTACAAAGTTTGTTCGCTTCCTCTATAGAGACTTATTGACTGGCATCGAATATTGATTATTCGATATTTTTTTATTATTTTTCAAATCAAAATCAGATTAATCAAAGCTTTATTTACAAGAAATATAGGTTATAATGGTGACACAATATTGAAATATAAAAAATATATGCCGCCTTCTACCCACAGGGTGTGCAAAAATAAAACGAAAATACATTCGGGTTACAGCTTTTACAAATAAACTCGATACTTAAAATTTTGTCTATTATATTATAAAAATTATAATTTCTTATATATAATACTATTACGAATGAAATTTATTTATCGCTTGGTTTATATACAAATATATAGAATGCCACGATAAAGTTTAAAAAGATAAAACAAATTACATACACAAATGAATAGAAGAAATATCATACTTATAAATAATAGCTATAGTTTATCGTCCAGAATTCGTTGAATACTATAATAAAGAGATGACTAAGGGAGGGCGAGGGATGGGCGGCAGCTTCTCTCTTAAAACATCTCTAAAAGCCTAACTGCGGTTGCCAACCCACCTTCCAAGTGTAGCAACTACTGGCAAAACTCCCCTTATGGGGAAGGCTTATGTCCAGCAGTGGACAGTTAACGACTGAAATAATAATAAATTATAGCTTTAGTCCGGTATAGATATCCGATGCTATGGGTGTTGTAAAATGCGATTAAAGAAACTTAATGGTTGAGATATGGGCAGCAGCGTCCCTTTTAATACATTTCTAAAAGCCTAACTGCGGTTGCCAACCCGCCTTCCAAGTGTGGCAACTACTGGCAAAACTCCCCTTATGGGGAAGGCTTATGTTCAGTACTGGACAGTTAATGACTGATATGATGATGATGAATCACTACCTGAATTTTCTTTTCTATATTTAAGTATATTTATTCTTTTTTTGCTCTTTTTCGACTCATAGCTTTGGAAAGTGTTCAATTTCACCGAGAGAACGATATTTTAAAAGAATGTTAGTTTTCGATTTTACTTTTATACTTTTATACGAGAAAAAAGTAACTAAATTCAGTATCTACCGCTATTCTTATACGTATGAAGATGGCACTCCCTGATATCAAAAGAAACTAAACCGCCTACCTTACACGTTGTGTTGGTTTACCGGAATACAGTTTTACGCGCCCTTTGTAGCGCAAAATTAATAATGGCAATAGTTTTTAAACGTTGCAAATAGGAATAAAAAAAAATGCAAAGGTTTAAAACAGGGACTTCCTCTTAGTTTTTCTTAACCCTAAGATACTGGGGGGAAAGGATTGCCAGCAATATGACCTATTAGGTCGACCTTCACGCGGTTCCCCCTGTAAAACCATTGTGGTTAATTCTTGTGGAATTCGTTATAATGGGCTAATTAACCTGCTTTCATCTTCATCTATCACACCTCACTGGTGCCCCGCCAGCGTATACCAATAGCGCAGGCGGGGTTACTATTCCATTATCATCCATAAAAAACCTAAGATATTGTTCTAACTGTACTTTTATTGTTAAAAGTTTTATAAATACAAAATAATTCCGTGTTTCTTTAAAAAATGCTCGATAAGTTTTGCGACCATCAGTGTCGAAATCAAGCTCACGCTCGTGTTGTGACCGCTCATGTAATGGCCCCGAAACTAATAGAACATTCTCGATAAAAATATACGAAAGTCAAAACCGATTATTTTATGATTTTATTTTTAAATATTAGGTATAAAACATAGTCGTAATGCGTCTGTCTATTTTACCGCTTACTTCTTTTAAACCACGCAACAGATTTTGATATTTTTAGAGTCATTTCTTTTTTTTTATTTATTTTTATATACATCCTAATGAAACTTTTGTATAAATAAATAATAACGCCTGTGCGTATCTGTAAGTAACTAATGCAATACTTTCATTTACTATTTTATAAATAAAATAACTAAATATATTAACAAAAAGCAACCAGTACGCAAAAGAATGTTAAATACAGCTATTAAACAATAGGTAAATTATTTTGTCCTTCATCTTATCTATGTAAAATATTTAAAAAAAAACTAAAAGAAAAGTGGTAAAAGTATAACGATTGGTACTCACGTGCGGCTCGGTGGGCGCAGAACACGCGCCATGTCCGCGCGGCGCGGTGACCGAGGCGAAGTGAAATACACGGGCGTGGATTACTCTCAGACCCACCAGCTTCGCCAGCGCTGGGCGGGTCTCTCGTCACAACCACTCCCTGCATTGTCCTGATTCTGCGCCATCGATTGTACAATAAGTTAAGATTATATCCCAGAAACAGTCAATTGAGACAGAAATGGAACTTACTTAAATATTTTCAATTAAAAAAGGTTTCACAAAGTACATTCAGAATTAATTAATTAATCCCGTTTAAAACACAAAAAAAAAAAATAGGTAATACAAGTAAATTAAAATCCTTCTTTTTTAGTAGTTCAATTAAAATTTGATTGAATTAGTACAAGACGTATATAAGAATTAAATGCCTCACAAAAGATAAATTGATTTAGAATTGAGGCAATCGAAACATGACTATACTGAGACTGACTATGGTATTTGTATTCCTTTTTTTTATATTAATTATAAAGCAAATATTAAGAAAATATACAACAGATCATTAGGTAATATTCCAGTTTTGAGCCCGAGTATTTTCTCTTCCCCATAAGAGCAAAAAATGTGATGACAGAGCTGTGCGCTAATCGATAGCCAACCATCAATACGCTGACTAGACCGCTTGAATATAAGAATTTTATTTAAAATTTCCCTCTATAATGCTCCAGTTTTGGACTCGAGCATTTTCTCTGGCCAATAAATGGAAAAATGTTCATTCATAGGCTGTATGTAGCGTTCATAGGCTACAGTAACAGCCGTATGTTTGTTTACCGCCTCAATGGTGTAAATCTCCAACTCTCTTTAAATTCCTTGATTATTTAATTTCTGAGTTAAAAAAATGATAAATATTTATATCAGTTTTTTTGTTTACTAACTCTTAATTATCCCATTTGAATCTCCTATAGTTAAGTAACCTAATCTTAAATAAGTACCCACCATTACAGTTAGAATCCACTTAGGAACACAACAGAGCTAAAAAATTTGTTATTATGACTATTCAATTTTTCTTCTAAGTACCTATAACAAATTTCCGCAAGGAACATAGTCCAAATAGGTACTTTAGACAATAAATAGTTCATTACATTTATTTTGTTTAAGTCCATTACCAATAGTACGCGTGTGACAGCCAGCATTTGAGGATCGACTACTATTATTGTTTGTAAAGGTTCTACAACCATCCTTATTAGGCATCAATCTCTGACCGTTATTCAGTCTACGCCAATTTTGCAACTATATTGTATGCTTAGTTTAATATAACTTAATTAAATCTAAGGTATCAAATTTCTGAATTTTTTATATAAAAATGGGGAAAAAGGCGATCATTTAAATCATCATAATCATTTATCATGATGATTGATGGTTTCATCATTTCATCACATAATAATTTATCTCAATTATCTCTATCTAACGACAAGATTAAAGTGGCGCTATCATGCCTCTGCTTCCAAGGCAAAAGTTTTTTCTTCTACCCACTCATTGTTCTACATCACATAATTACATACATAAACACATACATATCTGTCACGCCTGTCTCCCATTAGGGTAGGCAGAAACAATGGAACGCTAAATGCATCGTGTGATGCTTCTTGTCACATAATTAATATCCTTATATAGCACTGCATCAGTCTACTCGTGACCGCGGCCGGTGTAACGTGTTCAAAATGTCCAGATAACCCAGGCAATTAACATAGTTTAGCTAAATAATTGCAATATTTTTAATGAATGATAGTGAAGTGATAACCCCGCCTGCGCTAACAGGCTATACTATACGGGCGGGGCATTAGTGAGGGATGATTTTTTTTTATGGGTGAAAATGGAATGGTAACCCCGCCTGCACTAACGGGTTACGCTGGCGGAGCACCAGTGAAGGGTGATCGTTGAGAATAAAAACAGGCCAGTTAGCCCATCATGATGAATTCATCAGGAATTAACCGTGATAGTTTCCAGGAGGAACCGCGAGGAGGTCGAACTGTTTGGGTATATTACTAGAAATGGGATTCTCAGTCTCCATTACTAACAATCCCTTTCTCCCCAGTGAAGGATGATAGGTGAGATGAAATGAAAAGACAGGTAAGTTAGCCTCCTAGAATGCATCGTGATGCATTCATCACCTGAAATTCAGGACAATAGTTTTCAGGGGGCAACACGTGGAGGTCGACCTGACAGGGTATATTGTAAACAATGAAACTAGAAGTTTGCTTTACTAATAATCCCTTGAGGGATCAAGTGACTGCGTAATTCCCGTTCTTCATAAACAACAAACCATGCAACGTGAAAGTCTAAAAGTTATTTTTTTTTACAATCCGCGCGTTAATATTGTCTATTCATTTTAATATATTAAAAAAAATTAAATTATTATGGTTAGAGCTTACTACAGCCTGCTTAGAGCAAGTTGTTCACTTTCATGTATGTAGTTAGGCAGTAACATTTGACATGATAACCAAATACAATTAACCTTGTTTTTATTCCTATTTGCATTTGTAACAGCTATTTAAAGGGTTGCCCATCTATATTATTTCTTCTACATTTATACTGATTACATAATACATTCATATTAAACACTGTAGAAAAACAATGATCGAGAACATTTATTTATAATTGGGATTCCTTTAAAGAAAATTAATCTTATCTAAATTTATTTTGACGACTCTACATACAAACGTATACATATAGACTGAGATAAAGTATTATTATAGTAGAGTATATATATTATTATATAGGAAACGTACTTTCTTCGTCTCAAGTAATCAATTAACAGTAGGCGGGCGGAACGCCCTCGCGCGTGGGCGGGGCACGTAGTACCACGCCCTGACAGAAAAAGTGGCCACTTCGTGCCAATTATTCGTCAATACTCACGTTAAATGTACGATATACAATTGTACATAGCATCTGTACTTATCTAATAATAGATATATGTAGGCATAATGGATATATCATTTGTTTTGCATGCCATATAATAGGTACCTACTATTGAAACTTCTTTTTAGTCGTTATATAAATTGAAGTCTAGCTACATTCATATGTGGAAATTTTTTTATATTGTATTTTGCTTTCTATTCAAATACTTGTCTTGTCTTGTACCTATCTATATAATAGATAGATAGATAGATACTCTTAATTGTTTCCTCCAAAAGATTACAACAGTAAACTTATTCTAGATATAAACAATTACAAGAAATAATCACAATGAGAAAACAATGTGTGACCTTATCGCTAAAAGCGATCTCTTGCAGGCAATCTTTGTATGGAGAGAAGTTAGACGATGTACTCCAAAATAATACTACTTTTATAGTTCAACTAGTGTTTTTTTTTTATATTTATATATCAAAATTATAGTTATAAAACATTACATGAAGAGATACAAGAATGGTATAAAAAAATTCAAATCATTCTTTTTCTTTTTTTAATTCTACTATATGGCTTCTTTCCAGCCATGACCAGGAGTAAATTATATACAGTTTGATTGGAGGCACGATGAATAATATCATATTATTTTTTCACTGCTACCTTCTACACATATACCCAAATCCTCCTAATCCTAGTACTAATATTATAAATATAATGCAAAAATGTTTATAAATACCCATGTTTATTACTAAATCATTCTTAAACGGCTGAATAAATATGAATGAAATTTAGTACACGGATAGGTTATATTCTAATACATAGGATACTTTATATACTGAAGCACGCAGGCAAAGTCACGAAAAACGTCAATAAATAAAAACATTGGTATCAAAAATTTTTGCTCACTATTGAGTTTCTTATTTTCTTCTCGCAAAACAATTAGCTTCCCATCATCGTCACAGCAGCCGTTATCTGTCCGCTATTGTTAGTTATCTGTTACCAGAGGGAGACTTTGTACAAAAGTCGTTTGCTTGGGCACCTCTGTCCCCTTCGTGTTTCTACCGTGAAGCAGTTGTGTTTGCAAGGCTGTGTTTCGGTTTAAAGAGTGGGATATGGCAGTGAATTTACAAGGTACAGAGGAATAACACCTCAGTCCTCAGGAATGGCAACGCATAGGGGGTATCATGGGCGAAACAGTACACTCTGTTATGTCCATGGTACTGTTCATGTCTATAGGCGATGATATAATCACGTGGGCCGTCGGGTTGTTTGCAATTCTAAGTTGCATAAAAAAAACTGTGCATAGGCCTCCCCATAGACTGCCATAAAGAACGGTCCTAAGCCTGCATCTATTGACTCCATGTAATTCATTTGCGTTCATCACTCCATCTATTGGTGGGTCGTCCTACACTGCGTTTGTCTGTACGAGGCTATACTAGAAATAAATCGTAAGCTTCTAGCTTCCGTTATTAGTAGTTATTAGAATTATTACATTGACATAATTTTGTACATAACTTAATTTTGCATGCCAAAACTGGCTAAATGTAGTACATATAATATATGTCTTTCCATCTTTGTCAATTACAAATACATGTTATCATCTATATTATCATCAAGTAAATAAAATAATCAAAATTTTTATAAGCGCATCTGGAATATTTGTGTCACTTTTTATTACACATTACCTAATCAAGCACAGATTCCATTATAATCTTGAAAGAAACTAGACTATAGTCCTTTTGAAATAAATATATTAACAATAAAATCTATTTAGTTGTAGGTACACGTATAATTCTTTAAATATTTGAAAATTACGTACATGGGCAAAACTAACGTCCAATACTTTTTCTTTTTTTTATGCAACTTAGAATGGCAAACAAACTGGCAGCCTACCTGATGAAAAATGGATAAAAAATAAAAAAATATTTTGAATACACAACCGGGACTTAACGCGATGTAAATCTTTTATAGGTAAATAATGCCTACATATATATTTTTTTATTGCCGACGTTTCTACGTGGAATGCACCATATCGAAACGCTTTTACATCGCATTAAGTCCCGACTGTGTAAGTAGGTATTTAAAATATGTGTGAACAACGAAAGTTTAAAATTAACTAAATAAAATTATGTCATAATCTTCTTACTTCTTCTGTATTACTCGTACTATAGAAGTTTTTGGTGAAAGTTGAAATAATAATATTGAAATAATAAAATAAATGAATAACATTAAAATCTTGTATTACAATTGATTAACGATGACATAATTTTATTTTTGCGTCTGTAGTCATTCAAATATGATTTATAATTTTTTGTATATAATTATTATAGATGTATGTGTAACAGCCTATTGCTCTATCAATTTATTGGATCGATTCAATCGATTAAAGTCATTAACATTTATTAGCAATCTCTAAGGAATTGAAGTTATTTGTAGATATTCACGTATTTGTTATTATTTTAATTCGAATACTTGAGCCTTCAGAGATTACTAGAGAATTATTAGAGAATTGATTTAAATGTAATAATTTTCTCTGTCGATTCATATACAAAATATTTGTTATGGTTGCATTTGTCATTCGGAATCCCGGGATAGAAATCAGCATATAATATATCTGTGCCTCTAGTGAGAAAGGGCTCAATTCAAAATGGCCACTTTTCAGGAGAGCCAAAAAACTATTTTAAATAAAGAAAAAAAATTCTGCTGCTTTTATTATTTGCTAATTGAACAAGTCAATGATTGCATTTATAGTAATTTTTTCTCCTCTTTCTTATGAAATTGTCGGTTTTTGTGTAAAACCTATAGTTTTAAAAATAATTCTATTATACCTAATCACACTTAAGAAAAATATTAAAATTATGATGTGAAAATAGTTTTAAGTTGAATTAAAACTATTTTATTGAAGAAAAACAATGTTGTGTATTTTACGCTATAAAAAATAATCGCTATTAAATGGTGTAAAAGGGTTCAAATCGAACTGATTCATTTTACAAAAATAATTTTTGTAAAATATTGTAGTTTTATTTCTAACTATGACTTTTATACCACAAATATTTTGTTAATTGTAGCCTTTTACATGTTTACTATCTCTATTGTTTTTAAAGATATCGTTACGATTCTTATACCATTCGAAAGAGAAAAATTTGCTTATTTAAAGTAGCCTAAAAAAGAAAAAAGCTATAACTTGAGTTATACCCTTTCTCACTAGAGGCACAGATATAATATATCGATAGCGCAGGCGGGGTTACCATTCCCGGGATTGTATTCTCTAAGTACAGCTAATCTATCCATTAAAATTATGATTAATCTTTCCACTACAATTATTAATGCAATATTGAAATAGTTAAGTATAGTAACTTATACCCATTAACAAATTTTAAGTTTTGGACTATAAGGCGAACATTTGTACTTCACAATAAATCAAGATCTATAAAAACAATTTTCTGGGAAATTAATATATCTATCTATCTAGGTACTTATAAATAATATATTAACACTTTCACACTTGGAATAGGTACAATCGTTGAGCGTCCGTATTTATGTTATTTAATTACTTTGACATTATATTACTTAAACACGCCATTTATTTAATTAATGAACGATTTGATACATAAATCGAGTGCCATGATTAAAAATAAAAACATGCTATGACTATAATACCTACTTAATGGAGTGAGTAGAAGAATATCATTGACTATTGCTGATGTAGTTTATGTAACAGTTTCCAGTGAAAAATGCATTGCTAGCAGTGAGACCGCTAGTCCCTATAAATAAAAGCTCTTTTCCCACTTTATAAAACTTGTATGGAGTCAACGAATTTATGAAAATAACAAGAATAATGATTTTGTTTTGATGTAAAATTGGTGAAAATCAATTGAATGAAATAAAAAAAAATCTCCTTGAAGTTTTAAAGTCGATTGAAATAAAAAGTTGCACAATACTTATTCTATTTGTCAAAATCATTAGAATAGTAAAATTATTAATTTAGTAGGCGAAATATAAAATTAGTAATTACTAATTTATTAGTAACATAATCAATCAGATTCGCGCATTGCTACTCTACATAATAATTATTATAATTGGCATAAAATCGTTGTTTCCAATGCCGTCAAAGTTTTTAAGAAACAATTATGCGAAACTGTGATTGGTTGTTGTTTACACTGTATTGTTCGCCACAACCAATAAAGAACACCCAAGCACACAGCGTAAAAATGTCGTCGCTAGTTTAGCAATTCGTGTTATTTATCTTTATTTTACGAAACCTAACGCGGGCGTACTCTTTTCAACGACTAACACGTCATTCTAATAGTTTTTTCTTTTCTGTTATTCTATAAGTCGTACTAAACAGGTATGTTTTAGCATGAAATTATTAAAAAATACTTTCTCCAATGACAGATGATACTTCACTGTTTTTTGTATTTGTAAATAATAACAAAAGTTAACATTACACAGTTAATTATTGTTCACAAATAAAACAAAGGACCTAAAATGTTATTATCATATTAGTTCGATGGTTTCAGTTCTATGCCATTTTGTTTTAATTTGGGTAGAAAGTTTCCTCAATATGTTCAAGGAAATCTAATAAATATAGCTAATACGTTGTTTAATAGCTGATGTGTCATTTCAGAAATGGCAGACGAAATGGACCCGTGCGAATGCCTCTGGAATCACGAGCTTGCGATGCGACGACTCATATCCCTGGTAAGTTTATCTATTGACCTTGGCTTACTCAATGTAGTGGGTGTATCACACTGCTACAGTTATTTGGGTAATATGCTATCTGTTTTATATGCAAAAAGCCTAGTTTAATTATCAACATATTAATATTATAAAATCCAACCAAGTGCCACACACCCAAACCATATGGCTAGTCCTCAAGTGAGAAGTCCTTGTAAACTAAAAAGATATTTATAAGAACACACAGACACATGCCAATATAGAAATATTTCTTTAATAAATTGATTTGACTAAAAATCAATTCAGCACCTCATTTCTTGCAAAACAACATGCTATCCACTTAACCTACATGTTTAATTCAAAAAGAATAAATTTTAAAATTAGAATCAGAACAATAATAAATTTATGGTTACTGAAAAATAAGGCAGATGACTAAACTGTATATAAAATAAGCCTTGAAATTATAAATTTTCTAACAACAACATGCTTTTAATGGATATATTACTACCTTAAACTACAATAATTGCCATTATTCCCGTTTCTGTTGTTTTATTCTTATTGATTCAACATTCCAATTATTTCAAGTTTTCATTGCCAATATCATAAATATTGGTAGGCGTATAAATAAGCTCTTGCTTTTCCTTCAAAATGGATAACTTTTTTCCAAATTGTTAAACTTTAAGTGTATTTTATTTATTTATTATTACATTATATTTAAATATCTTTTATCATTGTTACGAGGCAACTGAAAAACTAGTCTGGAAAATAATAACATACACAGTACACATCTTTCAGATAGTCTACACAACATACACTCACACGTACTCATGAGCATACCCACATTCATTTACAAACCTTCGTTTCTCTTAGGGGCATATATTGGTAATGATTTATAAATACTTGTACATTTATATTTATTGATTTCACTAATGTTACAATTTTTCAGGATTGCCTGATTAGCAAATGATCTTTATGACAATTTTATATTCTTCTTCTTTTATATTAATAACCACCCATTGTATATTTTTTGTTATAACTTATGTTTGTAACTTTGTATTTTTATTAAATAATATTTTTTTATATTGCCTTATAAAGAATACATAAATAATTACATAGGCTCATATTTAAACATTTATCTATATATTTTCTATGTAATACAAGAGATGATTAAATTAGCAAACATTTGTTAATTATCTTTGAATTTCCTGTGTTCATATCACTAAAAATTGGCCATTTGTGCAACTATCAAATAGTATTCGTGATGAGAATTGTTATTTTAATTTTTACAGCACAGTCTTATTGTTTACATACTCATTGCTTACTAAAAATTACCATAGCCGGTTACTGTGCTACATAGGTAATACATACATAAATCTTGGTGAAATTTAAACCTAAACTAGTCAACAAACTGGATAGTTATAATGAAAAATGGTAATCGTCACTTGTAGATATTTTTTATGCAACTTACAATGACAAACAAACTAACGGCCCACCTCATGGAAAGTGTTAACTGTCGCCTATAGACATGAACAGTACTGTAGACGTAATAGAGTATACTGTTTTGCACATGATATTAACTGCATCATGTATATCAAAATATTCTGATTCATAATAATAATGATCCATCCATCATTTATGTAGTGTAAGTTATTATATTTTCATACTCTTTATGTCACTACCATATCCCACCCTATATAGCAGTGAAATTACAGTATATACATATTGTAATCATCTATGGTGTAAACAGGGTTATTTAAGAAAAACCTTATTGAAGAAAACCCTATTGATTATTATGAATTTGTGTCATTTCATGTTTATAATAATTTTGAAAAATTTCACATAATCTTCTAAGTTGAAGTAAACATTAATTATCTTTTTTTTTTAATACAATGTATAATCTTGTTATTTGGAACTTAACTGTAGAACTCAATGAAATATATTTCAATGTAATAACTATTGGTTTAATTTACATGTAATTTTGTCGAGTAAGTTTAACTGGCAAATATTACATTTAATTGTGTACTTACGAAACATTTTTTTATTTTTTTTTTATACAACATAGAATGGCAAACAAGCTGACGGCCCACCTGATGGAAAGTGGTAACCGTCGCCTATAGACATGAGCAGTACCATAGACATAACAGAGTATACAGTTTCGCCCATGATACCCCCCATGCGTTGCCATTCCTGGGGACTCAGGTGTTATTCCTCTGTACCCAGTAAATTCACGCCATATCCCACCCTTTAAACCGAAACACAGCCATGCAAACACTACTATTGAAACACGAATGGGACAGAGGTACCCAAGCAATCGACTTTTGTACAAAGTCTCCCTCTGGTAAACTACTAATAAAAAACAGTAACATTAAATATATGTTGTCTGTGATACAGCTTAAAACCGAGAATGAATATAATATGACATCATAATATATTATTGTGTCAGTGAACTATAATACTATATATAGTTTGTCGTTTTATGTTTATACCGTGGGTGTGAAACAGGGCATTGGTCATTACCTAATGTTTATTTTAGAGCTTCCCCTAATACAAACTACCACGGGTACTTCATATTACCAATAATCCCTTCTGATTGATAGTAATGTGAACTACCTGACCCATTGCTAGCAATATACCCTGTCAGTTCGACACCCACGTGGTCCCTTGTAGAAACCATTGTGCTGAATTCCAGATGTATTCATCACGATGGGCTAATGGGCATGCCTTTTCATTCTCATTTATCATCTTTCACTGGTGTTCCGCCAGTGTATATCGTTAGCGCAGGCGGGATTACCATTCTATTATCGTATATTAAAAAAATGTTTATTTTAAGTACTTATTATGACTTCCTTAAAACATTTGTTTTCACTTTTAATAATAATAACAGGAATAACCTGTAATGGTTTGCAGGTAGGACCGGATATTGTTAGTAATGGGGACTCGTTATTAACCATCTCTACCTGCCCCAAATGTTTACATTGTCCGAGAATCGAACCCACAACCGTTGCAATATAAAGCAATGTGTTAAACCGCTACACCACCTCAGTTATCAATAAGTATTTTTTCTATGCAACTTAGAATGGCAAACAAGCTGACGGCCCACCTGATGGAAAGTAGTAACCGTCGCCTATGGACATGAAAAATACCATGGACATAACTATGGAGTATACTGTTTCGCCCATGATAACCCCCCATGCGTTGCCATTCCTAATGTTATTCCTCTGTAAGTATACGTTAGATGTAAATAACATTATATAATATACCGTGTTTTTTTTTTATTTTGCAGCTACGTCAAGGACAGTCGTACTGCACTGACAGCGAGTGTCTGGAGCAACTGCCGGCGATGCCGGCGCCCGAGTCGGCCGGCAACAGCTTCCTCGTGATGTTCCTCATGATGGCACTAGCGTTCGCCATGTACATAATGCGCCCGCGCCGCAACCAGATCCAGGACGTCGCTAAACCGGATCGCAACACTCAGGTGAGCGCCATATAATTTATTTATTATTTTCTTTAGCCCTAAGTCTCTAGTGCAAATTTAACACACATACGTCGTTAAAGAGTCGATAATTTGTATGGTAAATTTTGATCAATTTCCACGTCCAAACATCGTGGTAAATTCAAGAATGAGTCAACTGACTTGACTTTTTATTTCAGTCGTTAACTGTCCACTGCTGGACATAAACCTCCATAAGAGAAGCTTTACCAGAATTTGCCACGCTTGGCAGGCGGATTGGCAATCGCAGTTAGACTTTTACAGATGTTTTAAGAGGGACGCTGCTGCCCATCTCTCACCCTCCACTAGTCGACTCTTACAACACCCACGGGAAAAGAAGGGGTAGCCTATTCTATGCAGTGACCACACAGAGACCTGACCTGATTTTATGCTTACCCATTTCCCTTACTAGTACCACAGCACCATATCATCAATAGCGGGGGTAAAGTAACCATTCCTTTTTCGTCTCCTAAAAAAAAACTCCTGTCCATTTCTGAACACTTCTTCGTAAGGGGAATTTTGCCAGAGTTGTCACGCTTGGCAGGGAGGTTGGCAACCGTAGTTTGACATTGTGTGATATTATCAAAGGGACGCTGCTGCCCGTCCCTTGACTATTAAGTTCCCTTAGTCGTTTTTTACTACACTCACAGGAAAGGAAGGGGTGGCCCATTCTATGCCAAAACCACACGGTATAAACATTTAATTTGCAAGTACAAAAATAACTAGACCATTTGTATTCTAAGAGGATAGAAATCACGACCATCGTAAGGTGAGGCAGTTTGTTAAACCGCTACACCACTTTCCCAAACATTACATTTATAGAATACGGAAAATATTTTGCAACAAAGTCAGAACTGTTCAACATCGCGATACTATGTCGTTTTGTTATTCTAGAATGTTCTACTTCGTTATCAGCAACGGTAATTACTTATTGCAGTGCCATTTATTAAAACATTAATGTTATAGGAATAATGTAGATTATGCAAGGTCATATTATGGAAATACCGATTTTATGTCGTATCGTATGGATAAATAACTATATAATGGGTAATTGCACAATGATATCTGGGTATATTTGAATAAAAATTAATGTTCATCATTAAAATATCACTTGAAAGCGATTAGAACGTTTTAATGAATTTTCTTTACCAACCTACTTAAAAAAAGATGGTTCTAACTTGTTTTTAATGTTTATTACCACATAACTCCGTCAGTACTAAACCGATTTGGAAAATCCTATTTTTATCTGAAAGGATATACTTACAAATTTGTCGTATAGAAATTTTATTAAAATCGCGTCAGTAGTGTAATTTTCAGATCAAAATAACTGGCTTTGTCACAATTGAAGTCGGTTTTTTTTTTGTGGGACACAATTTTTAACTGTAAACGACCATAATATTTTTTTTTTCTATGACTTAGAATTGCAAACGAGCTGACGGCCCATCTGATGAAAAGTGGCAACCGTCGCCTATAGACATGAGCAGTACCATTATAATAGTTTGTAAATGTATATCTAGAGGCTTTTTTTTGCACACGAACACTAAATAATGTCGGTTTTACCATGGCAACTCAACGATAATTGCATATGTTCAGTTGGCCATATAAATATACGGTGATGTGGTGGGTAATACGCGATCTATCTGAAACAAGCTTAATCTTTTAATTGACCTCCACAGCACATTGTTGGGCCCGTTGCTTTGCGTAAATAAGGTCCCCCATTCAATTCCGGTCAGATCAATTTAGAAAACAAGCTCTGAATTGGCTCGGATAAGGGTGTTTTGGGATGTGGCCTTAAATTTTCGTGGTGTGGTTTCTCATAACATAGGTTATGTACGCTTAAGAACTAGGCACTTATTATTATTAATTCAATACGATATATTATATTTATGTTAAATACAAAAGGAATTCTAGGATACCGCATCTAGGATTACAGTCGTAAACATTTTTTTTTTTGTTATCACGCTTTACTATCTCACGACATAGCCGCGTCGTGACTCAATTTATATACTTTTTTTTTATAATTATAGTAGTAACATTATACTCGGCATAAGACGAAAACAGAAAATCGAAAAGTTTATATTTTTACCTTGTTGGAACCTTCATATGTACGAGTATATATGACGCGGAAATATGACTAAGAGGTATTATGTAACATATTGAATTAAACCCATAAACACGAATACATTTTGTGTCAGACTTCTATGCATATTCTGCAACGCTTCTACATTATATGTTGACATTTAAATATATTTAATATATTGCAAATTACAACATATTACAGTATTACTGTCACAAATTATGGTACTGCATAATATTTGGTTGAATTCGACGAAGGAAGAATTTGTATTTGAAGGTCAAAAAAGGTGCATATAAAAGCCATGTTTAATCTTAAAAATACTAACAATTGAATGCCCTATTTCCAACAATACAAGCTGTGTGTACCTATATATTTTTGTATGCCGTATAGGTTATACATGTCGAACAAATTGTATTGTTAATATTTATACGCATATATCACATTAATAATCTTGAATATTTAAAATATAGTATAAATATATTTTCATTCCAGGACCGTGACGGAGCGCCACCCACCCCGCCAAGAATTTAATTATTTTATCAAAGTGTCCAGTTTGGATTCAATCACAATAATTTCGATTCTTGTAATTTGTATAAAAGTATATTAAACATATTAGTTTATGTCGCACTCGGTTGCGGATATAATGTAAAGATGGTAACACATGTTACACCATAGGTCTTGTATAGGTATAAAGTATTTACAGTAAGTAATGAAATGAAATATATTATATTATTATATTAATTATTGCCTGTATACAGTGCTGTCGTAAATTCACAATGAAGGAGAATAGAATGGATTATTGAATGAATTAATGAAACCGAAAAAAGGTAGAAATGTTCAAACATTTTCTCAAAAATTAGTGCGCATGCATGTCAGCCTAATTGAAGATAAATATGCCAGTTTTAATCGCCATTTGACAGTGCAGGTATACGTTGTACCTAATTGACAAATTTTATTTGTACTTGTGGTGCTATAATTTATTAGATAAACTTTTTGATAAAATGAGATACTAACTTCTCTATAGTTAATATCGCTAATTTTGCTGTAGGTCTGAAATTAGGTCACATTATTTATAAAACTTTTGATTGCATCACAATATCTACTTATGAACTGTAATATTATGTGACGTTTAAGTAAATCTAATTTAATGCAAATTTATATCTTATTTCGAATATTTTGTCTTTATAATGACTAAATTACTGTGATCTCCACTAGTTGCTGACTTGATTATATTGTAACCATATTAATTTTAAAATTAGTAGCACTTTATTTTGATTGAATTTCACATAATAATGAAATAGCCGTGCATGCACCAAATTGTTAATTATCTGTGATCGACAGCTCAAACAATTACGTGCAATATATAGAAGTAATTGATTTGTATGATTGAACATGTTCTGTATGGTCGATCCTAAGTGTATTATTTTTCTCAAAACCATTGTTTATTTTGGACTATATGGGCTTTGTTTATATAGTAGCATGCACCGCGTTTCGTATTCCATATAAAATACGAATTACTGAAAAAAAAATAAAAACTATTATTAACTTATTAAATCAATGTGATCAAGATGATTGTCCAAGACATTGTTTAAAAAAAATGTCAAAACAGTTATGGTACTTTTTATTTTTTTAGTAATACGTGATTATTCCACTAGTTGATAATTTTTCACATTAATTTGTCTCGGGTTGGGTTATCATTTTATAATAGGTTTAATTTGTGCATCATTATATCATTGTTATAAAAATGAGATTTTTGCCCTGTGCAACCTAATTGTGCAAAGTAATAAATAAAACAACTTACTTGCAAGTCAATAGTTTCTTTTTTTATCCTCATATTATTTACATTTTCATTTATAAACTAAATAAATATTGTAGAACAAAAAATATTGAAAACTAAAAATTAACACCCTGCTATATATAACACGGATCAATTTATTAAGAAAAAAATATTTAAACATACGTAGTTACAGACTTTACAAGAATAGCTCGTGAAGACACGTAATCATGATCTCAAATGTTTTATTTTTTAAGTTAGTTCTTATCACATTTATTTGCGATATTATTTTACCCATAATAAATCGATACGTTTTCGAAACCACTAAACCACGTTTCGACCAGCGTCAACTGTAACCACTTACATGATGGCTATCGCTCTCAATATAAATATATGCAATAAGTTAATTAACGTAACTCATTCCTTAAAACTGGTGATAGTATTCATTATTAGGATCTCAAAAACTAAAAAAAAATTGTATCTACGACACTATATAATAGTAGGTTTGTACATACTTGTACTTTATATGCCGTTAGTACAGATGAGATGTTCTTTTATCGAAATTTTTATTTTTTTTATTTTTTTTGGTAGTATATAATGGTTTCTGGGAAACATTTTTTTACTCTATTAATAAATACTAACACCAGTTTTAAGGAATTCGATACTTTAATTAACATATAAAGTATTATATAGTATATGACAATGCTGGATTTATATACTTTTATAAAGTGTAAGCAACTTCACGACCTGTAACCTCACTAAGAAAGACGGGAACAAACAATAGTGTCCAATTGTTTAGACAAATATTTGGGTACGGATAGGCAAAGGAGGTATTGTAAAGTGATAAATTGAATGAATTAGTAATTAATAATAATAAGTGAAAACTAAAATAATAAAAAAAAAAACATTTTCTACGAAATTTTATATTTACAAAATTTGCTATATATGACACAGTCTATGACGTATTAGTAAATCCAGCACTGTGTATCAATGATGTAGTTACGAGGTATAACTGTCAATTGAAACATACGCCTTCGTATGTACGTACGTGTAATGCTCGAGTTGGAGCTGGTTTTCACATAGATGTATATAAACTGTACAGGGTGACTAAACAGATATAACTGGCGTCACCTCACCGCTGATAATATGCGGTCGGAGCTCAATAAACGATCAAACAGCTTGTTAAAGGACATATCTTTTCTCTTTTTATATAACTTTGAATGGCAAACAAGCTGACGGCCCACTTGATGGAAAATGGTAACCGTTGCCTATAGACATGAGCAGTACCATGGACATGACAGAGAGATATTGTTTCGCCCATGATACCCCCCATGCGTTGCCATTCCTGAGGACTCAGTGTTATTCCTCTGTACCCAGTAAATTCACGCCATATCCCACCCTTCAATCCGAAACACAGCCATGCAAACACAACTGCTTCACAGGTTAAAACACGAATGGGACAGAGGTACCCAAGCAATCGACTTTTGTACAAAGTCTCCCTCTGGTGAAATCACACATGTAAGACAAAAATGAAGCAATTCAGACTCTTACAAACAAAATATACATGCTTGTCTTAAGTAGTTTGATCATTTACAGATCCTTTTACTAGCCACTTCATTAGCATGACGTTCTACTTTACACCAAGCGCAAAAATCAACCCTTCTGTATAAAATTTTCTTGAGAGCAATATTTAAAGCAATGATTTAAAGGGCTGGTTACAAAACATAATAACAAAAAATATTATATAATGTAAATATTACATCTAATAACATAATGACTTCAGTATAAAAATACTTATGACTTGACAAACTGTAGATTCAAATTGTACAAAAATTTCACAAACTAGTAAGAGTCTTTGCCACCTCTAGTTATAGAGGTAGGCGACGTGGATCATGATTCTTGTATTTTGTCTACCTTACTCTTCACTTTCTTTAATAAATTACTTATTTTTTTGTACTTGCCTGTTGAATTTGGTAGATTTTCAAAATTGATAACATCACATATGTCTTTAGCGAATTTATCATCACTAGGTAACTTGATGTACGGTGATGCAATATTTACAACTGGTGTACCATAAGAAGTCGTTTTTACGTGTCCTGTTCGCGACTCTGGAGTTTTAGAGACTTCGGGTTCACTCTCGGTCGAATTGCAATGTTTTCTTTTACCATTCTCAAAGTTTGTTGGAGAATTTATAACCGTCTTATCTGTATTGCTGTCAGATTTTTCTTCAATATCAGTCATAGAAATGATAACATTATCATCGGGTGTTTTAATTTCTTCTTCATCTACTGAGTCATTTAACACAACTATATCAGCAGACTCCTGTGAGCTATCTAGAGCTTGTAATAATAATAGTTTCTTCTTTTCAAGGTCATCTAGACTTGGACTACCTCTGCCACTACTCTGTTTTTCCTAGAAAATATAACAATGAATATTATAATTTTAAAATTGTTTAAAATAATAAATAATGCAATATATTTTAAAAATCCGGTATTTAAAGTTTTTAACGTTACCAATGTATCATTATCATCATCAATCCAGCCATTAACCGTCCACTGCTGAACATAGGCCTCCTCCATAGACTGCCTTAAACCACCTTACCAATGTATACATTTCATAAATCAATTGTATTTCATACTTACATCATCATCAACAATCTCAAATGAACTCTCCAGGACTTCTATTTCAGGAACTTCTACCTTATCCTTTGTTTTGTCATCTACATTTATGTCTTTTGCTGAATCATTTCCACTCTCATATGATCCATCTAAATCAATAGTGATTACATCTTCAGAGGATTGCGAGAGTGACAGTGTATGTGGGGTTTCATTACATTCGTCACATTGTGGCGTTGGGATGTCATTTGTTTCATTGTCATCAACTATTTCAATGGATTGAGCAGAATCATTTGCAGGGCATTCAGTCTTTTCATCTCGATTATCATTTTGGTTTACGATTTCGTCGTCAGGTGGGGGTGGTGGCGGCGACGGTGGTAACGGCGGCGGTGGCGGTGGCGGCAAAGGTACCGATGGGGGAGCTTCATCTGGTAATGGGGGTACCGAGGGGAAATCAGCTGTCTCTGAAATATAACAAATAATTATTGCAATCAGTCATGTTTTGATAAAACTTGGATATACCAATAAGCAAAGGATACACTTCAAGAAAAGTTATAACATATTCATAAACAGCATCATGGACATTACAAAATAACTCTATTTTTGTTTCAAACAAAAACAGCCATGCAAGCACAAGTATTTTGAAATAGAAACAAAAATAAGAAATATAGGCATATGCATAAGCAGTCTTTCAATGTTCTGTTTTGCTAGGAAAAACAAATTGTTCCATACCATCTCCACTGTCCAAATCCATCTCTGCTTGACCTTCTTGTGTGGAGTTATTCATAGATGCAGAAGGAAAGAAGGTCAATTTCTTGCGTTTATATGCCTTCATTGCATTTGGAGCCAGCATTTGCAGCATTGCCAACTTGCTGTCTCGCTCCGACATTGGTGGTAAGCCATATAAATGCGCCTCCTGTATTGCAAAATATATTTACTAGTCTGGTATATAGAAACCCGCAATGTTAACCACAAATTTTACAATTACGAGTTGCTGACATAGCTTGAAAAATAGAATAACTCTTAAAATATATAGAGTATCTATTATATTCGTCTACAAATCGTAACACAATAATGGAAGCACTGCTACTTCACGATAGAAATAAGTTTAGAAGTCCAGTAATAGTAAAATTACAATCTTTCTTACAGTTTCTATTGAAAAAAGCTGATACAATTTACCAAATTTGTCTTTTCCTACCTCTTTGTAACGAGACGTAGTTGGCACATTGAATCCCGGAAAATCTAGTATCTTTTTAATGTCAAATTTATCTTTGGAGCCCGGTTCACATAATTCGCCCTCCTCTTCATCAGGATCCATTATTGCTGTACCCTTAAAATACATTTTAACACTATGAATAAGTGACCTGTATGTACTTTAGAAAAATAAAAATAGTACCCATATTACATATACATAATATGCAAATAACACAATTTTATGTTTACGTATTGTGAAATATTTAATTTTTTTATTAACACACTCTTCCTTAACAACCCTTTACCTTCCCACTGGTGGGCACAGGCAAGTTGGTGTAGGGTTTCGTGATTTCCTTCTCTTGCACTGACGTACTGTGCTATGTTCCCTTAGTTGCTTCTTACGACATCCTGAAGATGAAAAGGAGTGGTGACATGTAGCCTTGTCCTGCTATGACATGAAAATTATCAACTATCACTATTAAATATTAGAGTATCCTGAGGCATTGTTGTTTGAGGAAAAAGAACATGAGTAAATTGTACATGTCAAAGTAGTAAGTAAATACATTATTTTGAAATAAGTAAAACTCACTTCCACGTCGAATTCATGTTATATTCACCAGAATACAAATGGGAATCATCACTCAATCCACTAGTATTTTTTATAATGAATTACAATGGAAGGGTAAACCCTGTCCGCACTAACAGTGTACACCGGCGGGACACGACTGGGGGATGATGGGTGAGGAGGTTTTCAGGAGGGACCACATGGAGGTCGCCCTGATTAGATGATATTGCTAGCAATGGGGACATTAGTCTCCATTACTAACAATCCCCCAATCCACTGGGATTGTACCATCTTGATGAAGATGGTTAAAATATCTACTTTATTCTAATCATATTTCATCATCATCATTATATACCCTAGTTGAATATGTACCCTTGTTGTCTAGTATGACATCTTGTATTAAGTGATATATAAACAAAATTTCTAGTAAATAAATCCTATTAATATTATAATACCAGTTTGTAATACACAGGAATAACACCCGAGTCCTCAGGAATGGCAACACATAGGGGGTATCATGGGCAAAACAGTATACTCTGTTATTTCCATGGCACTGCTCATGTCTATAGGTGATGGTTACCACGATCCATCACATGGGCTGTCAGCTTGTTTTGCCATTCAAAGTTGTATAAAAAAAATTTTCTTTGTATTAATATTAAAAGATATCTATGTTATATATTTAATAACTATAACTAAACCTGTAACTTCAAAATATTGCTTGTATATACATACCGTTGAATCAAACATAGTGATGCCTGAATGTGATATCCTGGCCTCTTCAAGCCAGCCTGGTGGGTACCCCAGCATCCTCATCCTATAGATGTGAAGTGGGAGTTCATGCCGCTTTAGTCCCAGAGCATGACGCAGCTGGCCCGATATACGGCCAGCAATGAGATGGCCATACTTCTGCTCATCCTCTACGTGATAGCGACTAAAAATAAAATTCCCTGTACTGTTAACATAACATAAATTTTATAAACGTGTAAAAAAACCGATCAAGTGCGAGTCGGCTCGCGTAACAAGGATTCTGTACATAATTATCAAGTTTAAATGTTTTTTTTTTTGTGTAATAACTATAAATTTACGGAATTTGGATTTTTCCTTCACTTGTGCTAAATAACATTGCTTCTTGCTAAATTTCATGACTCTAAGTCAACGAGAAGTACCCTGTAGGCTTTGATTCCCTTTGCGAATGTCAAAATATAAATGGAACACAAAGGGCCTATCTTTTAATTGCGTCCATTTAGAAGCTTGATTTTTTACTGCTTTAAGAGATTGCAGATGTGAGTATATAATATTAATTTCAACTTGATAGCTTCACACATTCCTAAGAAAAAAGTCTTGACAGACAGACCGATGATAACAAAGTGATCCTATAAGGGTTCAGTGGAACCCTAAAAATGAAAGAGTACATAAAGTTTGTTACAATGTTAAATGGTAGTTTTATTAAAATAATTGGTTACAATATTATATTTTGAGAAACTTTGTGGTGTAGTGTTTTAATGTTGCTTTCTGATAGACAGAATTTCCACACCTATATAATACAAATGTTTGTATTCAAGAGTGTGTTTATTTGTATAGGCTTGATATTTTCTGTGTTCTTATATAAGTATTTAGGAAAAAATGTATTGTAATCTATTGTGTATCATATACAATATAAATATACATAAATATATCTAGTGTAAGTAGTTAAATTTTCATGAAATCATTTCATTTTATTATAAAATTGTAACTAGACAATGTCCTTATCTCCCATATACATTGAAGATATTTAAGAAAAAAATATTTGAGGGATTGTAATAGTTAATAGCAATAGAAGCCAAAACATTAATGTTTAGAAATTTCATATATCCATCTGTATATTTGTTCTAGCAACACACAAAAACTACTGCTCAAAAATCTAGCTTTAAAACTAGTATATATTTTATCTTGATATGCTATCTAGAAGTGGTCTATTTCATCCATTTTCCTACTTCTAGAAGTGATAAATAAATATGAAACTCTCCTCTTTAAAGATAAAAGCATTACGAAAAATCATAACCTAAGCTTCATTAAAAATACCATGCCAAGATCTATCAAGATCCAAATCTCAAAACTATGTTAGAGCTACAAAATGAAAAACTTTATGACAATATGTGCCACGCCAAAACCATACCTTCTGCTTTGTAACTTGTCTAATGAATCCTAAATTATTATTAATATTAAAACATATTGTAAACAGAATATGTTGTATAAATAAAAAAAAAAATAATATAAAAATATAAATAATAATAATAAACTCTTTATTGCGCACAATAGAGATGTATACAAGGAGTATTTATACAGAATGTGTAAATACTAACCCAACTCGTACAGATCCCATGTTTTTTCTATTCTCTGCTATTCTAGCTCTGTTCTTGGGAACTGGGCAGTCACGTAATGGATGACCACCATCACAGTTGAAGCAAATTGGACCTCGACGTACCACTGGTGGCGGTGATGGCTTTTGATCAGGTGCATTTGAAATTAATGATGACACCTAAAATTAAATAAAACAAACAAATAATTATAATAATAAAAAAAAATTAAAATACATTCTTCTACATTTAACTTCATTTGAATCAAGTATTCAATAACAATTATATAGGCATATTGTGTAAATATATGTCCAGTATGTGATTTTAAAGGTTTTAAAGGATTCTAGAACCAAAAATATAAACCAAATAATCTCTTGTTAAACTGAAAAACCTTGAGCAATAAAACAAAGAAATTTCTCCATAACACAAAATATTCCATGTCTGTATAAGGACTTATTGGCCAACAAAATTCTATTCAAAAATATGAAGGAAGACAAATATAAAAAACAAACCTGTTTATACTTTGGTACTTCGGAATGCACATCCTCACATGGGGCTGTATCTATAAAAAATAGATTATCTTGAGGCTCATTTCTCTTTTCAAACTCCTCATCAATTAAATCTTCAGGCCAGATATCTAGCTCCAAATCAGACTCCGTCTCAGAACCCTCAAAGTTTTCCTCATCATGCAGTTTTATCAAATTCAACATAAATGCTTTCAACTGACTTTTATAATTTTTCGCCATCCTATTATCTCTGAATCTTATTGTGACTAAAGGCGTCCTATTTTCGCAGCCAACAACCCCCAAATCACTATTTGATGCTGGGGAATCTATAACAATGTCCTCATTAAATATGGTTGTTTTGGAACCTTCAGCAGTCAACTTTTTATTATCCAGTTCACTTTCAACATTCTTAGTACCCAGTCCATTGTTTTTCTCTTCAATTATAATGACAGGAGAACTTTTCCCTCCATTCTGAGAATTTAGGGTTAGTTCGCTATTATCAATATCTTTATTGGAACAATCAATGTTAATAACATCAGCATTCCTTTGATTGTTTATGAGTATATTTTCTAGATGATTTTCACAGATTTTTGTATCGATCCGACTTATTTTGGATTCTATTACTTCTTCGTCGCTACTAATCTCGACATCTTCATTGTCTAATTCATAAATAATATTATTAACACCAGCCTTTCGTTTGGACATGATAAGTTTTTTGCACGTTTTATAGCGTTGTATTAATCATAATTATAAACAACACAAGTTTAATTTATTTTAAGAAACACAAGAGACACGCAAAAACGACAACAGCACAGAAAAAAAATTATACTCTCTCTCTCTCTCTCTTTTACCTATGACTCGTAGGAACTAAGACTCCAGTGTCCTTAAAATCTGTTTATAATTTTTTTTTTTACTTGATTACTTAAAACGGGGCGAATAGATACGAAATCGAACTTCACTCGTCAATTTCTTCATTTTGTTAGACAAATAGTCATTTTGTCATATTGTAAGTATACTTACATATATATAGTTGATTATTTATAACAAAATGTGTGTATCCCAATTTATACTAGATTTGGTGTCACTTGGTATAGAAGTGGGATGAATAAAGGAAAAGGTAAAGGATTGTCAAAATATTTTGTACGTATACACAATAATTAAATACACTTTATTTAATAACTAGCGACCCGGCCCGGCATTGCACGGGTGGACTTTTAATTTTAAATGTTTTAGAATAAACGTGATGTAAGTGATATACTTACTTTACGCAGGATATGAGTATTTTTTTTCAAATGACCATCTATTTCTGTGCTATACATAGATGTGCAGGTCTATCACATCAACCGTTTGTTCATGTCACTCATACTTCCTTTGTGAGCTTCTCTTCACTACATTGTCCTTGCATAAGGTCATAGCGACCACAGTACGGCGGCGAAGCTGTGTTTATTTTTCTATGATATAACTTTTATATTTATCAACCGATTGAAATAAAACAAACACAAAATGTTAAGTGGACCAAATCGCAATGCATTTGTGTAAGCCACATTAATCGATTAAGCCGTTTCTGAGGTTAGCGTGCACAAACGTATAGACAGACAAAAAATTCTAAAAATCATTGTTTTGGGTTTGTGGCGTATTACTGGCCATCACAATACGCCTTTTATATAACTGGCCATCATATTCCGTCTTTCATATTTTTATATTTCTATTGTTCTTATGTTTTTAGAATTTTGACATTATTAGTTTTTGTTTTCCTACCGATGAAGACGTGTTTAAAGAGAACTACAATATTAAGCATTTTAATTTATCAATCACCCCACTATAATAATTTATCTTGTATATCTTTCATGTACAAACAGCGACCAGTTACGATTTTATTGTATTTATTGATAATGGAGTAGCGATACATTGCAAAATTAGATATACATATATAAACAATATAGGAAAAACTAGATGTTATGTCGTATAGGGAGGTCAAAGATATAACCTGGGATAGAGCTGACTGGAAGAAAATGCATGAATTAGTTGCACCGATAAGGGGAAACTCTTAAATGAAAAAAGATTATATGAACAATTTTTTTATAACCTGTAACTATGTTATTACTTAATAATAAGGAATTACATAGAAGAGATGACAAAATAACAACTGTAAATCATATGATTTTCTCCTTTCTTCTTATGTAAATATAATTAGTAAAAAGAGGACGAAAGATACTCCATCAGTTGCTATATTTGTCAATTTATAGCTGGCTAGTATTGAAATTATTATACAGCCGTATAACCCTACCAAATTTAGATGCCACCTGTTTGCATACTTTTTGTATAAACTGTGTCGAATATATAATCTAGTAATGTACAATTTGTTATTGACAAATAATTGACATATCAAATATTTTCTATATACTAGTTGGCTATGAATTGAAAAAAGTAACAACTGATAGTATATCTTTAGTCCTCTTTTTACTAATTATATTTGCATAAGAAGAAAGGAGATAATCATATGATTTAGAGTTTTTATTTTATCACTCCTATGTAATTCCTTGTTCTTAGGTACATATCATAGTTTCTGTAATCTGTGGTTTTAAACATAGTCTTTTCAACCTGTGGTACATATATAAAATCGAGAAATAGGTTATGTTTTATTTTGACTACAAATTCAATAAAATTTCTGGAAATGTCTTTGTTTATTAGAAAATTATCCCAAAATAATGTTAAGCATGTAGTCGCTAAGCATTACGAAAGTCAAACTCTTATATTTTCATCTAGAAAATTAAGTATCGTTCCATCGGTGTATGGTGAGTAAAAGAAACCAAAGATATTTTTATATTAACGTATATACGTAATACAACAACATTTATTAGTTAGTAATTATAATTCTTTTCCCACGCAGTTATATAATAGTATTATTCAGATATAAAAATCTAGATTAACTAGATTTATATGTATTATATTTTACTTGAATAATACGAAATGTTGTCCATATAATCAACTCTTACGTTCACTCCAAAGGCCTCTAATGCTGCCTTGTTAAGTACCTTAAATAATAGTGAGCATACATGTTTTTATTTTTAATATAGAATCTAGATTTTAATACAGTAATTATTATACATTAATTAATTTATAAATACAGATGGAGAGAAAGATCCGGCTCCTAAATTCTTTTCAAAAAATGTGCAAGTGTTGTTGAAACGTTTGACTCGACCAGATTTTGCCAAAGTATTTCGAAAAAGAAAAAATACAGATCTACCTGTACTTCGCACGCCCATCTACAAGTTCCTTACAAATGAACAACTTGAATCAGAAATTGCAAAGGCAAATAAGAAAGCTGATAAATTATTACAAATGCCACCTATCGTAAAGGTATTTTTTTCATTATTATTTCAATTATATGAGACAATTTATTGTTTATATTGAAGAATAACATTTTTAGTCATGAGTTTGTAACTTTTATTTATTTTGATATTACAATCATTATTACTAAAAACCTACTTAATTGTGTATCTATATTCTATATAAAACAAATTAATTAGTCATCACATTTAAAATATTATTGTAAACATACTACACTTTATGTACAACTTCGTCTATGTAACTGGAATATGTTCATTGACTATGATAAAAAGTAGCCTGTATCCTTCTCCATCCCATGTAGTTTGTGCATACAAAATTTTATAGATATAGCAGTAAATTTACAGGGTACAGAGGAATAACACCTGAGTCCTCAGGAATGGCAACACTTGGGGAGTATCATGGGCGAAACAGTATACTCTGTTATGTCCATAGTATTGCTCATGTCTAAAAATAAAAACCTACTAAGACATTGAATTAAGGAGTTATCTATTAATCTGTTTTTGTAACTTATAACTCTCCTTCACTCTGGTGATACATGATAAAGTTTTAGACTGATCTCCCCTACCAAAAAATATGTGTATTTTTGATATCAAGTAATCTTAGAACACATCAAAATATTTTCTTTAAATACAGGTATAATCTAATTTAATTATGGAAAATTAACTACCATGATAGAAATGTCTAGCTAAACATTATGGTTGCAAAGATACTGCTTTTCTGTTTAGAAATTCAACAAAAAAATAAATACACATGATATCTCACTACACCCCTCATCCCTTGTGATATTTTCTGATTTTTCCAAACCCCTCCAAGACTCACATGATTTATTTATGAGTAAGGATTATTATATAATTATGTATTTATCAATATATATACATGTTTTATATAATATTATTTACAGATACAAAAACCAATCACTGATGTGTTATCCAAAGATCCTGCCCTAGTCGGGTATGACACTTCCAAATTTGTATTTACAGATATTACATTTGGTGTTGCCAATGAAAATAGAATTGTTGTGGAAAGGTATGTATATTTTTATGTTATAAATTGAATGTGTGAATGAATTGTATATGTCTTTATCTCCTTGACCTTATATCATTCAAGATATAATATGGTGTAAGACAATTTTCTTATCAATTATTTGCAGTTTCTGTATTCACTCCTTTTCTGATCATACAATATTGAATTCAGTCTTTATCTATATTTTTTTAGGTATTAATATACTCTTGTTTTACTGTCATTTAATACTACCTTTTACTCGAGCATGTGACACCCCTGACACATTGTCACTCTTAGGAACCTCTTACTTTTCCTGACAAATCAATCTAAATAATTTCTATTATTTTATTTGGCAACGTTAATCATTCCAGAGATCCAGATGGTACTCTACAGAGCTGTGATCATGAAATACGAAAACGATTGAATCAGGTAAAATAATACCAACGTAAAACAACCACACCAATAGATAAATGACTATTAAATCTAATGTATAATCTAATCTATGATAGACAGAAATCAGGCAATGGACTGCCAAAGGGGTTAAAATAATTTGATTTTAATTCCTTTGCTAGTAATATTTATCGCTGTGTGTTCCCTACATATAATAGGCCACTTCCTTTCCCATGGGTGTCGTAAGAGGCGACGAAGGGAACTTATTGGTCGAGGAATGAGCAGCAGTGTCCCTCTTAAAACATTACTAAAGCCTAGCTACGGTTGCCATTCCGCCTGCCAAGCGTAGCAACTACTGGCAAAACTCTCCAACAGGAAGAGGCTTATGTTCAGCAGTGGACAGATAATGGCTGATGTGATGATATAATTAAGTAATATTAAATTAGTATTTTTCTATTCTTTTTTTTTTAATTAGTAAATATCACACAATAAGTTTGTCAAATATATTGGTGAATTGTTGCTGTTGTGGTAAATGTGACAATCAATATGCCCATTTCGCAGAGCGTTTTATTATCCAATGTTTTGGAGGAAAAACCTACTGTTGTTTGTTACTAGTTCTTTCTTTCAAGTAATATAATATTTATAATAGTTTTTACTTTCAAAATAGATAGAAATCTTATATTTTTTTTCATAATAAAGTAATTAATATTTTCAGGTATACTTTCCAATTCACGGACGTAAAATAAAAGAGCCGCTGATGTTTACTGATACAGAAAAATTCAACAGTCTACTTGAAAGACAAGAGTATGAGTTTATACTAGATAGAGCCTGCATACAATATGAGCCAGATGAGTTTACATACCAAAAAGTAACCAGTATTACATACCAACATGTCGATATAAATACTAATTACAACTTATTACGGTAACTTTAATATCTCTATCTATTTTAATATAACAATCTTTATAACTAGGTTTTACACACAACTTTGTACATGTGGATTTTATAACATGTTTACTTTTTATTATAAAAATTGATTTTTAAAATATTACTTTAAACTTTGAAATATTATTAAAATAATAATATATAAATAATGGTAAAACATATTCGAAGTAGCACCCTCATTGTTTAAATATTCTATTTCTTCCATTGAAATTAAAAAAAAATATATTTCAATCTTAATTTTTTAGGTCGACTAGACATTTTGGACCTATGACCTTCTACCTCACGTGGCATCACAATATTGACAATCTCATGTTGGAGTTACTGCAATCTGGCACAGTCAGAGAAGCTGTACTACTGGTGGCGTTACGACATGAGCTACAAGCTGATGTTACTAATGGCGATGTGGCTCAAACGATTGTTCAACAAGTAAGTTCTTAAAATATCTACATAATTAGAAGATAAGGGATTAAAGGTTGCATTTCTTGTGAAAAACAATTCTCATTTATTTGAAAAAGCCAGCAATATTTACGAGCGAAATATCAGGTATAAAAATAAATTGGCACTATTAAGCTCAACATGGCAGTTTACCATCAGACGGCATGTACGCTTCTTTGCCACTTTCGTGATATAAAAAAAAAAACTTTATTATGTTTTATATGCGTTTTATTAAATTATTTTAGCGAACAAAACAAACGGGGACAGAGATGCCTAAACACATTACTGTTGTATATTTATATTTTCCCCTCTGGTTGATACATATTGGTAATAATTTATGTGCACTGATTAACATACTTCATCAGATATTTATTTCTATCAATACGACAGTATTTTAGCTGTTTATAGTCATATAAATTATTTAAATATTTAAATCTTGTCTACATATAATAAAATTGCACTAAATGATGTCTGCATATGGCAACAATTTAAGAAATATTAATATGAGAGGTATAAGACCAATAGATACTGAAACAATAATTAAAAAAGTTCTGTCTGTCCTTATGTTTGTTTCGACATCACACACAAACTACTACTCCAAATGGGATGCAAGTTTCACAGTTGTGTTTCTGAAAGTCTAACTTAAAATCTGGTGTATGTTTTATCTTGATACGCCATCTAGAAATAGTATATTTCTTTTGTTTTTCTATTTCTGAAATCTACACATACAAAGTAACGATAAAAATTACTAAAATATCTATAATTTTCATTCCAGATCTTACCAACACCAGTGCAATTAACAAAACCGGACCGCCTCACAGAAGAGGATATTCAATTAGACAATAAATGTGTAGAATGTATAGAGAAATACATTGTGAGCAATTCTGCTATGAAGAGTCAGCATGAGCTAGCTCTACAAGGCTTCAGGGAATACTATCAACACTTGATCGATTTGAGCAGAGGTTTACAAAAGGCCCACGGAAAAGTCTCCAATTAATATTGCATAAATATTTGAATATGGATCTGCTCAGATAAGAGAAACTTTTTGGCGTACATTGTTGTCACTCAAATCATGACTCCTTTAGAGAAAATATTCCTCGTTTGTGGCGGTGTAGATTCTTTATATAGGTATAACGCACACAAGTCCCGCCAAACACAAAGTGAAAATTTGTCTTCGAAAAATTCTCTCATCTGATCAGACGTGATGAGTGAAGATGATTTTTTAGTGAATAAGTTAAAAAATAATATTATTGATTTTTACTATAGTTAAATAGATTAAAGAATAAATCTAGTTGAACTCTTGTTGTCATTTGTAGTTTTGTCACCTTTAAAAGTATATCTCATTACATTAAATTGTACATTCTGGTTAGAATTTCACATTTCTAATCTGGAAAATAGGGTTTCATATTGAAGCAACAAAATATGGAAGATTTTTTTTTGCAATTTTATCTCTTTGGTACGTAGATTACTTATTACATGCGTTTTCCTGGGTATGTTTTATTTCTGGTTTATATTTTTAAGTTTCCTATGATAGTTATAAAAATAATGATTTACATTATTTTTTCACAATGGCAAGAAAATATAAAATTTATTGGCATAAAAAATTAAAATAAAAAATCTTTTAGTCATGTAAAATGTCATTATTTTATTTGTCTAAGAATCTAAGATTAAGAACTGTTAATAATTTGAAATTGTATTTTATTTCGTTACTGTCTACATAACATACACAATTATGCCATTTTATCGAAAACCTCGAAATTTTACACCTCTTTTGAAGGCTGCGGAAAAAAAGGCAATTAAAAATGGTGTCCATCACGCTATCTTTACATCAAGGTTTGATAAATACATCGGTGACTGGAAAAATGATTTGAGACAAGGTAAGATACTTGTTTAGAGAGGGAGAGTTGGCATGAGAATTAATAATTATTTAATTACCTATATATTCTCAGGTAAAGGTTTGTTCCTAACCGTTAATGGTAAATTGTACGAAGGAGACTGGTATAAAGGCTTCAGGTAAGAAAAAATAGTAAAATAATCTTAGATTATATAGATACAGTCTCCATAGAAATGCTTCGAGAAAACGGTCAACTTTTTTTATACAATGTTGCATGGTAAATAGTTTAGGTTATTTATTAGAGATAATAGAGATTTCTCTATAACTTCTATATTTATTTTACCTTATAATTTCTGCATTTTTAATGCGTATGGCATTTTATTTATTAAATAATATATCGAGAAACATTGTGTGCGTAATTATATAGAACACTGAACTGATAAAAGAAACAAGTCGGCTAATTTGACAATTACCTGACAAAAAAGACCCGTTTTTGAGATTCGTTGCTCTATCTATATAAAATATATAAGAAAATTTATATTACTAAAATTTTCCTAATAAAATGCCCGTATCCCAGCAGTTGGAAGCAAGTAGATACAAATACTTACCCCTTCACTGCGATTAGTTCGATTTCGGCTGTTAAGTACTAATGTTGCATCTCATAAATGTGAAGATTGCCATTTTAAATTCAAGTGGAAAATGTTTCCGTTTACCATAATACACGTTTTAATTTCACTTGTTTACCCATTATTCATCATATCATCATCATGATATTAACAGTTAATTGTTCACTCCTGAATATTTTTTTTTAATGGATGATAATAGAATGGTAACCCCACCCGCGCTATCGGTATACATCGGCGGGGCACCAGTGAAGGATGATAGGTGAGGATGAAGCAGGTCAGTTAGCCCATCGTGACGAATTCGACAAGAATTGTTTACGATGGTTTCCAGGGCGAACCACGTGGAGTTCGAACTAATAAGGCATATTGCTAGCAATGGGGCTGTCAAACTCCATTGCTCACAATCCCTTTCCCCCACTCCTGAATATAGGCCCCCCCAAATGCGAGTTTTGCCAGTAGTTGCCAGCCTCAGGTGGGTTGACAACCGCAGTTAGGCTTTTGGTGATGTTTTAAGAAAAACCCTGCTGCAATCTTTGACCATTAAGTTCCCTTAGTCGTCTTTTACGACATCCACGGGAAAGAGCGGGAAATATCCATTATTACTATTACATAATAGAGGTGTCGTACAAATTCGAACTTGTGAATCTTTAAGCAAAGCAAAGTGAATCAACATTTGTGTCGACTTCTCATTGACGGAACGTTCAATAGATAAGTGAATAGGTACGTATAAGCACAATGCACATTATCACCAGTTGTGAAACCTTGACTGCCTGTGTGATATATAATATATGTAAAATGTAAATAGTAATATACTGTTTTAACCAAGGATATGATACATTTGTGAGACCAATTGCATTAAACCAGTTTAGCCTATAAACTGTAGATCGTTTGATCCAGTAGGTAAACTACTAGGTATTTTTTTTTTTTTGTAATGTGAGTAATAAAGAATCAATAAACAGTCAGGGAAGGGGGGAGGGATTGTTAGTAATAGAGACTAAGAATCCCATTGCTAGCAATATACCCAACCAGGTCGACCTCAACGCGGTTCCCACTGGAAACTATCATGATTAATTCCAGATGAATTCATCATGATGGGCTAATTGGCTTGTTTTCATTTTCATCGATAACCCTTCACTGGTGTCCCGCCAGCGTATCCCGTTAGCGCAGGCGGGGTTACCATACCATTTTCACCCATAAATAAAACCGTCAATTTGGGTATCGAACAGAACTCCTTATAAAATGTCCTATTTAGTATATAGTATATCTATTGGAATTAAATATATAAATTATCCCAGTGCCTATAGGCTTTAATTTATAAACCATTTTCCTGGTAGACACGGGTTTGGGACTCTCAGCAATACTCTGTCGAATGGCACGTTAAGCCTCGAATACCGTGGTGAGTGGGTTCGAGGCAAGCCAGAAGGCATCGGTTGGAGATATTATGACAATGGAGACGTTTATTTTGGGTACTGGAAGAAGGGGGAGTGCCATGGGTACGGTAAAATGTGGTACGCTGATGGCACTTACTATGTTGGATACTGGAAGACAAGTCAAAGAGAAGGACTAGGCATGTTGGTGCAAGGTAACCGAGCGGTTAACTTTATTATATGCATAATTAATAATGCTCCCTTCGTCCTATAACCTCGGATCCTAATAACGTAGTACGAAAAAGCGCTTAGTGGACTGGCGTAGTGTGGCCAATCATTGAGAGTGGAACGTTCTATTTTCGGTCGTATTCAGAAACTATTATGTCTAGATGTTCCACCAAAATTAAAGTTTTTCCTCTCGATTTCATCCGCGTGATCGAGTTACGGTTACTGACCAGAATAAAAAATAGCTTATATTCTTCTTCAACCTCTATAATGTATATACCATATTTAATGGGGATTAATAACCCCATTGCTAGCAATAAACCCTATCAAGTTGACTTCCTCGCAGTGTGATACTACTGTGCTATCTAGGGGGAAATGCGGAGTGGTGGGGGGAAAGGAATTCTTAGTAATGGGACCGAACAGCGCCTTTGCTAACAACACATCCTATCGGATCGATCTCCACGCGGTTACCCCTGGAACTGATTTATTGTTGTATCTGTCACGATGGGCTAACTGACCTATTTCATCCACACCTATTATCCCTCATTGGTGCCCTGGCAATGTATACCTACCGTTAGCGCAGGCAGGAATACCAATCCATTGTTATTGATAAAAAAACATAGGGATTGGTTAAATAGTTAAGGTACTATAAAGACAAGCGAACAAACTCACTGTCATATTTAAAATATTAGTAAGGATTTGCTCGTATATTGAATGCAGTTGTGTTTGCATGGTGTGTTTCGGTTTGAAGGGTGGGATATGGCGTGAATTTACTGGGTACAGAGGAATAACACCTGAGTCCTCAGGAATGGCAACGCATGGAGGGTAAAGGCGAAATCTGTTATGTCCATGGTACTGCTCATGTCTATAGGCGACGGTTACCACTTACCATCAGATGGGCTGTCAGCTTGTTTGCCAATCTAAGTTGTATAAAAAAAAATGTGTATGAATTACTTTTAATAAAAAAGTTGCATTTGACAGTTAACAATAATCGTTACGAGGGTCACTGGGAGAAAAATGTCAAGTGTGGACTCGGCCGTTTTTACCACATGCACACAGGTCAGCTGCAGGAGGGCTGTTGGGTGAATGATGTGTGCGTGAGATCCAAAATGTCGGACATCTTAATAAGGCAATACTGTGATTTACCAACAGAATATCCTATACCACCGGTAAATATACGAGACATTCTCATTTCTTATATTTGAACAATTTGATATTAATTAGAGTAGATATTACAAGCTAGTATTTTTAAAAATATTTTTAAGTAAGCCTTAAGAAATAATATTAAATAATTTCAATGGGGACCATTTCAGCTGCTACACACAGAACATTACGATATTAATGTATAGATAATATTAAATGTTCTTAGAATAAAGTAGTATTAGTATATATTTTTTTAAAGTATTACTTTATTTTTAGCTTAATAAATGATTTTAATATTATTATAATTATAATAATTCTTAACTAATTTTTCAGTTACTTATCTTCTTTTAAAAAAAAAATGGTAAAATAAATTCCACCGTAGTGAGTTACTTATTCATTTTTGTAAATAAGAAATTTAGATATCAAATAAGGAAGGAAGGAAAGACATCAAAATATTTCGTTATATTTTTTTATACAATTGGGAATTGAAAATAAGTTGACAGGCTTTTTGATGGAAATAAGCAACCGTCACCTATAGAATTGACAGCTGATAGAAATCACGAAATTAACTGTAATGCCCAGTTACTCGATGCCGATATATTTCATCGTCATCATCATCATCAACATATTAGCCATAGCCGTGAAATATATATATATATATATATATATATATATATTTATTTCACGTACTTTAACCCGCATCTCTATCGGAGTGTGAGTGTGGTCCCAGTAGAAGGACGCGATCTACCGGTGTAACTACTTTATATCTTATACGTACTTTAACGCGAATCACTTTTGTTTTAAAGTAGTTTGAAAAAATTGCCAACTGATGTTAGTTAGTATTTGCTTATTAATAATTATGTTGCAACTGATATTTCAGCACGAGTTACACGATTCAAGGGAAATTCTAGACGAAAGTGAATTGTGGCTCACACAGAAGATAGGCGACATAGACAAACAACTGCAATATTGTATTGACCAAATGTATTAAATGTACAATGAATAACAGATCATTATGTGTAAATACAGGGTATAATACATATAACATACAAAAATTGGTGTTATAAAATTTTTGTATTATAATAAAATCTTATACTAAACTTTATATTAAATATACATGTCATTATTATATCACAGAGTACTTATTAAGTAACATATACAGTCAATATCTTATTATTGCTCGCTCTAATATACATCAAAGTAATTGTGCAATTGATCAAGAGATTTTACAATCTTTAAATTCACTAATTATCAGGACTAATTAGAATTAACAACTGTACAATTAAGGATTTTGTGTCTTTGTATGATTTGAAAATATTTTGAGGATCACAATTCTGATGTACAATTATATATTTTATATGAAAATACAACACATTTTACAAATCGAAGTGCAACGCATCGTGTCCAGTGCATGGTATTTAAATTTTGCTATTTAATAATTTTATGTAATTTAATGTAAAAAAAAAAAATAACTTTGAATACCCATTAAGTTGATTGATGTCAAATTGTATGCCGAAAAACAACTTCACAACAAATTTTATTGTTAAGTTTTGTAAGTAAACATATTTTAATAATGTGTTATTTAATCGAGAAAGCTCGACTAGTTTCTAGACAATCTGGGACCATTAATCTTGAGCGGACTCGGAAATTTTTCATTACTTTAGGAACCCCGCGATATAATTCTATAAATTGGTTCTATTGTCAGCCCTGATAATTAGTGATTTTGGACATTGGGAGCAGTTTCATATATTGTGATATAACTTATATGAGATAGCAATGGTGCAAATAACACATAAATAGCACCTAAACAAAGTCCTCTTGTTCTCCATAAATACATGAGAAAGTTTATTGCGCCAGATAAATTTTCATACCATTTGGATAAATAAAAAGATATATTTTCAATATTAAGATGAAACTAAGTTAAATACCTCACTTCAATATCTTTGGAATAATCTATTAAAAAAAAAAAAAATTGTAAACGTCTACGTAATTTTGTCTAGTGTCACCAATTATTATTTTTAACTTCAGTAATATAGATTAAATATTAAGTGTATAAAATGTATTACTATTAGAAAGTTATCTATGTCTATTTCAATACAAGTATAACTGACTCTCTTAACAAGTTGCAAACGATTTGTAGAATCTACGTTTAAGCTACCGCATTCATATGTTTAGAAAAAGACAGAACTTTTACTCCATTATATGTAATAGTGGAAACGTATCTAGAAAATTGATTCGTTTATCACTTGTTTTGATGAGTCTGTCCCTTAGACAAAGTGCAGAAACGATATGTACTTTATCTATGGAACTGATCAGAGATTCATTTGTCATGCCATGTACAGGAATATAATTGTCTACAATAAATCTTAAATATTACGTCGAATTTATTCTCCTAAGAATTAGATCCGATATGAACCCGCATCTCTATCGGAGTGTAAGTGTGGTCCCAGTAGAAGGACGCGATCTACCGGTGTGACTATATCACGTACTTTAACGAGAATCACTTTTGTTTTAAAATGGTTTAAAAAAATTGCCAACTGATGTTAGGCAGTATTTCTTTCGTGGGTTTATAACTGGGAATCCATTCAGCATAAAATATTGTCAAGTAATTAAATCTTACAATCTAATGCCTACTCAAGTATACTCTTAATAAAAAACAGGTTGATAATTGATGTCAAATTTAGTTTTGACAGTTCTATATAATTTAAAAATATGGTCCGAGTGCAATTATTAGTTTCATATTAAGAGACTGCGTCTAGACGCTAGTATGTCGCCAAATGAAAACTCTGAGAAATCAAAACTAAGTCGAACATCCATTTTGTCTTATCTCTAAGAACTTTCAACGTAAACAGAGCACTGTACGAAATGGGCAACGTCCATTAATTGGCACTTACAAAGATAACTTGATAAGTACAGTTTTATCGGATAAGTACATATGCATAAAAATATATTATTATAGGTATAGGGAAAATTGTAGTATCGCACCTATGGCAGTAATAACTAGTCAAAAATTGATTGTATTCATGACATTCATAGATCAATTATAATCTATACCATTTCTAAACTGGGTTTTGCAGAATTTAAAGATTCTCAATTGATTCTCCGAGTGGGAGTTATGATTCTCAATCCGCAAATTAGATATACTTGTAAATATGTCTAATTCCAATTAACTGCATATGTGTTGTTGAATTGTAGCTCATAGCTAAATCAATAGAATTAGTATTACTATTTCTATTATATCAAGCTTATTTGTAAGTAAAAAAATTGCCACAAACTGACACTTTTGTTTTCAATAAGGAAAAAAAAAAGAAAAACCTCGTAATTGGTCACCTGAAGGCGGTATCTACACTTCACTATCACTACCTAGTATAAAACAAAGTCGCTGTCTCTGTCTGTCCGTCCCTATGTATGCTTAAATCTTTAAAACTACGTAATGGATTTTGAAGCGTTTTTTTTTATAAATAGAGTGATTCAAGAGGAAGGTTTATATGTATAATACATGCATAATATAATAATAATAATAATAATATTATAGAGAAACACTGATAAATTTAGAGATTTCTAATGTGATGTCGTAAATAAACACATTTTTTGCGCTTACATTGCAAACGCTGGCTGAACCCCACGAGATAAAACAAAACAATATACTACAGTATTGTACATCTATATTGTAAAAAGGACAACAAAAAGTGCGCGATGATATATGTCTATCTCTTAATGATAACCCACAATAATCATTTTTTATCCTCTATATTTTACGGGAAAGAATGGCTTATTTACGAAGTGATTTTAAGCAATACAGCATTAATTTTTATCCAATTAAGTACCTTAAATACATCCATTTAATTTAGATCAATATGACCCTTTACAGCATGTAATTTAAATAAATATTTCCGAAGATATTATCCTATAAATAGCGCGTCGAAGGCCGTGCTTCGCCCTATCATGTTTGTATTGTCTAATGACAAAAAAGCGGTTAACATTGGTTTTAAGGACATTCTGTAGTAAGTAGGTATATTTAGTATTAGCATTGCACCCGTGCGAAGCTGGGGTGGGTCGCTAGTTTACTATAATTTAGTGTTGTAAATGTTTCGTGACTTTAAGTCATTAATAAAATTTATAATTTTGCTCCACGTTAAACAACGTGAATAGTTAAATAAAAAAAACGTATAACCGCATTTATTATACGTTTTTTTTTTTTTAAATAAAGTCGAAATCATTATGAGCAGATAATAAAAATTACTATGTACATTTGAGCATATATTTCTTCGCTACGTCGACAACGTACAACATTATAACATTACAGTCTTTGAAAACGCAGATTGTTACAGAGACCTCTTCCCTCTATTGGAAATGCTATTATTTTATTGAAATTTAAAAAATCATATATTACTATAGCAAAGGAAACTAGAAAATTGAATTTGAACACATATGTATCTGTTAGCTATATAATGAATTGTGTAAAAAAATCACTTCCAAAAACAAGGCACATATTACATTTTCGTCTCACAAGCCTACAATATTAATAGGGACCGTTTCAATTATACAATAGGTCCATAAGTGACTTAAATCTTTACTGGATTCCAAATTGTATGTAGATATTAACTTACAATAAACAGTTTGTATGTAAAGTGTATTAACTAATATTTGTTTTGTTTACTAAGGTCATTCAATATATGTACCTAATCCATATCTAATAAGATTTCTATTGGACTTATGATAACACTATAATTTATCTGTATATGTCCTAAGATTATATAATAGATATGACGTCACGACAAATTCAATATGGCGGAATTATAGCTATCGAACTATTGTTTCATCAAATTTCATTTAAACCTGTCTATAATGTTTCGGCTGTGAAAATATAATATACAAATAGACACAATCATTTACTTCTTTTTTTAATTTCAAAAAGGCCCAATGGTAACTTTTGTCCTCACTTGTGCCACAGATACGACACTATGTTAAAATAAACTACAATAACATTCCGTAATAAAAACATTAAAACATATTAATCAAACAATACGACTCTGGTCTAGCAACGTTAGATTATTCATCCTAGTGTCCTGATCACCCATTTCAATTTGTTCCTTTAACAATTCCAACTCCTTTATCCCCGTTACTGTCACTTCATACTTATGAGTCGCCAACGACATATAAAAGTGTATAGCGAATGCTAAGAACACGATCATAACTGGTATTAATACGACACATGCTGACCACGCGGCAGTGGCGCTGAGATCGTAAAATTTCACCCAACAAAGTATTGCTATCTCTATGAGAAAGAGTATAAGGCCCAGAAGCGTGGAGAACGCCCACGCGATTTCGATGTACCAATGCAAACGTTCGTGAGGAGATTCGTGGACAAGAGATATGCTGTGGAGGTTACCGACTGCTTCGATGTTGGGCAGAATGCACGTGCTTATCATCAGAGCGAGCATATGAACAGCGACTAGTAGTGTGGTGCAGACCGTAAATGCGACTAGCATTTCTGTGGGCACCGCGGTCGCGTTTGGTGGATTCAGCTGCACTTCAACCATAGCTACCTGTAGACAACAGACATAGTGTTTGACTCTCTGTTTAGTGTAACGGTTGATTGGTAGAGAATCGCATGAGGCATTAAATCCGCTCAGTATACACATTTTAATGTGCGTAAAAAAATAAATAAATAAAAATATTGATATAAAGTAGTTTTTTACACTGTGATGTATATTATTATACTCAGAGTGTGGTCTATCAAGAAAGACGTGATGCACTACACATTTTTTTTTGCACATTTAAGAACTAAAATTCTAGTTTACTTTTATGCCTTGTATTTTTTTCGACTTACAATAAAAAATCTCAAAAAAAAAAATTAAGGCAATTTGGAAAGGATTGGGCAAATACTTTTGAATCTTTAAAGTAATTTACTAGGGTATACTCAATTTTTCTGATTTTTTGACTGTACTGTATTGTAGTACACGAATACGGTCGCCCATTCTGAACCATTTTATTTTTGTAACTGTGGATTGGCTTCATGTTATTTTTATGAGGATTAAAGGTGCAGTTTTTCTATTCGACCTTGATGTCAAGAACTGCTTTTATGTAAACACGCGATATTTACAATGCATTCATTTATCCTTCATTGTCACGAAACATCTCGTAGTTTTTCGATGTCTTTACAATTGAAATCGCTTTTATTGCGTAGCAAAACATGCTTATTAGGGAACGTATTAATAACCCCTTACTATATAAAATATGAAAGTGACTTGTCTTCAACGGCTCAATTCGGCATGATCAAAATCATTATACACGTAATATTTGGGATTAGTAGTGAACAACGCCCTGGGTAAAATCAGTACTTAAATATAATGATTACCATTGCAAATCCGGAAAGTAAGGCCGACGTCTTGCTGGAGGCCTTCAACTTGGCGCGGCTGAGTTGCAACTTGCGCCACGAGAGGTAGGCCGGCGTGTGCAGCCCCTCAGCAGACTGGATAGGAGTTTCGCCCGACATCACACACTTGTGCTGGAAATATAGCGATCTCATAGTACTAATAAAAAAAATAAAATGTTAAATTATACCTACGATACAGATTAAAAAAGACATTAACTAGTTTATGACTGAGTTGTATTCGTAACGAAATATATTTGGAAAATAATCTGAAAGTATAATTGATATAAATTATAGTGATTAATATTGATAAGGTGTACTAATCAGTAGTGTTAACCGATAGTATATATACATAGTACAATATAAACAATATATAGTAATAGCGAAAATGATAAAATATATGAATGAAATGTTATTAATTACATTCATGCAGAGAGAAATCGAAACCGTTAGCGCCCTTTGAAGAGAATGTTCCACCAGTTAAATTGAACATTTTCACTAAAAAAATGTTCAATTTAACATATGCTCAAACAACATTGCGTTAGTGTATGGGAAATCTTTTTTTCAATTTTCGATAAAAAAAACTCGATTCTAATATGTTATACAATTATGTTGTCTGTGTGTGGTGGTCGTACTCGTGATCAGAAAGGTAGGTTAGGATTGGTTTGAAGAATGCTCGAAAAATTAACTTTTTTTTTTTAATAAAACTTAATTTAAAAGCACATGTCGGTAAATTCTAAAATTTACCAATGTACGAGGTTTTATAATAACATATTAATAAAATGAAAATAGTATAGGCAGACGGGCAAATGACTTCATTAATTTGAGTAGTCATTCTACATTTTTAACATAATAGCCATGGGGGAGAATGGATATGGTGGGTAAGTATATATTCATTGATAAGTTAGTGTTAGTAGTGACAGTGACCCTTTACATTATCAGACTAGGCAAGACATTACACAAAAAGAATGTATTTTAGTATACATAATTCCTAACAGTTACATTGGAAAGCTGTATATTCATACATTAAAAGAAAGATTAATTTAAAATGATGCTACAATTTATGTAGTGAATGCAAATAAAAGCAGCTATTATATTGCATTACCAAAAGATTCCAGTATATATAAATAGCATGAAAAGCTTGATGGAATGAAATTTGTTTATCCTAATTTTTAATGTCCTAAATTAAATTACATAAAATACATTGACTAAAAAATAGATACGATATACATATTAAGCAGTGAAAATAGTATTTTATGTTACTTAATTAAAGGAAACATTAGTAGGCATTATTAGTAGATTTAAAAGTTACTAGCTGTGGTGCAATGATGATGATTTGTTATGCAAAAATGAGGTCCCAGGTTCGATTTCTAGTTAAATTAATTTAGGAAACAAATTTTTTAGAATTGGTCATGGTTTGAGTATTCTGGGTTGTTTTTTCAGATTTTCATTGTCTGATTCCAGGACCAGGAGGATTAGGCTTGATTGTGTGGAACTTAAAGATTAAATTTCATATTATAACAATAATAATATCAGTATTTATTATATTATGTTAAATTATCATAATTCTCACCAAAATCCACAGATAGCTTTATTACAACAAGCACAAGCATTTATGATAAAGCTGCGACAAAAATATGAATATACTGAAATTACTCATTGTTACACCAATATATATTTTTTTATTTTCATATTTGTTACAAACACTGGATTTAAAAGTTTTTTTTAAATTATGAATAGTTTCCGAATGTTAAACGGATGAACCGAACCAGCATGATGGAACCCAACGCCCTGCAACCAATCTTAGCTATAACTCACTGTTTGCTATAATAGATGAGTCTCCTGCAGCTGTATTACAAAGTCAAATTCGATGATTTCGTAAGATCTGTCATCAATATTGCTAATAAATAGAACAAAATAATTAGAAAAAATAATAATAATTATATCTAACATTAATCAGGAAACAATATTATTTCATTAAATCTTTAATAAACAACTTCCATTACTTTGAAAGATATTTGTTTTAGTATTATTATTTCAGCCATTAACAGTCCACTGCTGGATATTAGCCTTCTCCACAAAGGGTTTTGCCAGAAAAATAGAATAAAACACTATTTAAAAAAAAATATAATAAAGATTATAGCACAATTTTTAAAAAGTAATGAAGTCACTGTATAAAGTAACACTTTCTGCATATGAAACATTTAAATTAATAGAATAGCACTCACAAATAAAAGATACTACTTGGGAAACCATATTTATAACTACCACATGCAATGATAAATAGGTATTGAAAAATATTAAAACTGCTTAGCCATGCACTTGAGCATTCTTTTATAAAAAATAATAATTTTGTCAATCAGCAGATCATGAGTATGGGTAAAAAGAAGGTCATGTAAAAATAGAGGAAAAATTGGTCTCCCAAACTAATTTATAGTAGCATACTAGCTTATATACACCGACTAGGCTAATAGTAGCCAGAGGTGATGGTGAATTATTTCAATTTAATATTTTTATACCTATGCATAATCAACAAAATGTGCATTTTAAGATTTATGATTTCGATAAAAAGTTTTAGTTTGTTTATACATTTATTAAAAGTAATATTGACATGAACAGCAATCATTAAATTGGATGTTTTGTGTTAATTAGACCTATGCAATTATTGAAATAATATCAAGCTGTGTGAATACAAAATGTAATAAATACACCCAATAATTGTACAAACTGTTGGACTAAAAAATTAAGTGCAAGTAAAGATTACCTTGCTCAGTTTTGGACACCAATTATTAGGTTGATTGTAACGACCGCTTGTGTGTATGCAGTTGCAATTATTTCCAACCGTACTGGCTGACCAAACCGACATACCTAGATAATTTGCACGATAGTCCTTCGTCTCGACTTCGACAGCGAGGTCAATAAGCTGTCAATTTTTTCACTAATTTTCCATGTTAATAAAGAATATGAAAGAACGATAAAGATAAATGTATTTTCGAATAGAGAGTAATAATTTATGATTGTTTCTCGAATTGATCGAATGAAATTTATTTTAAACCATTGTTTTTATCCACGCAAACGCCAAAAAACAAAAACAAGCATTGAATATTAATTAATGAATTGAATAGAATAGATACCTAATAATAGAGAAAAGAGAATTTGAATGAACAATGAATGAAACAGGTAGGTATACACTAGAACTAGAAAGAATTAATATTTGAATGAACTGATAAAAATGACTGTCGTATTCATGAATGACAAGGGATTGATACACAGATAAAGTAATTAACTAATATACTACACTTAATCTATGTTTTGAATGGTTGGACAAAATAATTCATGCATAAAAAACTTGTTGTTTCTAATCGAAATAGAATAACAGCGTCTTTATTTTAAAAACGACAGTATACTATTTGGTTTGTATTAAACATCTATTTCCGTCAGTGCTATCCCTCGGTGATCCCTTTCATTCATTCGTCCAATGTGTATAAGAATAAAATTGTCAAGTATTTGTGTTTTCGAACGTACTGCTGTCAGTAGATGAGAAAAGGATAGGAATATATAACCTGTTCATTTTTGTAACGGTATTGCGTCTGTACGGGAGTGTCCAACTGTTGTCGGGCGGGCTTGCGAATAAGGATGATAAGCGAGTGACAAGTGGACGATTTGTTCATAGTGGATAATGTAGGTCGGACTAAAGTAGTTTGTTTTGATTAATTATTAATATTACTTGTGATTTGTCGAGTGCGGGCACGGTCGTATATCGTAGCCTGTGATATTTCATGTCGGATTCAGAGATTCTGTGACAGTAAACAGTTCATTCTCATCATTCAGTGCTAAGCTAGTTCTGAGCGTCGCGATGGCTGAGGCTGCAGGTGCTACTAGCACCAACCCCAACGCTGAGATCGTCCGAGGCCAAGTGTTCGAAGTTGGGCCTCGGTACACAAACCTGCAGTATATAGGCGAAGGGGCCTATGGGATGGTTGTGTAAGTACTTACAAAGAATCATAGAAAATATTATTTTAGTCAAGTCTTTAGTTAAAAAGGTTTATAATTTCAAATTACTGATGTAAAAATTCATTGCACTTTAATTTTTATTGGGGCTAAGCAATTTTTTTATAAGTAAAACTACATCAATTAATAATTATGTAGAGTACTAAATTAATATTTATATACTCACGGTTTTATCTCCAATGAGTTGTATAAAGATCTTATACATCTCATGTATATAAGTCACTGTAAATATGAGTTGTAAATGCCAATAGTATATTTTGATAACACATATGCATAGTTTTTACATTCAAAGATATATCAACTAATAGTTATGTGACTATTTTATAACAATACTAAATGTTAACCATAATGCACATTTTTTAATATATTTAATGTCAATTTCTTACTTTGATAAATTTTATGTTATTAAATAAATCTATAAATTGCATTATATTTGGAAATTGATATTGTAATCTTCATTTGAGTAGAGAGCTACATTAGATCAAATTTTCAGACTGAGATGACTTACCTACACCACATTTTCATTAGGATTTTCAATATTTATTAATATTTGATAATTATATTATTATAACAAGCTATTGTGCATATTGATGTATCTTGACTCTATTCACATTAGCTATTTTTTCTTTTTGTCATTCTTTTTTTTTATAAATGATAGGCATAAGAAACAAACCTTGTATAGCAGAGTCTGATGCCTAATTTTAAATTTAATCAGCAGTTAAATCTATTTAACTATTTTCTTAAAGGTGTAGAAAGGTTATAGCATGTGGTTCTTAAATTTTAATTCATATTTAAAATAAGTAAATATATATCAAACTATATAAAGTTTAATATTATATTATTTGTATTAGCTTTTACTTACTAATTTTGTTGGCTTAAAGAGAATATATTAATTGATAAGAACAAAAAATAGCCTGTTTTTCTCTGTCTTAAATAATACATGTATATTTCTTATTCCTATTACTTGATACTGAATAACATCCTTTCCTAGCCAACTATGAAGTAAGCTTTGATTTATGTATAGTATTGCAATTATGTAAAAGATAAAATTTTACTAATATATATAATAGATGTAACATTTTGTATAGATGTTTTTTACTCAAACACGCCTAAACAGCTGAACATATTTGCATTTAACATATAGGATACTTTTGTATACAAATTCATATAGGTATAGCCATTAGAAATAATTAGTTATTGATAATTAATGATATATCCTAATAAATCAATGACCAATATTTACACTCCATATGATGCAGTGAAATAATGTTATGAAAAAAAATTTACATATTACTAATAAAGTTAAGCAAATTAATTAATTATAATTTATTACTATAGGTTTAGGTATTAAAATACAAAGAGGTAACAAACAATAACATTAATACACTTATTTAATATTATTAGTGAGGATTATATGTGTGACTAATATAGGAAACATTAGTCATATATAGTTACCATATCTAATCATGTGTAATAAGTTTTTTCCTTTAATAATATATAATAAAAATACTTTTACTTATTACATTAACACTTCTTAAAACTTAAATAGATTTTTTTATAATCCTATGTTATTTCTTTCTATTAGTCTAACAGTTTTATTTAGGGCTTAGAAATACTTGAGTATTTACATATATAAAATATACTATCTGAAGCATGCCTTTATTAATCCTATTAGTTCAAGCTCCACATGGTTCTCCCTGGTACCTAACCATAATGGTTAATTCTTGTTGTACTCATGACAATGAACCAACTGGTTTGCTTTCATCTTCGCATATCATCTCTCACAGGTGTCTTGCATACCGATAGCGCAAGTAGGGTTTCCATTTCTTTTACACCCATTATAAAACTTAAACCAACTACTTATTTAAATATTTATTTATTTAATATTACTCTTTATTGCATGATTTATAAAATAATAAATACAATTAAGTAATTTTAATGAAAAGAAATACAAAAGGTAACCTTATCGCTTAGCAATCTCTTCCAGATAACCTTTGAATAGAGGCCATTGAGAAAAAAGACAGAGGCATACTATTATATATATATAAATGCTTCGATTCAAACAAACCTCTTTCGCTTCTTCCACATTCATCATTCATATACATACATATAAATAAATATATACATAAACATACACATTCTTAATAGCACAAATATAAATATATATTATATACAAGTATATAATAGTGAGAGATTACTTAATTAAATGGGTATGTAATAAATGTAAAAAAAATGTTGACAACTTTAATTATCATAACAGCTAAAGGAAAATCAAGCCATTATGATTAAGGTGATATGTGAACCCTTGACATCACTGTTTTATACTAATTGATTAATAACTTCAATATACAACAACTAAACGACATTTCAAATTATTTTAATTATTTGTAGGTATAAACAAATGAACACAATAAAGTAACAAAAACCATGTTGTTTAATCTCTTAAGACTTTTTTTATACCTAGATGGTTTGTGGCTGCTATTTTTAGTTTATTCCTATCATCATGAAGCCTAAGCTTATTAAAGGTCCACGTAGATAATGGACATATTGGCAGTTAAGAAAATATACTTTGAGTATAATTTGATAATCTCATGAGATTTATTTTAGAATCTAGGATTAGAAATTCCTGTAGGTATTTATCATTTTAAGATATAATTATGATGCGATATATCCATTTTATAATACAATAGATCTAAGTAATAATTAAAAAAAAAATTAACAAGCTCATACTTTTCGATGTAAAGATCGTTCAGAGATCACATTTATTTTGCAAACGCAGACCAATAAATTGCAAAAATATCTTCGGATATTGGATGCGGATATGAGTACGGACGACGGACGCGGATATTCGCCGGCTTTTACAGGCATCCATCACGCGTACATTCCGGTCACGTAGTGTCTCACCCCTACATAATCATCTTCGGATAGCAACTTCTATTGTTTGTCGTAATATAGGTATTATTAATAAAGGCTATATGTTATTGATAGGTATCACAGTGCTCTGACCGGGCACTGTACGTGGTACCTACTTACATGGATCATTATTTTTACTTTTCTGTTGATGTTTCGCCTTAGGGTTTTTGTCTAATGTTAAATATATCTATGTAGGTATTATCTGATATTTTTTATTTGTTATATTTGTTAATTATTTATTTTTGCCAGTATAGCCTTTTAACGAAATATTAATGGAAAAAACAAAAATGGAATAAAAGTATTTTAAGGTTATTTTTCGTTTGTTTAAAGCTTTGCGAGTATTTTTAATGGATGATAATGGAATAAAAACTCCGCCTGTTGCTAACGGTATACTAGTGAGGGATGATACTTGAGGATGAAAAGGCAAGTCAACACCGTGATGAATACACCTGAAATTCAGCACGATGCTTTTCAGACTGGACCATGTGGTGCTTAACTTGACCCTATATTATTAGCAATGGGACTGATAGTTTGCATTACTAAGAATTCCTTCCCGCTTTGTGAGTATTAATCACAATGCACACAAGAAAGAATTGTCCCTTAAAGGGATTTCTTTCAGTTTTTTTTTTAGATGATAATGGAATAGTAACCCCGCTTGGGCTACGGTATACACTGACGAGCTAACAGTGAGAGGTAGGGGTAGAGGATAGGTAAGGATGAAAAGGCAGGTCAGTTAACCCATCGTGACGAATTCAACGATAAATTAGTCACGATAGTCTGTTACCTAACATGAGAACTTGGGCAAAGGGATTGTTAGTCATGGGATTTATTTGATTCATTGCTAGCAATAGACCCTATCAGGTCGACCTCCACGCGGTTCCCCCTGGAAACTATCGTGGTTAATTCTAGTGTAATTCGTCACTATGGATTAACTGATCTTCCTTTTTATTCTAATCTATCGTCCATCACTGGTGCTCCAGCATGATATGTTACAGATAAGTAATATTCATTGCTATGCAGACGACAGTACAGGAGATACATTATATACCGGTCATGCAAAGATCTCGCGGACATATATATATATATATATATATATATATATATATATATATATATATATATATATATATATATATATATATATATTAACCCCATATTTTTTCAATATATATATATATATATATATATATATATATATATATATATATATATATATATATATATATATATATATATATCTTAAAAAAAAGTTATCCCAATCATTGTAATATTTTCCACCGTGCGTTTTTCATGCGTAATAATAGTTACATATATTTTTTTTCCTTTTTAGTAGAAATCACTAATTGGGCGGCGGTAGTTTTTTACCATCAGGTGAGCCGCATGCTCGTTTGCCCCCTGTGTTGTAAAAAAAAAAAAAGCGTCCAATAGTGCAGGTGGGGTTAATATTCCATTATCACATATTAAAAAAATATGAGAACCAAGAAGGTGAAATTATATATATATATATCTTAAAAAAAATTAAACTTGTAATATTTTCGTGCTATGCGTAATAATAGTTACATATATTTTTTTAGTAGAAATCACTAATTGCTAGTTTTTACCCGCGGCTTCGTCTGCATGACCGGAATACAAAGTAGCCTGAATTCTTTCTTGGACCTATACATAGAGTAATGTGACAAGAATGTGACAGAAGATGTAACAAACAAATTCACTTTCAAATTTATAATATTAATAAGGAAGTAATGATTATCAGTTATTTGATACAGAAATTTCTTGGCAAAATTGTCAATGAACCTCGATAAATTCTTTTTATAGTTATGTGTACGATAAATATTATCGTTGTAATCTTATCGAAGTCTCTGTATCTGTTGTTATTTGGGCGCGTAAGTTTATTAATCTATGTTTATTATAGAAATATTGTTAGTTATTCGTATATAATTATGAACGCGATAATCAATCTCTATTTTCTGCACGATATCTAATGTCTATTCTATTTTTCACTCGTACATCGTACACAATCGTTACACACGAGTTTTTTTTTTTATAATCCGTAATAAATTCTATTTATTTCATTAAAACATACCTAGTTGTCATTTGTTAAAGAATAGTAATCAATTTGATTAATTGACTATTTCGCCTTCGCACGACGTCTTCTTTTCCTGTGGGAATTTCTTACTATTAGGTTTACTCCTACGATGCTTGCTATTTTCTCTTGAAACAGGAAATAGAACTAGGAGAAATCCATAAAAATTAAAGGAAAATATTGAAGGGAATTTACTATCATTAGGGATTTACAGTTATGTTTCCCTAAATGTTGTAAAGCTACTAGCTTTACTTAGTAACCTCTTACGACACCCACGGGAAAGGAAGGGGTGGTCTGTTCTATGCCAGGATCACACGGCCACATGCTTTAATATTACCTTTTATTGTAAAAAAAGAACATGAATACCATCATATAGAATACTCTATAATTTCACTCACCATCTTCTGGAGGCTGTTTGTTCCTCTCCACTTTCCTAATGTCGTCCAGGATAACATCATCCTTGAAGAACAGTCCACCGTGCATCACTAGTACTTTTACTTAGTAGTAGTAAGTTACTTAGTAGTTGTAAAGTAGGTACTAGTACCTACTCCGCCAGTATATTTTTATACTGCGCTAGTACTCAGGTCTTAATCTGTCAGTTATAGCGTAGATATTGTTGCTAGTCGTAATATGAACTTATTACTCGTATTATTTATTAACCATTTCACTATTTTTATTTTTTTACCGTTTCTTATTTCATTTTTAACGTTAAATTATGGACAGTAAAATATTTTCTCTATACCATAGATATCAAATTTATCAATAAAAATATAAAAAAAAATTAAACAGACTAGCATAGAAGATAGATTCCATGTGTAAAAAAATAAGCCACTGAAAAATGTTACCGTAAAATGTAGGTATTTCTATCAATTGTAAAATGTTACTTCCTTTTATACGTCCGCTTTTCTAAATGTATACAGCACAAGATATTGAATAGGAAAAACCCTCGCAACGTATGGATTTCTCGTAACATGTCGATACAAGTGATACCTACGAGCGTCTTGAACGGCCACATAAAATCCCTTGGCGCTACTTTGAGCAATGCGGTCTCTCGTCTCGCCGCACACTTTATTACCCCCCACCACGTTTCCCTCGTTCCATCTGAACACCATCACAGCCTCGTAAAATGCTAAGCCAAGCGTTAACTTTATTATCAATTCGTAATTAGTCTTACTTGATATCAGATTATGAATGTATTAAATTTGCATATATGTTCAGATATTTTGAACAATCGACGCATGAATGAAGCCTTTACTTCATAGCGCCTGAATAGTAAAAAAAAGAATTGTAACGAATGAATTTCAATTTAAATACAATTTCTTTTTTTACCTAAATCGTTTCGTTTGGTTCTTAGTTTTGTTTGATAAAAATACGACCACTACCAGCAGAAAGGCTAGAAGCATCTGCTTAAACATTGTAACTGAAACATCGGGATTATACTGTAATAATTTGCGTTAGCGTGAAGATAAACGCCACCTTTCTAAACTGTTATAATTGGGAATATAAATATCTATAATTTGTTTATATTTTTTACTAATCTTTACTGCCTACAATTCTTTATATTAAAAAAGAATTAAAAAGAATGGCTGCTTTTTATAAAGCCGTATCCTGCAGATACATTCGCGTGAATCAGTATAAAGTATCCTATGTGCTAAGTTAGGATATAACCTCTCCGTGTACTAAATTTCGTTCAAATCAGTTCAGCAGTTTTTGCGGGAAAAATTAACAAACATCCATCCATTTATTCATCGTTATAAACTTTCGCATTCATATATATGTATAGGAAATAAAGTAATCTTTTTTGTTAATATAGTTTGTATTGGAAGGGATTTGTCGTTTTAGAAAAACAGTTTATTTTTTGGGAAAGGAAATTACAACGTCATAAAGAGGCGAGTTTCTCAATTGGGTTGTATTTTTTTCTCTTTATGTTTTTTACGCATACCTCCGTCGATTGTAAAGAAATTTAGATTTTTTTTTTATCTGAAAAGATATAATCGCAATTTGATCCCATAGAATTTTTTTCTAAATCGATTCCATGGTTTAGTTTTGAAATCAAAATAACTAATTTTGACACAATGGAAGTCGATTTTTTGTAGAGCAATGTTAATTATTTTAGAAGTGTAATAATTACTTACCTAAGTGATACTTAAATAATAAATGAATACGCATGTCATGGGTGTCAAGTGTCGGCCTACTTTAATTTCCATATTTATATGGAATTCAATATGTTTTCGTTGCATCATCATAATACGACTGTTATATAGCCGCCGTCGTTTATTGACGCCATTACTCTTTCGTTAGAAATCTAGAAACCCAATATCGCAATATATTATTTGATTATATTATTATCATACAGAAATATATTTATAATACTCGTACTTCCATTGAGTAAATCTTGTTTTTAACGTATTTTGTATTACTTAGTTCGTTAAGATCGCGAAAGGATTGTGCTGCTTTCCATCCTTTCTCTAAGTGGTAGAGCGACTATTACTATAGTTTTCGACACGCATTTTTCTAACACAATAAAGAAGATTATTTCTATACAAAAATATATAATATAATAAACAAAACGCTACTTTTAACTGATGAAAAATGCACTGATATAAACGCCGGATAATTATGCATCAACCTTATATTTTTTGTGTTCTTTTATTTATTTCCTATGTTGTATAATGCATATTGAATGATACTCATTAATTCATATTATATGCGTACTTATAACATTATGACTGAAGGACTTTAGAATCGGTACTATTCAAAGATTCATAGACAGACAGTAAGAAATAATTCCAACAACCAATTCGTGATTTTCATTACACAAAGAACAGATTAGTTGTGCATTATTCAATTGTTGTTACTATCCGAAACATTATACATAATAATTTGAAAATTTTCTCTAAAAATAGCATATTTTTAATAATCATAACATTAATATAGGATCAATACGACAGTAAACTATAACATTGGCAAAATAAATTTCCAAATAATTTCAGAATTCGCGACGGTGTGCGCATACATTTATGAACAACGAGATGTTTCGTAGGCACATTAGATTGAAAATATTTGAATTTAGAATGCGGAACTTACGTGTTTACAAGTAGAGTTTACTTCGCAAAGAAAAATGATAGTTTCTAGTATTACCAGTTTAACACAGTACCAACAAAAAAAAAATACAAGACAAGTATCAAAATCGAAGCAGAACCGACAACGTAATTGTGCAATATAATAAAAAAAAAAAAAAAATTAAATGAAGTGAATACCTCCTGTCTTTTGTAAGTCGTTTAAAAAGACCCCAAATCATCTCCGGTATTTAGGACGGGTTTAAATATTTTAATACCTATATTTTACTACGATACGGAATGGCAATCTCAACGTCATATACAAATTTATATGTATTTATGTTTTAGAATATTACTGTACAAGGGTAGGTATATTTTCTTAATGTACAAAGCTTAAGACCTGTATCACAAGTCACTGATAAACTTTGTGTTGATCTATCAGACAGCTTACTTAGAATTATATTAATTTATTCTAAGAATATATTTACTTGGTTACTAGATGAGTGGTATCATCATGTTTTAAAACTGACAGTTACTTGATATGGTTGTTAGTTCATCACTAGGCTGACCAGCCTTAATCAAATAATTATAAACAAAAATTAGTTCTGTCATTCACTCACATTTGTCCTCGATAGTTATTTTTTGTTTTAATACAAGCTGTATGAAAAAGCGGCCTTGAATGAATCTTTTTTTTTATATTTAAAAAAAGAATTGTGGGACCTAATATCGAAGTAAAAGTACAAGGAAATTTCAATCAAATTGTTCTTAATTTGATTCAATTGGATTTGTTTGAATCGATTGTTTTCTCTTTTTTGAATGTAGTTGAAAAAATAATATGCCTAATAAACACATCACATTGAAAGAAATGACGCCCAAGCATAATTTCTTTATTATTATTTTTTTTTAAACAACATATTTAAATGTACTTATTTATAGGAATTGATGTCAACGAACATTTTTGGATTTACTAATAACCACTTCGGAACGTTTAATAATGCTTAAGATAGATGTATATAGCTATCTTAACATAATTAATTTGTATTCACCTATATACATATATACGAGTGTGCATTCTTTGAAGCCATAACGCGCCATGTGAAAAGTAGTTGACCTAGAGATCTTTTCAATGGCCTCTCGGAACGCACTTACTGCTTGCTATTAATCTTTATATATATATTTTTTAATTCAAAGCTAATTTAGGCAAAACTACTATAGAGAGGAGAGAGAGAGAGATAAAGAGAATATGCTTTATTTGCACTGCAAATACTATATCCCAGTTGTGCAATAATTTCTTTTCGGTTATTGTAAGATGGTATCTTCGTGGATACATCAGCTATTGTAATAATAGAGTCTATTGAAAATGGTTATTTATTTTATTTATAACTTTGTACCTGTTCTAAGTAAATCTGATGAAATGCCAATAATAATGAAGACAGCGACAACAGTCTGCTGACTCGTCGACAACTTACAATGGATCTTGTTTGAGCTCATTGAATTGATCTCGAAGGAAAAAGAAGATAACTTTAGTATCACGGAGATTCAACTTTATTAAACTTCAATCCCCCCGACTTTGGAGACGTTCTATTGGTCTCGATAAATTGTTGGTGGCGCTAAATAAATGGTAATCAGTATTTGATGATAATGTATTCAGCTGGGGAATTCCATTTTCAATAAGTATATATTGCTTCGCCAAGAAATACGATTTTAACTGTGAATGCATACAAGATACAACGATTTGTTTCACAAATACCTTACAAATACTCTATATTGTAAATATTGCGTGTTTACAGTTGATTAATATTGCATTGCAACGTGTAGTTTTTTTGCAATGTAATAAAAAACGGCATTTGTATTTCTCACAAACAAATTAAAAATGGAACCATAATTCTTTTAGCAATTTTAATTAAATAGCAGTTCAGAATTGGACTTAGTCGCGTAATATAGTCGCAGGAAGTAAATTTAGAAGAATTCAGAATTTCTTTTTTTGGAAGTCACTCATAAATGTGTTTTTAAACTGTTTAATTAAAGTATAAACCGGCTAGTTTCAGAAAGGCCTAAGTTCAAATTAATGATTTCAATTTTATTAATTTACGACTTCATACGAAATATTATTTTTTCTAAGGTTCCTTCATGAACATGTAATGTCTAACCCTTAATATGGTGTTGTAACTTGTAAACATGGTTAATTTTTGTGTTATTTTCTTGCGAAACAAGTAACCGATTGAACCGTGAAAGGATGGTTCGTAGAGGCCTATCTGTCCCACGGTAGGGTGAGCACGACTGATCAAGGTCGGCGAGGTGAGGGGTGAGCGATCAACCGAAAGGTCTAATAGGTGGGTTATCGTGCTAAGAAAGGATTTATTAAATTCTACGTGTGAAGCGACCCAATTTATTTATTAATGACTAGTTCTTGTCTGCGACTTTGTATGCGTAGATTTTAAAGTAGGGTAACAAATGTTATATACCACGTGTACGAGTCTATGGTGTATTAAGACAATAAATAATAAAAGATACCTACACCCAATAGTGAGTTCGACCTTCAGAAACCTTAAGACCTCTCATATTTTTTTTTTTAAATAACTCCTATGAACGGACATCGTTCATTATTTTTTTCTTATAATAATTGTATTGTAGGTCTTATCCATGATTTCGTCTGTGTGACCAGGATATGTTTACTAACCGAGGTAGAAGGGGGAAAGGGATTGTTAGTAATGAGGTTTAACAGGTCCATTGTTAGCAATACACCCTATCAGGTCGACCTCCACGCGGTTCCCCCTGGAAACCATAGTTGTTAATTTTTGTTAAATTGGTCACTGTGGGCCAAACTGACCTGCTTTCGTCCTCACCTATCATCCTTCACTGGTACCCCGCCAGCGTATACCGATAGCGCAGGCGGGGTTACCATTCCATCTTCACCTATTAAAAAAATCGGAGATAGAAAGTTGCCTATGTCCTTCTTCATCCTGTATAGTACATGTATACATGCACTGCATGTAGCATATATATGAGTAAGGATGTACAGATATATAGAATAATCAATAAAAGTAGGACCTCCAGCAGTAAAATCAACAAAAAAATCACTAAATAAATAATACGGCCTATTTTTATTCACAGATAAAAAATAAGTCTATCCTACCTTTAGACCTAAACGCATTAAGCATTTATGTACTACTTTATAGCAGAAATAAACTGTGTTAGATATAGTAGCTATATAAACTAGCGTTTTTATCTACCAGAGGGCACCTTTGTACAAAAGTCGTCTGCTTGGTCACCTCTGTCCCATTCGTGTTTTTGTCGTGAAGCAATTATATTTGCATGGCTGTGTTTCGGTTTCAAAGGTGGAGTATGGTAATGAAATTACAGTATAGAGGCATAACTAATTTCATTATTAGCGAAATTAATGGGACTATATATACTATAATACAGTACATACTGTGTTATATCCATGGTACTATTCATGTCTATACGTGACGATTACCACTTTCCATCAGGTGGGCCGTTACCTTGTTTCCCTTCTTAGTTGCAAAAAAACATACATAATGTAGGTATACTTTATTTCATCATCATTATTTCAGCCATTATCCATCCACTGTTGACATAGGCCTCCTTCATAGAATGCCATAAGGAACGGTCCTTAGCTATGCTGCATCCACTGAAACCCTGTAATGTAATGGTCATCACTCCATCTAGTGGGGTCATTATACACTGCGTTTGCCCATACTTTATTTACTAGTAAATAATTCCTGTTACCTGACAAACCATGTTTGTAATGTGAACTAAACGTGGAAGTTTAAAACTAACTATAATAACAAAAACTAACTATTGTTCCTAACAAAAATCCCTATTATATATGCCGGGCCTTATTTTTAATAACTTTAAAGATATTTAAATATTTGCCATCGCAAAGTAAACTTCCTTAGTGATAATAAGACAAGCGTGCCTGCTTAATTAATTTAACACATTATGTAATTCGGACTCTTTAACACCATACTGTGATCGTTTCAATTAGCCTTAATTAAAATGAGAATGACGTCTAGAAGCGTTCGACGCCAAGCAACGGTGCGTTTACCTCGCTAGTGACGTCAACGTTGCCAGATTTGACACTTTTTTCGAAAGTTTGGATGAAAATATTTATTTAAAAAAAAAATTGAATTGTTGAAGAAATTTTTGGAGAAAAAAGTCGATGTATAGAATATTGGGTAATTTATTTAGGAGTTTTGGCATTTATAAACCTTATATAGAATCATAGAATACATAGAATCACTTTACAATAGTTAATTTACTGTTCAGTAAAATGTTACAAACAAACATAGAAATAAGCAAAATGACCTTAAGAAATTATTTATTATTTATTTAACACTTTATTGCACCAAATTACCTTATATTTGTAACCTTATATTTTACCCTGTAATTATTATATAAAATTAAGTTAGCGTTGTTGTTTTCGTTGCCTATTTGCATGCCTATCCTATGATCAGCAGCCTAGTTTTTAACTATAGGCAAATATATGTATGTCTATCGTGGGCCAGGTCTCCCCTGAAAAATTATTTTAAATACGCCAATGGGTAAAACGCAGTGAAAATGAGAAAGAAATCTGTTCGGTTAAAAATGAAGGCAATCTTATCAAATTGGAGAAAAAAAAAATATTTGAAATATGGGGAAAAATAAAGTCTCATCTGACAACACTGAATGACGTCAACCTTCTCCTTAAATCGGCGATGTCTCCCTGTTAATCCCATTAGAACCCAAAGCACTGCGCCGTAGATAGCTGCTTTTGTTTCGAATAAAATTGGAGCGTACTTAAATTCCAACCGCAATCCACAAAGGGTATTATTTTAATACGGGACAATTTCTCTGCATAATAAAGGTTAAAACGTTGATTGTTAAACTTTATTAACGAGCTCGTTAATGACGTTTAACAATTACGTTACGATCGGCTTCAACTACAATTTGTATGTAATTCCACGCATTGCGCACTGTAAGATAACGTTGTGATTACTTAGGGACAGCAAACATAGTAGGTAGAACATGTTTGCGTTAGTTAATTCTTATGATGAGTCATTATGCCGTCACGCGTCGTACGACCACAATCATATTATCTAATATGCACTATCTACGCTTGTACGGTGTCTTGGATTCATTGAGTTTTTGCGACGCACGTGGTTAGATTTAGAATTGTTGATTTGAATATTTTTTTTCGCAATGGACAACACTATGAAGTCTATGGTAGGCATCTAATTATTAATTTAACGATTCAAAATAATATATAAAATATAATTTACGACCTATTTATTTAAATAAGCAACGATTACATAAAATAAATAATTACTCGAAATGGTAACTACGTACATGATCATTGGTTTGTCTTTTCCCATTTATTTGTGAGCGGTCTTCGTCTTCTCTTTTATGTATATCTTCTTGTATACAGTCTATATATCTTTTCTTCGGCCGTTCCCTTTCCTTTACGTCAAAGCATAAAAATATTCCATAATTGTAATTAATTAATAATGTCTATTGGATAAAACCATCTACTGCTGCGAGTTAATGGCTAGACAGTTTTGATTACCATTTTGGCCATTTGATAAGTTGTTTTTATCTAACTTTATAAATAATTATTCTCTATCAATATATACCAATTACATTACATTTAAATGATGGCTTCATTTTATAAATTTCAATTTGAGGACTATTCTGTCACGATTCAATCATTTACTTGTTTCGCAAGAAAATTACATAAAACTACGTTTACAAGTTACAGTACTATATTAAGAAACAATAATGAAAAAAAATTTAATTTGATTTTTTTTAACTAACTTTATAAAATAATTGTTCCTTGTAAATGCATTTTATTTCAGAAAAACGAAGGTTGCATTATTATTATTATTTTCTTTGCGGAGTAAAATTTGTCTCTTATTTGTATTTATCTATATTGGTAATAAGTCTGTATTGGTCTTTCCAATCGGAGAAGCCATCTTGTCCCTTAAAAAAACCGCATACCGCTATCTAACTAGACTAATAATATTCGACGTCATTCAACGCCATTCCTTTTATGTCTGTAGGCAATATTAGGATCGCGTGGTGAAGGAATGCTTTCAGGGGTGCGGCGCACTAAACGGGCCATTAGCGTGCGTCGAATGCGTCAATACAAACGATTATTATCGATGTTAAAAAGCCGATACTAAGTCTCGGAAACGCCAGGTGTTTGTCATCGTCACATCATAATTCGTAACTTGTTTATGTGACCAATTTAATACTTTGATTGTTTTCACACAACATACGTTTATTTTAAACTGACTAAAAATAGGAGGTTCTCAGCTGAAATGTTTTTTGTTTATTGCGATTTACATAGTTAGGGGGTGTTAATTATATGAAGTGATTTTTTAAATAATTTCATTTAGTGTTTTTTTTCTATTTATTTATTTTAACTTTATTTACGAATAAATGTGGTACAAAAGGCGGGCATAATGCTACGAGTATAAGCGTTCTCTACAAAAGCAGACTTTAGGATATACAGAGATACTGGATGGCGATTTAAAAATAAAATAGTAATTATTCCATGTAAATAAAATGTCGTTGTCATCTTTCCGTCAATGTGAGCATTGTTTACATAAATTATTATTATTACTATAGGCGACGGTTACCACTTTCCATCAGGTGGGCAGTCAGCTTGTTTGCCATTCTAAGTTGCATAAAAAAATTGTAATCACCGTTCTTACACTATTTGTTTACTTTGACGATATATTGCAGAATTTAATGTCGAAATATTTTAGATACCTAAGCAGCATACCAGTTGCGAATATCCCTTACGGTAAAATCCGGTAAACCTTATTACATTACAAATATTTACATTACATAGCAGCTACTGTAGAATAACAATAACATTATCAGTAGCCGCTATAAACGTCATCACTGATCCATGCATAGTACTCCTATTTATTCTCCTTTAGTATTCGGTTTCTTGTAACTTTTTTTAAGCAACTTAATATAGTTAATAATCTGATGGCTCATCTGATGGAGAGTGGTAACCGTTGCCTATAGACATGAACAGAACCATAGACATAATAGAGTATTGTGTATCGCCTATGATACCCTTCATGTGTTGCCATTACTGCGAACCAGTGTTATACCTCTATGCGTTGTAATTTAATTGCCATAGTCGACCCTTCAAACCTAATTATAATCATGCAAACACAGTTGCTTCACAGCAGAAACACGAATGGGACAGAGGTACCCAACTTTCTAAATCGTTTGTTTTACAATTACCCTAGCTTTGAATCTCGATAGATATATAAAAATAAATTATAATTAGTATAAGACAAACGTGTTATTTAAGGATATAAAAAGGATAAGCAAGCTCAAGTAGCAATGGGCAAAACCGACAACCAATAGGGAAGAAAGGTTCTTGAGTGGCGACCCTGTACGGGCAATCGCAGTGTAGGACGACCCCCCTACTAGATGGACGTATGGATGGAGTGACGATCTCAAATACATTGCAGGGAGTCGATGAATGCAGGTGGCTCAGGATCGTTTCTTATTACAATCTATGGGAGAGGTCTATGTCCAGCAGAGGACGGATAATGGCTGAAATGATGATGATGATGATGATGAATCGTGTTGTTTGCCTAATATTGTTTTAATTATGACACTACATATAACTAAATATACAGAGACACAACTCAGGACATATACCTACTGTCCAAATCAATATCAATTGAATCTAACGAGCCTATATTAATTTATCTACATCGACCAGTATCGAAGCTGACAATAATATTTATCTACTCATACTTCAGTGTGGCAGAACTGAAAGATTACATTCGTTTAATATTTGCTTTACTATATACTTTACTATATACTAGGAGTATGCGTGTAACGAAAAGGTGAATAATACGAAATACAATCGTCGTTATATGGTGTAAATTTCCCCAAGGGTCATAAGGCGTGATAAATCAATAATAATTTATGTTACTAGTATGTTTCGTAAAAAAATATGCTACTGCATATTTTAATTGAAATATTAAAAAAAATATATATATAACAGGATTTGTTCTCGTGTTAGTTCCATATTTTTATCACGATTTTTGTTTTTTTCTTTTATGTCCGTAAATTATTTGACATTGGGATCTATTCTAAATTGCACGTCCCTAAATCCGCTTTGAAGATTAAAATTTGAATATCATAGTTTACCAAAAATATTATATTACGAGCTTCCAAGAATAAGTAATGATTTGGCTGTAATACGAGTATCAAAGCGACTTTTCATTCGGAATCTGGATTAATATTGCGTTAACGTGTACCTATATATCCTTGCCAAAAATATTTAGGTACTATATTTACCATCTTTTTGTGATGGAATTCTAATGTTTCTAACATGAGACCTCAATAAATTATTATCATTATTCTAATGAAGACCCTAATTAATATGTAAATTAACACCCATCACATGTGGAGTAAATATAGAAGCTGAGATGAGGCTATCCACAAACTTCGCGCTCACTCTACCACACATATATTTACATTAGAAAGTTAAGAGAATTTGCATACTAAAAATAAGACTCTTGGATCTTAACAGTATTATTATTAATTTACTTGCTACTATTTATCCATAACTTCATCCGCGTGGTTAAGAATTAATAAAAAAAAGTAGCGTAATATACTTCTCCATCCTAAATTTTACGCATAATATACCTATTTTATTTTATAACGAATGGTTAATTCATTGAGGCGCCGGGATACTATTGAAGTTATAAATATTATTTGTCAAAAATTGTCCCAAAGTATCCATTTTCAAACATAAAGATTACTTATTTATCCGTATAGTAACACTACTTACAATTTGTACCCAAATATAAGTATAGAATTAATTAAAATTCTGTTAGGTATTTTCATTCTATTCATGTATATATATTAAACTTGTGTTATGTTAGAATATTTTACAAGCAAAAGCCCCGGGCCTTCTGTACATATCTAAATAAGTATTTTACATTTCAATCCCCATAGAATAACTGATTCATAATTTAAAGGAATTAATGAAGGAATTTTCTAACATGTAAATATTATAACGTTACAAAGTGTTGAATAATTTATGAAAGCAAATTAAAATATTCAATGTTTCTCACTCACAACTATGTACACTATTATTATTATTTTTAACTTATATTCATTTTTTAACGGTGTCTATATATGTATGACGTGACGTAAAGTGTCTTACGTCCCCTGAAGAAGACATCCGGATGAAGTCGAAAAAATTATCAGAAATGACACTGCAAGTTTATAAAATATTTTGTTATAAAAATATGACACACACACACATGTGTACACTTTGTTTCGGAAAATCAAGAGTTATACACTAATTAATGATCAACGAGATAATTTTTTTTATAACACAGAGTGCAAACGAGTGTGCGACTCACCCAATTAAGGAACTACCACTGCTTATAAGCACCCGTAACACCAGAGGCAATGCACGTGTACTGCCTGCCTTTTAAACTCTGAAAATATTCTCTGTTCTTGAATGTTACGATGTTATATCGGTTCGGAAATGCTGCTGCTGGAAGTTGATTTCAAAGCGCAGTTGTAGATTATATGAATATAAACTATATCTATCTATCTAGTCTTCTTAGAAAGTCGTGAAAAAATTTTTAAGAGGAAAATGATTATACAGAGGACAAGTGGCTTGGAGTAGCCTTGCTGTAGGACGTAGCAGTATTATTTACACTAACAGTACATACTGTGCCTGGACGTAGTCTTTTTTAAGTAAATTACTTTAGTCCCTCCGGAGGCGCGCATTATCCTCTTCAAACACTTATGTTTGCTTTCAATGCATGTTCAACACCCAAGAAAGGTTCGAAGATATACTACATGACCCTTACGTGAAATTAGTTTAATTTAAATGTGTCGGCAATAATTGATTATTGATTCTAACTTTAGTCAGTTGCTCTTTTTTTTATTATACCATTACATTTCACCATGCCATCCTGTACGAACACAGGGGCAATATAGTCCATGAATCCACGAGTTATGAATAAAAATGAATATTCCGTGTTTTATATTAGATACAAAAGTGTACCATAGTCTTCAGGAATGGTGATGCATGAAAAGTATTATGAGTGTCGCATTATACTCCCAGATGTGATATTTTGATGTCTTTGTACAACATTGTTTTTTTTTTTAACATGAAGTGTTCATTCCATAGACATACACTAAGATTTTTAGGAATAATTTTACAAAATTTTAAGTATGGTTTAAAGTGTCAGATCTAGAGGACATGTAATAAGTATAACGCCTGTGATGAGCCCAAAAATAATCCAATGGAAATTAACGGAAACGAGTAATGTAATTATAATTATTTATGTCGGCTTTATTTTCGCATTAACTTCAGAGTAACCCCGACTGTTTATTATTATTAAACAGTGGTGTAATTATTTGAATGGTGCAATTTCGATGTTGACTAGCTAATGGGTATTCTGGTCACTTATTATTTATGTGCACAGAACTTTAGGCGCGGACCCCTGCGTCTAAATTACTATAATTAATTTGCGCTCCGGTTCCAAAACTTTGGATTGTTAATGTTCTAAATTTTTGTTCATTTTGTAAGATATAAAGAAAATACAAGTAACGTTTACTTGTATTGTGCAAAAAAATAATACTTTATTAAACTTAAGGAAAATACAACTGTAATTGTGAGTAATTATAATTGGTCTCTTTCGCTTTGTTAGATAGGGAATCTCGTTTATTTTAATTTTTTTTTAGAGTGAAAGAAACTTTTAAATAGCGTTGCTCTTACATTTATTATACTTATTTCCTTATATTTTGCTATAATTTTTGTTTATTTGTACCTATGTTGGTTTAAAGTTTTTCCTAAACAATAATCAGAATTTTAATATTACTTTATTGATAATTTATTAAAGGCATTATCGTAATTTGTGTGGATTTAAAAGCAAAATGTATATATTTACTAATATCTTAATAATATTCAAGAAATTGTGAGAAACCACGAAGTGTACATATTTGTTTGGTGCGTAAGCTTCTTTTAATATATCCATTACTGGGATAAGGATTATAAAGGGAACGAGTGAGAACTGGTTTGAAATGGCCAATTTACAAACTAAATCCATTATCAAACAATTATTAAATTCAATTTACCATTTGCGTTATACATTATAATTGTAATCGCTCAAGCTATAGGGTCAAGAAATTTTATATTGGGCAGGTAAATAACACTATATAGTACAAATACTAAATTATCCAAAAAAATAAAGAATATAAACTGGGATACCCAGTAGTAAAACCGAAATAGATGCCGCTGTATTCCCAACTATAACAGCATTTTTTCGTAGAGGATTTTTAATGTTGTTTTTTGAGACCAATGTTATATTTTTTCCAAATATATTTTTGTCTTTTAAATACTTCACAATGTTGTGCTGTAGTTTGTACAAATTATATAAATTAAATAACAATATAGTAACAAGCTATTATATTATGGATTTTCCTTATATATGTCGCACGTATATTACATCTTTATACAAATATGGGTCTTATTACGGTCGCTAAAAAGTTGATTATAAATTAATTACTTCCATAATACTTATATAAATACGTATTAATAGATTCTATAAATATTTGGCAAGAAAACGTTATAAATTATGTACAATTGTTACATTCATAATAGGTAGATAAATGTAGTCAAATGTTCATGAATGGATGATTTCAATTACTCGTATATCGTATTGCAAACCAGCATGAAAAAACATAACCTTTATAATTTCCACGTGTCTATTTACTTTTATATTCCGCGCGTTACAACTTTGTGCGGCTGACAGCTGTCAGTATTTTGACTGTTTTTGCAGAAAATATTATGCTGTGTTGTTTTTAAAACTTATGTTCATTTTTAACGAGTGCGAAACGAAAAGCTGTGGTAACAAAACAGCGCCGTAGGCCCCCTCCCCCCCTGAAGAAGACTTCCGGATGAAGTCGAAACGACAAACATAGTAAATTCATAAAGTTACCGTTATACATAAATATGTATATTATAGTGAATGTACAAAATCATATAAATAAATAGACATATGTGTGTGTATGTATTAGGTTTTTGAAATCAATATAATAATCATAATTAACATATTTTTACGGTAAAAAGTTTTGTTAAATCGTAACTTACAGTTATGTTTTAATATTTTTTCTATGCTTTTTTTGCACAATTCTGTAACGCGTATAGTACTTATACTGGTTGATGGTCCATAATTCTTTTTATATTTCAGAATACATGTTTTTTTTTTGTATAATTTGAAGTTACAAACAAGCTGACGGCTTACCTGATGTAAAGGTGGTAATCGTTGCTTATAAACATAAACAATGCAATGGATATTACAACATACACTGTGACGCCCATGGTGCTCGACGGTAAAATTTCATAAATATAAAAAAAATATTGTGTACAGCCTATAGCAGACCCATAGAATATAAAAAAAAAAACTCAGTATGTATAATTAGAGACTAAAAGATGTCACTGAAAGAGTTCGTAAAAATTATAATAATAATATAAATAAAAGACAAAAAAAAAAGAGAAAAAGTCACTGTAAATATAGAATATACATAATAAAACACACATATCAAGGTTGTCGCATTAGTAAATAACATAAAGAATAGTTTCAAAACATCCAACCAAATTATACTTTTATTTCTAATAATCCAATGACGTCTCTATTCAAACAAACATATGGAAATATTAATAAAATATTGTAAAAACAAGTATACTTACGGTAAATAAACTCGCTTATCTCTAGTCCTCTATGAATAATAATACTTCTATAGTTTTTTATTTATTTTTATTAGAAACAGTTTTAAGCGTACCTTTTTTAAGGTTACCTTTTTTATTCGCACATCAAAAGGAACCACGAATTTCTTATAGGATCACTTAGTTATCAGTCTATTAGTTCGTTTATCGAGATCCCGTTTTTACAGGAACACTAGGAAGTATCAAGTTGAAATTAATATCAAATACTCAATTGGTACTGACTTAACAACATATGTACACCCTTAACCGTTGATTTTAGAGACCAAATTTTGCACCCAACATTCTTTTGTGACTTAGGAATCTAATAAAAAAGGGACTTTGGACATTTCAAGAAAGCGTGACAGTAGATTTCACACGAGGAATTCGTTTGGGAGACCACACACTCATTAATACGCGAAGTAAACCTAGGATTATTTCGCGTAGGCGTACCTTTTTTATGTCCTGTATATACTAACTTGCTCGCTACTTTGTATACGTGGATTTCAGAAGTAGGAAAACCAATAAAATAGTCCACTAGATGGCGTATCAGAATGTAACATACTTGTTTTTCAGTTTTTAAGTTAGATCTTCAGGAACACAAGAAAACCGCATCGGATTTGGTGCAATAGGTTTAGGTGTTAAGGTCAACACAAGTACTCTATAGGTTTTGATTCCTTTGCAAATCTCAAAATATACGCTATAAATGGCCATATCTTATCATTGCGTCTACTTAGAAGTTTGATTTGTTCACAGTCAGCTTCAAAGGATTGTTGCAGACTTGTGTATTTGATATTAATTCCAGTTTGATACACCTACGCGTTCCTGAGAAAAAGGGTCTTGACAGACTGATAGACAGACGGACAACAAAGTGATCCTATTAATGATTCCGTTTTTACTTTTGAGTTATGACTCTAAATCATAAAATGAGTATCTTTACACATAATTTTATTTTTTGAAGGTGGTTAGTAAAATTACATCAAAACAATTTTTTCTGTCTAATGTATGACTTTTAATGTTTTATTACTCTAGTAGTTTTTTTATTGCTCTCTATCCAAATAACATACTCTTAATAAAGTATCTACGACATGAATTAGTAAATAATCCTTTTGTATTTGTGAATTGTGAGCGTTATTTAGCATTCCTATTTGTCTCTGTAGGATTACCAGCCTTATAGGATTATCGTTTCCCTTCTAGAGGTACAGTTTCATGAGGCAAATCGTAGTACAGCACCTGCCATGGTCATTAATCCTCACGTCATCAAAGACCTATTAACATCTTCCATTGTTGCGTAATCTGGAAGGTATGTGTCGGTGTTAAGAAGTTTGTTTTTGGATTATTGTTTTAATGAGAGCTTTTTCCTTCGTCTTCGCGAAGTTTCTGTTATTATCACCGTAGATCGCATACATGTAAATGGAGCGGTTAAGTATTAAAACGCTCTGAAAAGCAATCAGTCAATTGTTGGATGACGCGTCGTTTCCTTTTTATCATTTCAGCCCTTAACTGTCCACTGCTGAACATAAGCCTTCCCCATGAGAGGAGTTTTGCCAGTAGTTAAGAGGGGCTTGGCTAAAGGTTTGACAACTGTAGTTAGGCTTTTAAAGATGTTTTACACGGGACGCTGCTGCACATTCCTCTACTATTAAGCTCCCTAAGGTCCCTCTTACCACACCCGCAGGAAAGAAAGGGGTGGCTTATTCTATGCCGGGACCACACGGCTATTTTTCATACTGTATTCGAATATTCTATCTCTTATTAGTGATATTACTTTGTTTTAAATTATATTAATTTGCATATATTTTAACATATGAAAATTCCTTGTAACGTTCTTTCATACAATGTTTACGATAACACTAATTATACTAACTATGCATTACAGTCATAATTATAAGCATATTTATTATTATCAACCAACTTTAAAAAAAAGGAGATTCTTAATTTGTTGGATTTTTTATATTATAAACAGATTTGGAAATTCATGCGTGATTGAATAACGAATATTCAGATATGATCACAACATTAATTACGTTTTATACGGAATCAAAAGACAGAATTTCACAAATACGCAGTACCGCTTAAATAATTCAAAGATGTGTTCTGAATTCCCATACTGAAGCGTTGCCTAATATAGAAACTGTTAATCCAATTACTTGATAAACTATTTTGCTTTGTAGTCTAATATTACTTGTTTGCACATAAACATCTCTTTGATTTGGGTATATGTCTAAAACTTGTATTTCTCCAGCATCAGCTACGACGAATTGTTGTTTATCACTGTGGCTGTGGCCAATATTGAATTATGTTCGGATGACAAGCAACCCTTTGGAGCCATTATGTACAATATACGTCAGATCAAATGATTTACAGCTTTATTTATTTGCAGGTCCGCTATTGACAACATAAAGAAGGCGAAAGTCGCCATAAAGAAGATATCGCCGTTCGAGCACCAGACATATTGTCAGCGGACGCTACGAGAAATCAAAATTCTCACACGGTTTAAGCATGAAAATGTAAGTTCATTTATTAATTAAAATGTTATCAAAGTGATTTGTGATTAAAAATTTCCAAATTGGTTGGGTTTGAATGCATCACCTACATTGTGGATGGCGTATTGAGATAAAAGTCTACATAATTTTTTAAAGTTAAATCTTCAGGAATAGAACAGTGGAATCCGCACTTAATATGGTGCAGTAGACAGATAAAATTTCAAAAAATTTTTTTTTGGCTTCTATTGTTCCTACTAAATCATCTTACATCATTTTTTTTAATCGTCTTTTTACTTTGTTTTATAAGATTATTTAAAATAATTGTACTTTGTTCTATTGTATTTAAACATTGTCATTACTTATAGGTTTACACGAAAGAAAAATGCAAGGACAAGCAGCCCTCTCTTGAACGTTTATCCTAAACGAAATTTAGACAAGTTAGGAAAGGCCTAGGATTTACTTGCGTAGTCTAGATCCGCTTTAGATACTCCCCTCAGATGCTTTAATTGGAATATTATATTACTTGACGATACTTCGGGGACATTCTACTTAATTGGTATCCTAAATCCAATTTCAATATTACTTACTACCTTTATTTTTATTATTACGTTGATTATTGTATTAAATTTTATTATCTTATAAATTTTATTATGCAATTTATAATAGCAAACAAGCTGACGGTCTAACTGATGGATGATGTTAACCGTCGTTTATAAACATGAACAGTAACATGCACATAAAAGAGTATACTATGTTGTCCATGATATTCCCCATGCGTTGCCATTCCTGAGGACTAAGGTATTATGCCTCTGTACCCTGTAATTTCATTGCTATATTGCATCCTTCAAGCCGAAATACAACCATGCAAACATAATTGCTTTACGGCAGGAACATATCATTATTAACTCTTTTTTTTTAAACTATTGAGTCTTTGTAACATTTCGTCCTTTATCAATACTTTTTATTCTATTAAAATGAGAATATTTAAATTACTAGGTAGTATTAATTTTGGAACGATCGAAGCCGTTGCTTTTTTGCAATGCTAATTATGGAATATTTGTGCGACCGCCCAGGGAATTAACATAAGGTTTTTTATAACGAAGAAAATACTTATTTAAAATAAGTATTTGGATTTTTTGAACAAATTAGTATGAGGTTATTTTCTCATTGTAAACTTTTTTTTTTGTAATTGTTTGTATCTATCTATAATAAATTTATTACTGTAATCTTTTGAGGGATCAATAAAGAGTATCTATCTATCTATGAGATGGGACCAACATGGAAACTACTTCAATAAAAAAAAAAATAACAAAGACTAGTTTCATAATAGTTATTGTATGACGTATACGAGATATAGTGAAATTGAAAATTTTCTTATATCTTCTTATATATAATATTAAAAAAAATAATTTATTAAGAGAAGAGTCGTATCTTATTTTATTTTTTATTTGATATGATATCATAACAGTCTACTGACGTCCTATTGTTGGGCATGAGCCTCTGTTCCTAAGAGGAGGATATAAGTATCCTATACTGGTCAGGTAGTATAGGTATAGGATTTTGTTTCGCTTTTTCCCTCTCTAGCTGTATTGCGCTTATTTTCTTAGTCTTTTTAGAAAATCGTAGGTTTGGTAGATAAAAGAAGTGAATACAATGTGTATTCTCAGTCCATCTATGGAGTCAGCCAGTATAGAGTATAATTTTTTAATATCTTTTTTTCTTTTCAGATAATTGACATTCGGGACATATTAAGAGCGGATAGTATCGATCAAATGAAAGATGTTTACATCGTACAATGCTTAATGGAAACGGACCTCTATAAACTATTAAAAACACAGGTAAACATCTTTCCTTTTTATCAATTGACCTATTTAAAATTAACTCGAACTATTTTTATCTTAAAGACAAGAAGATTTAGAATAAAGGACACTAACGCCCTCACTGTAAACATTGTTTCGTCCTTTTCTAATACAATGTACTATTTTCGTCCCCCGTTTACATTTACGGGTGTTATTTTAAGTCCCTATCTAATTTCATTTACGAAGATGCCTGTGACAGACAGACATTGTTGGCACAATGAATAGGAGCCTACGAAGTCTTAATAAAGAAAAATAAATAAAAAACTGACTTGTTTTTTTTTAAATATATGTACCTTAATGTAAAAAAAGCAAATGTTTACTAATATATTTTAAAAGAAATCTCATTATAGAAAATACTGTATTATAAAAATAAATATAATTCGTGTATTGTCTTCGATGCTCATTATCCATCTTCGTTTACGCCGAAATGATCCTCCATTTTGTTGAGATAACGATGTATATAATTTAAATCACAGATGCGTATAACATTGTTAATGATTTGTTACAGAAATTAAGTAACGACCACATCTGTTACTTCCTGTACCAAATTCTCCGAGGGCTCAAGTACATTCATTCGGCGAATGTGTTGCACAGGGATCTCAAACCTTCAAATCTATTACTCAACACAACATGCGATTTAAAGGTTAGTACGTACTACAACTTTTTCTAACCAACTTTGTTCTAGGACCTCTTTCAAGCATTGCCATTCCAATCTATTCTTGATAATTGCACATGTAATATGAACATCTCAGATATTGTGGCTGCTTTCTGCATAATTATGTTAACTCCAAGGAATGTCCTGCTTTATTCCACTACGTTCACAATTACTTCCATCTCTGTAGTCATCCTATAGGTCCTACAATCCCATTGACTTCATTCTCATATATTTTTACGGCAACTATGTCTTATTACAAATTTATTACGAGTTATTTAATAACACCTACATTTTTCTTAAATGAAATATTAAAATTTTAATGTTAATATTATTTTAACCTCATTTTAAGGTATATTATTTTATCTAGGTGTTATATATCAACGATATACTAAAATTATAATGTTAATTTTACATCAACTAATTAATTTGGGTGTGCCTTTTATCGGCGGTGCAAACACTATAATACACTATAATATACTACACTAATAATTTTAATATAATTATAATTTTTGCAACTGGGAATAGCAAGTAAGCTGATGGCTCTCCTAATGGAAAATGGTAATCGTCAGCTATAATCACTCTTCGGTCACGCAGCCATGTGAATAACTTATAGTTACAATACATATACAGTGGACCCCCGATAATCCGGCCCCTGTCTAATCCGGCGCCCCCTGTAATCCGACATGACAGAATTATGTTTGACAATCTTTGCTAATATAGATCACGCAAGTTTGAACAGGTCACAACTCGTACGCGCCACCGCTATTGTGCTCGACGCATATGCATTGTTTTACTTAGTTTGAATTTGACTACTAGTGATAGCGATACGGCCTAGCGTACGTTCATTGTTTACTATTTATTCATTGTGTATTAAGTATATGTAGTACCTAGTAATGTCGTCACAAACCCAGAAGCGAAAGCACAAAACGTTGACAATTAAAGAAAAATGTGATATTTTAGATCGCTTAAATCGCAATGAAACTTTCAGTAGTTTAGCAAGTGAATACGGCGTAGGCCGATCTACAATTTATGACATTAAAAAAAACCACGAGAAGATTAAGAAGTTCGTGTCAACTACTGACTGCGGGCCAGGCAAGAGACAGACACTCAAGAAAGCTGAACATCCAGAAGTGGAAGAAGCTTTGTACATGTGGTTTCTTCAGGAAAGAAACAGGCATGCACCAATTTCGGGACCCATGTTGGCGATGAAAGCTAAGTTTTTTTATAAGGAAATAACAAAAAAAGATGATTTTATGGCCAGCAAAGGATGGCTAGAACGTTTTAAAAGTCGTCATGGCATACGTTTAATGACTATTACAGGAGAGAAACTTTCTAACGATGCCACCTGCATAGAGCCCTTTAAATTAAGATTTTTGCAAAAGGTGAACGATTTTAATCTTGACCCGTCACAGGTGTATAATGCAGACGAATCAGGGCTTTTTTGGCGTGTGATGCCTAACAAAACTTTCGTTTCTTGTAACGAAAAAGACGTACCTGGACGAAAAGTGAGTAAAGAGCGTGTAACCATACTACCATGTGCTAATGCTGCAGGTACACACGCGCTTAAGATGGTGGTCATTGGGAAATCTAATAAACCAAGGGCATTCAAAAACATTGATTTACCTGTACACTATTACGGACAAAAAAGTGCATGGATGACAAAAGACCTTTTCAAAAAGTGGTTTGATGAATGCTTCGTACCTGAAGTTAGAAAATGGTTAAAAGATCATAATTTTCCTCAAAAAGCGTTGTTGCTTCTTGATAACGCTCCCGGTCATCCGTCTGAAGAAGAACTGACAACTGAGGATAAATGCATCACTGCGATGTTTCTTCCGCCAAATTGCACTGCACTGATTCAACCAATGGACCAGAACATCATTCAGTTTGTTAAGCAAGACTATAAAAAAAACCTACTTTTGAGAGCCGTATCAAAAGACCAACCAATAGAAAAAACTTTAAAAGAATTTAATATGAAAGACTTGGTTTTTGCTCTTAGTCAGTCGTGGAGTGCGTTACCGTCATCAACTATTAAATCGTCTTGGAAAAAGTTATGGCCAGATATAATCACCACTCCTAGCAACGATCCACAAATCAGTAACTTCGGAAGTTATAGAACAAGTCTCTACTGAAACACAGATAAGTCCGGAAGATTTGGAAGTCTGGTACCGTGGAATGGATAAAGAAGAAAATGTTTTTCTTGAAATGTCTGACAAAGATATTATAAAAGAGGTTTCTAATAATACAACAAACGATCAGGAAGATAACGACGACGTGATTGCAACTGCTCCACAAGTCACAGATCAAGACGCAGTTAACGCTTTTGAGCTAGGTTTACAATGGGCTGAAGAGAATGGTACATCCTACAACGAACTTTTACTTTTGAGAAGACTGAGGGACAAAGCTCTGATCTCGCGTTATAACAACCTTAAACAAAAAAAAATTGATGAATATGTATTTCAAAGCTTCATAATTTGATATAGTATTCACTACATGATTTTGATTAATAATTCTTGATTATTTTGGTAGATATGTATGTGCATTTATGCTTAATTTTATAATAAAACGTAAGCTCTCAATTGTTATTTAATTTACTAAATTCGACTTACATAAATTAAGTCTGATTTGTACTTCAAAGTACATACATATGTACGTATAATATAGTATAGACTCTCGTCATTAGATATGTAATTTGTCGGATTACAAGGTACTCTTTCGTAAAAAAATCCGGACTATAGGGGTCTTAGGCAGTGGTCTATAATCCGACAAATTCGATAGTCCGACACTGCCCTGCATAATGTTTGCCGGATTACCGGGGGTCCACTGTACTTAACAAAAAAATTCAAACAGCAGTTAAGATTAGTTGGTTTGTTTAAATAAAGTCTTGCGTAGCCAGCTACGTAGTAGCTAGAATCACTTCTTGATTGATTGAGTTTGAGCTGAAATATTACATACGTCTTTAGTTTTGTTGACATTATAATATGCAATACTCAAAGTCTTAATATTTTCGAAATGTCCGCCGCCACTAGATTGCGAATCATATTTTTTAATCTCCTTAACATGAGTATCTAATTAAAATGGCCTAAAGTTTAGAAAACGTTTAAAGTTACTGATATCACACTAAATTTAATATGATTGCCTATAGAGGCAAAGGAGAGAGGTGAAGGATTATATTATTAAAAGCTTGTATTATTAAAATTGTTTTTAGACTACAGGTTTATAAAACTGTCTTTAGATTTTCTTGTAAGCGAGATATATTTCTTCCCAGGTAAACACATTGCAAAATAAGTTATCCGTAAGGATTTAACTTAAATACGGTGGCGGTAACTTCATACTTATATCTTGGACGTGCATGGCATGACGTTATTGGGAACGGAACTTTAAATGTATCTTACATTTTGATTAAGTTATTATGTACCGTGATAATAAAATCGTATCTATTTTATTGAATTAGGTGTTACCTTGCAAAAGTCTATATCACTGGTTATTTGATTAAAATTATTTTGTTTAATTCCGCTACCATGTGATTTTTTACCACGCACAAAACGTGCGTGAACAAAATGGAAGTCGGAGATTGATAGCTAATATGGAAGGTTTGTGAAACTTCTGGTAGTAATAGTGGTGGTTAATCTTCGAACATTGGCAGTCACATAATAATAGTAGCGGAATTAAAAAAAAAGATGCTAATCAAAGAACCAGTAAAGTTGTATCGTTTCGTGCTACGATAAATTATAAGAGCACTCTGTTATTCTATACCTGATTTTGGCAACAATAAGAAATTTTACTTTCAGAAAACAATAAACAAGATTTGCCCTACGCTTTTCTTTTACACAATAATACTTTTATTTTGCAAATTAACTTCTTAACTCTTAAAAATAAAAGATTCATTTCTGTATTATGTTAATTACTCAAGACTTCTACTCGTATACTGTAATTCACAAGCATAAAGCTAGTGAGTTACAAATATCTATCGACAGTACATTCACAACATCGAATCCATACATATGTACTATAGATCCGATGTTATGGAAATGTGGAACATGCATAATGAATTTTACTAGAGGGAAACTGTACAAAAGTCTCTGTTCCACTCGTCTCTATTGTGAAACGACTACTTGCATGTCTGTGTTTTTAAGGGAAAGGCTGTGTTTCAACAAACGTGAAATTACTGGTTGAGGTAGAGGGCGTAACACCTCAGTCTGGGGGGAAGGGATTGTTAGTAATGGGGTTATCATCAAAAGCCGCCTTGCTAGCAATACACCCAATCAGGTCGATCTTCAAGCTGAAACCATCATGGTTAATTATTGTTAAATTCGTCACGATCGGTCAACTGACATACTTTTATCCTCACATATTATTGTTGACTGATGCCTCGCTAGCGTATACTGATAACGCAGCCGAGGTACAATTTCATTCCCACCAATTTAAAAAAATATCTTAGCTCTCATGAATGACTACGCACTTATGTATATACAAATAAATACTTTTTTGTGATTTGTGACGATAACCACTTTCAAATAGATGTACCTATATGTAAATTTTTAAAAATAAATTTACATTTTAACATATACAGAGTAATCCTAAGTGTCCGCAGCGCATATTTGAAATTCATATATATGTATAGTGCCACGTTCCAAATTGATTGAATGTACAGTAGGTAAACTTCTCTCAGACCAGTTAATCCATCCTGGACCGTGATAAATAAAGTACATGGTACAAACACGCTTGCTCTTAATTCCCGTTTGATTGCTTTAATTTATTTTGTTCAGCGACACGAAAAACAAAATTAAATGAATGGATACAAACAAAAAGGTAGCCGAGCATGTAATGTGGCGTTGTCATCAGATGAAAGCAAATGGAACTTTTACGATACTTTTTATTTTACAAAAGCACTCGAATGATATTCTCTTAAAGGTAAATCAATAAGGGTCTGATAAATGAAACAATGAGGTACGTCAATATATAATGATGGGACGCAACGCGACCGGACTTTGCGATGTATAAGAGGCCCATCTTGTTAGAATTGCAGCGTCATGATTTTCTATCAAATATAGTTTTTGACTGTTGTTATGTATTTTAAATGAGACAATAAGCTCGATTCTGATGTTCTATTCCCTAAATGTAAATCCATTTTGCGGCATAGTCCACGGTGGTGGTGCCACGACACCAAATATTTTCTGATTCCATAAGAATTTTGGAAATAACTTAAGGCTTAACTTATAGGACATATATGAAGAAATCAAAATAAGTCTAAACACAATCTTATGTTTTATGCTTAGTAGATTTTGCTGTCTCGGTCATCTGTCAGATAGTTTCTTCTTCCTATAAGAGTAGATTCAAGTGAAATTGAAATATGACATGATTACGTTCGATGCGGGAACGACAAGAGCCGCGACCTTTATCGCTCCGCTAGCCGGGTCATACACGGACGATAATGTACGAAATGAACGAATTACATGAACCGTGCATATTTTCGGGTCTACCCAATCCGTCATGCCCAGAGTCCATGTTAACGAAGCTGTATAATATATGTAATAGCCTTTTAGTGTAGAAGGTCAACGGAATCCCTCTTAATGTGTGTGCTTTACACAATGTCGCAAATGTAGGCACGTGCAATATTCTATATATAAAACTTTTTTCTTTATTTAAATTTTTATGAGGTAGCTGATACATGAAACCTCTTTCAACGGTATATAATACATTCCAAAAAGATGGCAGAATTTCAGTCAACTTAAAAAATTATATCTAGTCGGTTGTCAATTATAGACTCTTCTTTTTTGTACGTTATTCGCTGAGTGTTTTTGCGAGCTGATTTTAAATCGTCATCATTCATTGTCGACTGCTGAACATTGGTATCTCACTCATATGTTGTCGATCGTGCTTGATCCCACATCGTCTGCTTCCATTGACTTTCCACGATACCTGAGGTCGTCATGCCATTTTAAGAGGGATCATCCCACAATGCACATTTAATATATTTCCTTTAACTACTTTCATAATAAATACATATAAATTTTGCTAATACTGATACTGTATCTGTAAAAAATAATATTTATCGAGAGATTTGTACCGATTATGTGTACTATGGCCGTGTGGTCCCGGCATAGAATAGGCCACCTCTTTCTTTCCCTTGATTGTTGTAAGAAGCGAATAAGGGAGAGCGAGGGATGGGCAATGGCGTCCCTCTTAAAACATCTCCAAAACCTAATTGGGCTTGCCAATCCGCTTGCCAAGCGTGGCGACTACTGGTAAAACTCCCCTTATGGGAAAGGCTTATGTTCAGCAGTGGGCAAATAATGGCTGAAATGATGAAATAATTATGTGTACTATTACTATAATTATGAACGAACCCTTAGGGTTATGACATGACAATAATAATTATATGTGTCACACTACGACACAAACTAACGTAATGACGCATAAAGTCTGTTTACCTAGAAATTTACACTATCAAGAGCAATGTTTGGTATTCTGATGTCGAATACGAATAATATCAGATAAATCATAGTTACTTGTCATAGTGTTAACAGTCTTGTTTACGTTGACGCAATACATAATTTAAAACTGTACATATATTTTGTACAGTTGGACATTAGTTGTAATAATTTCCCCCTTATTCATAAAAGCATCAAACCTTTCAAATCATTAAATATATTTATATTTTAGCTATTGAACTGTTTGGTCTGTTTCTCATCATATCATCATCATATCTTTAACTGTCCACTGCTGAACATATGCCTTCCCATGAGGGAGAGGGGGTGAAGGGGGGGGGGGGACAGTAGTTGCCACGCTTGGCAGGAAGACAGGCAACCGCAGCTAGACTTAGGAGATATTTTAAGAAGGACGCTGCTTCTCATCCTTCGCCCTTTGTGTCTTTCTCTTTTGTGCAAAATTTCCAATTTGAAAGGAAGTGCAAAAGCAGTGTGTAATAGTTAAAATAGCCTTGTAGATCGTTTTCGTTTTTATAAATAAGAGATTTACTCTATTTATACTAAAGTAAAACAAACGGTCACCGGTCTAATTTAATAAATATGAACGACACTATAGATTGCTACTGTAGCACATTCCTATAAGAACAACCAGATGTGACAGCCGCAAATTGTACAATATTTGCTGTAAACTACATTTTTTTTTATATATATTTTATTGGCTGTCTCCGCAGAACGTTTTAGAAACAAAAATTACTCTTATGACTTTTATGTTTTGCCACTAAATAGCAAATGGCGCACAAAAGTTTTTATAATTAGCCATCGTTTGCGAACTATTCGCTCAGTGATTGCACGTTATTTGCTGTTATCGGGAATTTAGGATCCAATAAACTGACTAATATAGCAGTAGACTGTAATCTTAATTTGTTCTATTATAACATTATTTTGTTTCAATCTAGATATGTGACTTCGGGCTGGCGCGAGTTGCAGATCCCGACCACGACCACACAGGCTTCCTGACGGAGTACGTGGCGACGCGCTGGTACCGCGCACCGGAGATCATGCTCAACTCTAAGGTTAGTTGCACACGCCTAACGTGAATTGGTGCTCTATGAATAGTAAATGTCACATTTATAATAATAATAAAAATATTTTTTATTCAAGTAAACTTAATAATAGGCATTTTTGAATAGTCTTCTTTATGAAACCACCGTCCAGTTCGAAATACAATTTCAGCTGAGAAAAACGGTCAAGAAACACAGCTGTTACTTTTTTTTTAAATAAGTTTAAAAATAAGTTAACAAAAATAATTATTAAAAAAACTGAGTTTTCGAAAGGATTTAATGGGGAAGGGATTATAAAAAGTAGTTCCCTTGCCAATCTCAAAAAGTGAAAATATCCTTTATACGATTTTAATCAGAGGGTTTCTTTAGTTAAAATAGTATTTACCAGTTTTACGTCTATAGGCGTGAATCGTTCTTTTAATTCGTATGCTACCTAGGAATCTACGATGACCTGAATAATAAAGACCGCAATTTACAGAGTAAATACGACTGAATTTGTACATTCGTATAAAGTAAATATGTAATATTTGTATTGTGTACAGCGAGTAATTTATTAATATATTTCACACAGCTTTGTTGTCATTTTACTTGTTTTTCTTAGTCTCGATGTAAATTACGTATTTTTATTTAGCAATGATTTTATACAGATATTTATTTATTTATGATAAATATATAATTTATTTGCATCACTTATAGCACACAAAAAGCAATAGACATAGATAAACACATACAAAAAAGAGAAAGAAAAAAATATATAAAGGAAAATACATAAAAAGCAACGTAATAATGAAGAGATTTTTTTTATTTTATTAGCCATTAAATTGTCCACTGCTGAGCATAGACCTTCCCTTTAGGAGGAATTTTGCCAGTAACTTTCACGATTGACAGGCAGGTTGGCATTCGCAATAAGGCTTTGGTGATATTTTAAGAGAGACGCTGCTGCCTTATTCCGCGATCATTAAGTTAATGATTAATGAAGGGATAGCTTATTTTAACAGCCATATTATTGTTAGGACCAGGATAAAATGTAATGTTACGCATTATCCTAGTGTCCATGTCATATATATATGACATATATATGCAACTATTATGTACCTATATGCAACTAATAAGTACCTTCAAAGCTGATGTTGTTTACATTATGTTTATATTTACATTATGTTTTTGTCCAAATAGTAAGAATGTTGTGTCCGCCTATAATTGGCATATACATCACATGTAAACTGTCAGATGAATGAAGAGAAAAACATATTACGCTGGCCTTAAATAGATGAGGGAAAAGGGCACAGAGATGATGACATCCGATGTAATCCTTACTCTGTAAATAATACACAATATTAACAATATAATGCCGTAGTATTTTTTAAAATAAATATATTTTGTTCTGAGGATGTAATTTTTATTAGAAAATATTATTTTACGATATCCAGGTAAATCCTGTACTTGGGAATTCTTAATAATTAAAATGTGAAAAAGTTAATCTATTATTATTTCTTTAGTGGTGTTACTAGGAATATAGTCCAGATAACAGAGGATGTAAGTTCGAATCCCATCGGATCGAATTGATGATGTAGCAATGTACCCATTGTACATTGTTATGAATATATATGATTGACCACAAAGTTCCCTATCTTTTACAATACGAGAGCGTAACTGCGAATTGATATGTCTCCTATTGGTCGACTGTATAGGCACTTCCATGTTTAAACAATGGCCCAAAGCTATAACGGTTTCCTTCCTTATCCAACGTGACTGGCATGACGGCGACACAATGTTCAACAGAACCATAATACACACGCACACATATTGCGGCTGGATATTGACAATACACATAGCTGAGATAACGAGATTAGACGCGCAAAAGCTTATAATTCAAGAGCAATTTTGCTGGTAATCTAGTGGAGTGTCTCGTCTGAGCTCATTCAATGATATTGGTGCGCTCCACTGACACATAATAAGGCTAGTAATGTTTGCCCACGAGTTGATATCATCTTCTTTGACGTCCTCTCTATATTATTCTTTGCTTTCTTTTTTATTGGTACGTTAAGTTGTAGCTATTACATTTATATATTATGTTATATTTTTTTTTAAATTTAGACTTAAATTGAACAGAAAACGATAGATGCTTATTTGTATACTATTGTTTTTTTTTTTGTTCTTGTTTTGTGTGCTACTGTGTGAGTCGCATGATTCTCTGAATAAATTATTTCTTACTTTCTTCTTTTTCTTTATAATATTCAGATAAATGCGACATTTAAAGGAATTTTCTATAAGGACTTTAACACAGTGACAAATAGCTTCCTGTCGACGTTTTTCCAAGAGACTACAGCATAGTATTTAAAAAAAAATGGATGTAAAGGTTTTTTCGGGTTGGCAACGCGCGTAATGCCTCTAGTATTGCAGGCGTTCATAGGCTACGGTAATCGCTTATCATTAGGTGGGCTGTATGCTTATTTGCCACTTCAGTGATATAAAAAAACTATCCCATGACTTAAGGAATAGTGCTTTGTGCCATAGTTGCTTCTTACTACATCCTGGTATAAATGGTAACACATCTTACTTTATCATCACACGAATCGTATTCGTTTTAAAAATAGTGGATTGTTCGGTGATGGATTGAATATACATGTAGGCGTTTTAAGCGATGAAAATGGAATAAATAGCAACAGCAGACAGGCTGTTGCTATACATTCGCATAATAAATGAGAGCTCTTCCTTGAGATCAGTGGCCCATCCTAGAGGTAACATTATGCTATGACTTCAGTTTTCTTCCCATATATCACAAACATATAATTAACGATATTTAATACTTGTATCTTTTTTGGAACAGGGTTACACCAAGTCAATAGATATTTGGTCAGTGGGATGCATCTTGGCGGAGATGCTGTCGAACCGGCCTATATTCCCCGGAAAGCATTACCTTGACCAGCTCAACCATATCCTCGGCGTGCTCGGCTCACCCAGTCCCGAGGACCTCGATTGCATCATTAACGAAAAGGTATGTAGTAATTTAAGAGTGGGTCGAATGAAAATGCCCTAATGTTTGTTATATTGATTTAATTAAAAAAAAACTTAGTACACTTAAAACTTAACGTTCTTTTTTAAATAAAATCGCAATTGTCAACATTCAGAAAGAGAGAGAGAAAGAGAGAGAAAGAGAGAGAGAGAACATGCAAGTGAGAGGTGTTACATCTCTTATCCACCTTACACAGTTATATGGTTTAAAATCATCATATTATTCGTTAACTGTCCACTGCTGAACATAGGCCTTCCCCATAATGGAAGTTTTGCCAGTAGTTGTCGCGTTTGGCAATCGGATTCGCAACCGCAGGCTTTGCTGATGTTTTAATAAGGACGGGGCTGTTTCATTGGTCGATTCTTTAAGTTTCCTTAGTCACCTCTCACGACACCCGAAAGGAAGGGGTGGTCCATTCTAAGCCGGGATCACACGATAGTGGTTTAGATATGGATTAATAATTTTAGATTATTAAAGTTATTTTACAATTTAATTTCTACATGTTTGTATGTATAATTTATTTAAAATAATGAAAGAAACATAATGAACAAGTCATAATGTATAGATATGCAATTAATGAAGTTGTTATCTCTACTCGTTTCTCGTTGGTTTACACTTGTTTAAATAACTATGAAAAAATATTTTGTATCATATTTTTCCATTAATTTCAGTACCAACTGTATAAAGTATTTTATTTGCAAAAAGTAAGTTTGATATGCACAAATTCGTTTTAAACACTATACACTATTTTTCCAGTTTTTTTTCCAAAGGTTTACAGAGATTGTACTTTCTAAAATTTAAAATTAAACTATAATTAATGTTTTACTTGGGTATCTTCATATCTACGTAAACATCTTTTATAGTTCTTGATACTGTGACGGCAGCGCTTTGCTGCTTGCATTTTTTTAATGGATGATAATGGAATGGTTATACCGCCTGTGCTATCGGTATACGCTGGCGGAACACCAGTGACAGATGATAGGTGAGTATAAAGCAGGTCAGGTAGTCTATAATGACGAATTTAAGAATTAATCACTCCATCACTAACTCCAGTAATATGTAGTTGTATATACACAACCGTGGTACATTTCTAAAGCTAGGGAGAGTAGATTGTCAATGATGATACAGATAAAGATGATTTTTTCATAATTTATAAAATTACACTTTCGGTTTCAATTAATTATGTTGCATTTCCATTGTGTCAGTTGCAAATTTGTCATATTCAATTACATAGCGTTTTCTATATTATAAAAAATAATGTTTAGAAGTAATATTAATTTAAAACAATAATAAATACGTCATTACGAATTGTTATTACATTAATAAAATTCATCATTAGAGATTATTTATATTTTAAGAATTCTTCAACACTATAAAAGCCCTTTTCGACAAGCCGGTCTTTTAGTTTATTTTAAAATGAATTTGGACTGATTGCAGAAGTTACGAAGTCAGGTAATGACGATGACCCCATAGCGAATATATCTTTACCTTGGTTTACCTCCAAGTGATTCCCTTAAAAACGATCGTGGTTAATTTTGGGTGAAATCATCATTTTTTGTTTCATTTACATTTCATTCGTTTGAGTTAACTAATCTGGCTTCATTCTCGTCTATTATCACTCACTAGTATACCGCTATCGAATACTAAAAGCGTAACCGATGTTACCATTCCATTATCAACCCATAAAATATAATCATACCGAGGTTTTCCTTAAATGCAGCAGTTCCATTTTCCGATATAATTCAGCTAATCCCTCCTGCCTCTTGTAAAATCCGCAGATCCCTGTTTCCTTAGACTCATTGTTGGTTTTGCCATCATTTTCACAAATAATCCAATATTATACGTAATTACATGTAAAAGCCCTCGGAACACCGTGTTTATTCAGTTTTGCTCATGAAATTAATAAATTGTGATCAATATAGAATTTGTTACGATAAGCTTTTATGTAAATTTGTCTTTATTGATACATATATCTGGCTTATATAAAATACTTTACTATAAAATACTTATTATAAAATACTTTGCAGTACTTTGATGACTAATCATGAGTAATTTAAAAACGTAACAAATCGGCTCACACTTTACACAGCATTTTAAAAAAAAAAAACTTAAAGCATATGGATAAAGATCCGTCATGTATTTTCTCATGACTCTGACCTACAAAAATAAACATGGTCTCAAGTGTCTGTTTATCAATGTCAGTTACATCGCCTTGAAGGACAAGCCGCGATATTCAGATGTACGTTTTACAAATACGATGTATGCTTAAAAATATTTATATCGCTGTACACTTAACTATGGCGGTATTACGTCGTTACCGGACGAAAAGCTCGGTTCAAGTTTCGCAGAAACGAGCTACCCGTGCTTTGTTTTATTCATGAACGCTTATTATAAACAGCATTTTGTCGAAAAGTTCGAAAATGCCTCTTTTATCGAAAAATATTTCTTTGAAACATAATATTGGATGTTTGCTCTCTATGCAATCACAGTATTTATGAATATGTATGGCACGGTACCCTACAGTACGGGAACTCCTTGTCTCTCTCTCTTGATCTGACCTAAATTCTCCCTTTCTGTCTCAATTGATAATTCAAGTTGTTTGTCCGAATTAGTTAAGATGGTTTCGCAAGCTAACTCATTCATGATAACATTGAAATGGAACAAACCGTAAAGTACTATTAAAATCAATTGTGCATTATTATTATTAAAGGTTTCGTAAGCAAATGTTTATAATTAGGCTCATGCTCGCGTCATAGTCACTCATGATTGAGGATTACGAATTGGTTCCGAAATTAGTCGAGTTTTTTCGATCTAATTACACGTAAATTAAACTGGTAGATATTATATTAAAAAATAGTTCTGCTTTAGTGAAATATTGTGTAACACGTCTGTGTTACGTATGTAACATAAATTAAAATTATAAATTTTAATTAACCACCGAAACACCTGAACAGATATATCATAAATTGTAACATGTAATATGGTTCTTCATGGGGGCTTTTAAACAGAAAAAAAAAACATAATTAATCTATTCATTCGTTTAAGAGCTACGATGCCACAGACAGACACAGACACGTCAAAACTTATACGTGAATAGAGAACTCCCTTTTGAAGACGCTTAAAATGAAACCGTGTTTGGTATTCATATATAAATTTGGGTTTGTACAAACTTCATCTATTTACGTAGTAGTGACAGCCATAGATCATGTTCATTCATTATACGGATATTTATTGATATCATGTTAGCCTATTTACAATTCCAAGTTATATAAAAAATCGCTTAAAACAGGATTCAGTTTAGATAGATTTTTACTTTCCTATTTTTTTGCAATCAAAAATATGGTAAATCTGATGGTAAGCATTCACAGCAACCCATGAATACTTGCTCCATCAAAAGTATGACTCTTGTAACTTATTGTGATTAGAGTACAGTACTCAGCAAATTGTCAGCTATATAAACCATAGCCGGCAAAAATATGCGAGACAGAAGAATTTATACAAACGATGAGATGACATGCACAACCTCTCTGGTATACTTTTTCTTTTTATGCACCTTAGAATGGAAAATACTCTAATAACTTGGCAAATAACATTCCTCAAAAATATTGATGTATACGTACACAAAAAGATTTCGAAAATACAATTATTTTATCTATTTTTCAGTCACCACGTGAACTGGCACTTATAGATAAATGGACGAAGATAAAAAATGTTTCCACCTGCCTTGCTCGAGGGCTAGACGCCTCCAGGGCAATAGACGCTCCTAACATTAGCATTTTTATTAGAATTGAGGTTACAATGTTAGTTCTGCCTACAATATAATACTGAGTGTATTTTATGAGGGAAAATTGACTGATGTGTAATTAACTATATGTGTAATTGAGTGGCCTTCACAAAGGATTACGTAAATGGGATTTTAATTTAATTAGATTTAATTTTGTACAAGTATATTAAAACCTGATCAATATTGACTTATATGTAATTTTCATATTTTATTTTTGAAGTTTCCAATATGTTACTTTTTAAAGAAAAATATTATAATATTATTGTAGGAGGAATTGAAGTCATTAGTATATTTTTAAGATAACTACTAGTTTACAAGTGAAACTGTATATTTTCTCTAAGAAACATGGTGACAATAAATGTGATAGTATAGACAACGTTATTACAACGCTGCATCAAATTTATTTTCTTCGTTTCTCCACCCAATAAGGGCACATAAAATCAAATTTGATGTTCACTGAGATCGATTCTGAGGCACCATTCTCTAAACCTATCACTAATTTTAACATTTTAATTTAATAATTTGGCGGATGTACAATTTTGGACTATTATAAAAATTGATTTATAATATTTTTTACTCGAATCTACCAGAAATTTAGTACATATTAATACTTAAAATAAAGGTTTCACTATAATATCAAATTGAAATATTAATTTTTAAAGATCCACATCGACCCCCCTGTCACTGTTTACTAGAAAAAAAAGAATGTAATGTTTGCAGGGTTCATTTATTATATTACTGTACTTAATATTCCTTTGTCCATTTATTATTCCCTCATATCGTGAAAACGACAAGGGTTAGATTAGTTTAGTTTCAAAAAGGAGATTTCACAATTCGCCTGCGTCTATAAATCGCGCCTAAATTAATGGCGGCACTCGCACCTTTTAGCGCTCTGGGTAATTGCCACGCATGCAGCATTATCGGGGCCTAATGTAAAATTTCGTATAAACTCTCTTACTACTCGTATTATACATGATGTATGTTTGGTAGACACGCGGTGTAACCCTTTTATGTGCATTACCACACCGATGTTTTACTTCGTAATTATTTAAAATGTTAACCACCCAACTCACACCCAGACGGTAAAAGGGTTGTAAAGTAATTTCTAGAAAAGACCACTTTAGGTACAGTCTTCTTCGTAATTATTAAAAATATTATCACCCAACTCACTACCAAATAATAGAGTTAAAATAATTTTAAATTGTATTTCACAAAAAAAAAAAAAACCCGACTTCAATTGTGATAAAATTAGGCATTTTGATTATAAAAGTATTGAACAGGTTCTGATTGAAATGTCTATGGGACCAATTTGTAGGTAAGTATATCCTTTCAGATAAAAAAGGTTTTTCCAAATCGCTTTATACTTGACGGAGTTATACGGTAACATACATAAAAAAATGCAACCGAATTGAGAAATTCCTTTTGTTTGAAGTCGGTTAAAGTCATTAAATTTTTTTCAGCGCCTAATTGTATATTGAAATAGTTGTGCTAGAGATCACATACACTATTTCTTCTATATTATTAACGATGATCTCCGTAACTCAGTTGTAGGCGTAACTCGGACAAATTAGATTCTCCAGAATGCCAATTCAAGGAAAAAACTTTACTGAAATACCTTAGGTATTGGTGTGCTCAGTGGAGGTACATTAAAACAAGTCGAAAAACTAAAATGTGTGAGTTGCAATACTTAAGTGTTCTATATAAGTTATATAACTGTAGATGATTGCCTATATATTCTATTATGCAAACATATTTTCACGCGGCAATTTACTGATGTTTTATCATAAGTTCCTATCTATATTTATTCAATTTATAGGCTGGGTTGCCAGGTATTTTATTTTGTATAAAGGTACTGCTACTAGATATTCGTCTTCCAGCGCCGGATTTTTGTTATCAACTGTTTTATAATACAGGATATCCTAGTTTGTTTATCACGGAATTAGTATGCCACTTATTATTTTCCTTTCGATGATTCAGCGATTGTAAGAGATTGCTTTCAGTGATAAAGCCGTCTTTTGTTAAGTACATTCTATAAAACGTTCTCTTTTTATTACTTTTAGTTCGCAATAAAGGGTTTTATTATTAGTTGATCGATAAATGCGAAGTATGATTTTTAAAACGTTTACTAGAATCATCTTCGTCGTATAAGCCTTTAACTGTCCACTGCTGAACATAGGCCTCTCCCTGTTGAAAGATTTTACCAGTAGTTGCCACGTTTGGCAGATGGGTTACCAACCGCAGCTAGGCTTTGGTGATATTTTAAAAGGGACGCTGCTGTTCAATCCTCTGTCTCTAGACCCTCGTTTACTAGACTGTCAGTGCTTTATTTATTTTAAAAAACCAATAGCGCTTTACAAATAAAATTAACAAATATTTTGTAATAGAGTAGTATGGTTAATAACAAGTTTTTCTAAATAAATATAATTCTGTAGATTATGTAGTCGACAATTGTTAAAGGAGAAATAGAAAAATAAATAAATCAAAGGCAATCGTTGACATAATAATATTTATACACATACGCAACAGCTATATATACACATACATTTATTTACTATTGTTCATTCGTGACATTCTTATACTATTGTATATAAATACTCGTTTTAGCCTCTAATTTTATACGCATGGATTTTGAAAATGGAATACCGATTTAATATACCATATTATATGGTATATCACTGTGAAATATACACTAGATTTTAAGTTCAACCTTTGAGCCCTGCAACTGCGAACTGAAACAATGGTGTAGTTTTTTTTCAAGACGTCAAAGCAGACACACAAGAATTCTGAGAATTTTATTTTTTTTTTACTTCACTACTTCTTATTAAGATTTTTAATATAAATTTTTCTTATATCTTTCTTTATATACCGACACTATCTAATTAAAATTTTATTACACTAGAGGAAAAAAATAAGGGATAAAAAAATTCTAATATAGATAATCTGAACTGAATGAACTGGCACTCAACATGACTAGTTTTCTCGGTATTTCCAACTTAGCGCCTGATTATCCCAAAAGCCCTTTTTTTCTTGATTTTTCAAATTAATGAAAAGAATAAAGAACAATTTGTTTTCAAAAAACCATGGCTGATTCTTGTCGGAAATTTATTCAAGATTTCAAAACCCTTCTTAATTTTCTTGTGCGATCGGCGGTTGCTGAGATATTGATGATTAAAGACAAAAAGATCCTTTTCCATCCAAAGTTAGATAGCTCAGAGAGAAGTTGTCGTATCGAACTTTGCAAAAAAGCAAATTAAAGCTGAATGAACAAGCTATCCGATTCATATAGTGATTAAGATGGATTTTTTTTTCCAATTTCGTAGACCAAAAAAGAACCGAAAAAATTTTGTGAAATTTTTTTTGTCGGTATTCATTAGGATTAAGCGGAACATGTTGCTTAATTTTTTTTTTATCGTAAGAACTTAAAACTAGAAACTGTGAGCTTTAAAATCCTTTTTTTAATTCCAGTACGACCATTTTTAAGGGAAATACAGCTACTTGAATAACCTCAAAAATTTTGAATTTGTTTTGATCTCTTAATTTTTTCCTCTAGTGTATATTTACTTATTATTACTTTAATACACCTAGATAGTGTGAAAGGCGGACTTGATACCATATGGCGTTACTTACCAGTCGACTGTAAACAGGAACAACAGACTAAATATAAGTGTATTATATGTATACAGAATTTTTGAATTGTGTCTAAAACTGGCTCTTAAAGAGAAATTAAAGTACCACTCACAAATAGTGCTCTTATCAGTTGAAATAGCACTTCACTGGACGCCGACTCAAAGCTTAGAAACTTATCCCGTCCAATGAAACTCAACTGGTAAGAGCTCTTGATCCGACATGATATTGAAGTTGCGGGTTCAAATCCCGCTCGCTTCATCGTTTTTCAAACCCATAATTATTATTGAATTATGATTTTTTATGCGATTTAGAATGACATTGTTTGCCATTTAAATAATTTTCTCCAAATTGATACGATTTACTTTTACCCAAAAATAAACTTTAATCCGTTTTACTATGTTTTACCAAGTAGCTGCTACACTAGAGATGAAAAAAGTTTCCTCCTACGCTAACCTTATTGTTTATGTGATCTTACTACCTTCAATAATGTATACTATGACTCTATGTAATATATAACTTTTACAAATGCTAAAACTTTCAAATAAATAAATCAAGTCTAAGTTTATATGTATTATAAATTAGCTTAACCAATTTTATAAAATTCAGAAATTTTTCAATATTTTTTCTTCAATATTGCATAATCTGGCAAAGTTGGTAACACTCACCAATGAGGCTTTAAAGAGCTAGTATCCAGAGCCGTAAAATTTGTTAACAATAAACACTCACCAATGTTGTGGACACAGGCTCGCGGCTACTTGGAATCTCTGCCGTTCAAGCCGCGCGTCCCGTGGGCAGAGCTGTTCCCGGGGGCAGATGCACGCGCGCTGGACCTCCTGCACCGCATGCTTACCTTCAACCCACACAAGCGCATCACCGTCGAAGAGGCCCTCGCGCATCCCTATCTCGAACAGTACTACGATCCCAATGATGAGGTAATTATATCTATCTTTACACCAAGACCCTTGCGGAATAGGCAGAGAGAACCGAGTTTGACTTGTATACATCTGTTGTTTTTTGCATGTTTCATAAGTATGCAAGCCGGTTCCTAAAAAGGTAAATAAATTGTCCTAATACAATTTATTGATTTACATTCTATTAATGATCCACCCACACTTTGAACAGGTAGTGAAAATAAAATTAGCCCATGTTACTCTCTGATCTGTAAGTGAAAGAATTTTTAAAATGTGCTAAATATTTTTGGAGTTTATCCTCTTTATAATATTACTTTAAATTATACGTTTTCAATAAGGATAATTGTTAATTCGCTGGATTTTTTTAAGGACACGCAGTTCTCTTCGGACTACTCTGTTCTCTCTGTCTATGCCAAAAGTGAAAAAAAAAAAAAAAATACGTAAAACTTTTATTTTGTGAATACATACATATGACAGCATGCTCATAACGTAAATGTTTGTTTTCTGCGGGGATCGAACCCACGACCATTGGAAAGTGAAGTGGTACATTAAAACCGTTAGACCACCGACGCCGTCAAAAAAAGAAAGATAATCAAAAAGCTATATTCAGAAATTTTTATAATAAATATTTTAACTATAATATATACTAGTGGTAGATAATATACATATTTATTTGTGCTTTTTTCCTGCTTGAATTAAAATAAAAAAAAAAATTTAATTATGCGCACTATTAATCATCTATAGAATATTCTCTAACTGTTTACCAAATTAAATTTAAATTTTTGCAACCGTTTAAGCGTGTATAAGTAACATATATCAAAACAAGCACACTACTAGTTGGTTTTTAGGCTCATTACGATTTCTTTATGTAAAGAGAGAGAGTATTTAACAGAATAATAAGTATTAGTGAACTCAACTTTCTTGAACAATGATATTTAAATAAATATTTCATTTTACGTACATTTCGCAACTGTTGTTTTTAGGCACCACGAAATTAATGGCAGACTTACTTTGAACCGTTGAAGGGATAGTATTACAGGACTTTGTAATTTCTCTTTGTCGGCTGTTTTCAAGAAATACTTTGTACTATTAGCAATTCCGTCATTGTTAATTTAATATAAATAACTGATTGAACGTTTAGTCGATTGTGTAAATAGTTGTGTAAATTGTACTCGTAAAATAGTTCTAAATGAAGAGGGTATTTTCCAAAGCTGGCATTATTAAATTAAAAAGTATGTTAGTACTTTTTTTACGTTTACATGTGCGTGTGTGTGTGTATGCTGTGCGTGGCTGCGTGCGTTCGTTTGACTGGTCGTGCGTGCATATGTATGTGTACGTAATAAAAGAAAGATATATGTTTGCATCACCTATAACTACATATTTTTAAAATGAATCTTACTAATATTATCAAGTGAAAGTTGGTCTTGATGTTTGTTATTCAATCGATTTTGGACACCTAAAAAGATTTAATTGATATTGGCGAAAAATGAATGAGCGGAAGTAGTCACTTACCATCGGGTGACCCGCATGCTCGATTGTCGCGTCTTATAAAAAAATCGTGTTAGAAACGAACTACATAGACTATTATTACAAATCACACGCGTAAAGTTATAAGATATACCTAGTAATTTAATAAAAAGAGTTGAAGGAGGAAGGATTGTAAGTAATGCATAGGGTCTTATTTCGAATTAACGATGCCCTATATCCTATGTCACTTACCATATCGTGTTTATGAAATGAAGTGGTAACTCATTGTATGCTTTTATTCGTTATACACGAGAGCATTATATTATGAAAAAAAGAAACATCACGGGAAAAAGTATAGTTTAACTTTACTAAAGGTTTATTGTACAATATAATCCAAAATGGCTTCAAACTCAGATTTATTTTTATGCAACTTAGAATGGCCAACAAGCTGACGGCTATCCGGTGGAAAGTGGTACCTCTGTCCTATTCGTGTTTCAACCGTGAAGCAGTTGTGTTTGCATGGCTGTGTTTCGGTTTGAAGGGTGAGATATGGCGTGAATTTACAGGGTACAGAGGAATAACACCTGAGTCCTCAGGAATGGCAACGCATGGGAGGTATCATGGGTGAAACAGTATACTCTGTTATGTCCATGGTACTACCCATGTCTATAGGCGACGGTTATCACTTTCCATCAGGTGGGCCGTCAGCTTGTTTGTCATTCTAAGTTGTATAAAAAAATAAAAAACCCTGTAAATACACTGCCATATCACATTCTTACAACCGAAATGCATGGCTGCATTTCGGCAAACACAACTGTTTCACGATCGAAACACGAATGAGAGGTACCCAAGCAAATGACTTTTGTACAACGTTTCTCTCTGGATGTACAATATAGTATTATTTTTTAATTTTATTTATTTGACGCATGTAACAGAAGTTTTACAGATACAAACTTTAACTATAATATTGTTAATATAATGTTGGTTATTTACAATGCAAAAGGTTTACAACTCAATTAATTTCACAGCCAGTGGCAGAGGAACCGTTTAGGTTCGCAATGGAGCTCGACGATCTGCCAAAGGAGACTCTCAAGAGGTACATCTTCGAGGAGACGCTGCTGTTCAAACAACAGAACGAAGGCGCGTAGACGTCACCCACCGTAATCACCATCCGCCTGTGCCCTGCCCTCCCCGCCGCTTCTCAAGACACGGCGACAGAGGGGTAAGGCGCAATTTGAATGCAAACTCGGTGTAAACTTTTTTTTTATACAACAAAGAAGTTTAAGCGTATAGTCACCGCAATTTATAAATGCTTGCAACTAAAAGCATCTTTCCCGTGAAAATCTACCTAGTAATTTCACTACAGTAGCACCTTTCAAACCGGAACACAGTATGCAGTCGCGCTGTTCAGTGACGTAATTAATACATGATATAGACAACTTTGTACAGTTTGTCTCTGGTAAAGCAACTTGTACTCTAATATTGTAAAAACTGAAATATCATTGTACTCCTGATAGATAATGCAGTTTATTGACACTGATAACTAATCCGGATACATAATATCTTATCACGACTTCACAGTACTTACCGATTAATGGGGAATACTATGATTAAGTTACGTGGTTAAGGATAAAGTAATATAATAGTCATTTGTTAAAGGAACTTGAGGAAAATACACAGAGTTTGCATTCAGATAGGGCATTATTATTAAGCGGAACGCATAACGTGGTTGGGAATCGTCAAAGTACATGTAGCCGGTGAGCCGAGCTACCTACCAGGAGCGAACCACGGTGTTGTATTAAATTCATTAAGTATTCGACGTTTGAATTTGTGTGATCTTGGCGATGTGTTTTCGTATAAATACCGTATACATTATGTATCACGAGAGCAACGGGTAATTTGATAACGGATAACGCTATTTAGTTATTGAACTAGAAGCTCCGAATAAAAGGAGTCGATTTACTCGTTGCGAGCTGTCGCACCCCGAAGCGATAAAGTAAGCGCGCGGAGGTTATTAAGCGATCGATAGTACGTTTGCCTATTCTTCAGCGTGCTCACAGTAGGTGCGCTGCGATTATATACTAAGAAGCTGCCAAATGACACCCGTAATCTATTTACAAGGTTATTCGGTTCATTTTATGGAAATATCTCGATGACTGAACACAAAAATCAAACGTCTTTTTGATTTATTTTTAATAATGATAAGTGGAATACTGTTGTTGATTTGTTTATACATATATCTATGTACACTAATGATGTAACGTGACGGTTTGACTGGATCAGAACGTAGTAATGCAGTATAAAGCCTAGAAAACTTAGAATCATAGATAGGACATTTCTGAAATTTATAAACGTTAAACATACCTAGTCGTACAATTTCTCTACCGAGGTGTTAAATTTTGTGGTGGCGACGGGGCGGCCGCCGGCGTATGGGTATTTTGCAGTATTACAACACGATATAGTTAGATCTCGAAGTTGTAGTGAATATTATTCTACGACGTATATGTTCCCATCGAGCGTTAACAGCAACGTGTTGATTTTCGAGTGCATTCGACAGATTAGTTTGATATTAGGTACGTAATGTTACCCATTTCATGCGCAAACAAAGGTATTAAATTGCTGGGCTGAGAGTTCGGACTTGTGGCCGTGGTGTGCGGCACTATGACGTCAATAGCGGGCAAACAAACTACGGAGGGACGTCGCCGCGTACGTCGGCAATAGTAGATACATATAAGAGAATGAGGGACGCTGTAAATATTTTTACATTTCGAATTAATGTATTTTGAAGTGTCACTGAATAATAACTTCGAGCACTTTGACTTTACTCATTAATTCTGATGTGATCCAATTAACGAATAAATGTTTTTTTTTTCCTCGATGGTGCGTCGCGATCTTCGTTGGGAAACTCGCGTTACAATGATTTCTATATTAATAATTCTCGTCTTCCTTATATTTGCATGTTAGCGCACAAGAAATTGTTAGAATAGTTGATTCTTCATATCAGATATTTTAATGAGATGTTTATCATAAAGTTTAGTTAATTGTGCGATATTGTCGAGTTTTCCAAGGGCGGTACGCGCGCGGCGGCGGCGCGGGCGCAGCGGGCGCGCCGCGTCTCTGTTGTTACTCTCTATATGTCTTTAAGATATTGTTAGGGAATTTAAGGCCCACGTATCCAGTGTCATGATCCAGTGATCCGGTGTGGTGTGATCCACATCTTACGTCGGGCGATCATAGTCTATTTCTATACTAAGACTTGAATAACGTTGTTTGTTGAAACTATTTAGAGAGCGTATTAGAATAGTCATTCTACTATGAACATATACAGAACAAACGGTGTTTCCGTATTGCTGCGGTTCGATATATATACATTATAGTAGAACTAAACTCGCGACATTCAAGGTGTTGGTTAGATTAATGAGTACTCTTCTACTTAAGAATAGAGTTTACAATGTGTTCCAGTGGAGATCCTAAACACTTGATTCTTAATCTAAACAGGGAGATATGACTTCACATTACATATATACCGTTCAAATTATTTTGTCTGTAAGGTGTCGTAAACTGGATATTTTATAAATTTAAATTACGGAACAAAACAAGACAGACAAAACTCAATTTGTATCATAGTTGTATTTTTCATGTTAACAAAACCAATCTAGGTTGCAACCACAGACATCAATTGAAATAGATATCGTGACTGTACTTTGCGTTTTGCATGCTATTTTTTGTCCAAAAGTAAGCTTTAAAAGTTTTCTTGGACTCCAGCTAAAATTATTCCTAAATTTTTACAAAAATATATATTTTTGTCGTTTAAATTATAAACGAAAACAGCACTAAAATGGTATATTCGGAATGATTTAGTGCATTAGACGGCTTTTTTAAATAAATCGTTTTCTAGCTATCAATCGTTAGCTATCAATAATCGTTGCATCCCAGTAACAGTTTTTGTGTAAAGATACTTGCGACATCTATTTCTATCTGTGTCTATGGTTATAATTTCTTTTTTTATTTTCATTATATGTAAGTATATCGTATCTTCAGGCCCAGGAAGGTTATTAAATCATCGAATCATTTTTATTTAGTTATAGTTAATTTTGTATTATAACATCATATTTGTGAGTATTGTTGCATAAAAGAACACCCTGAATTTGTAATCAGACAATGAAATTAGCCTATTTGTACAGTTCTCAATGTTATTTCTACGTCATAAGGTTTAAAATTGCTTAACGAAAAATGTGTAATTTCTATTGTAATTTAGGATTTAATAATTGATCAATTATTATTATTGATTAAAAGACAACTTTATAATTTATTGTGACCTTAAAGTTGCGTTTATTATGAAATAATACTATGTTTCGCTTGGGAGCGTGTGAATAGGTGTATTATTATATTTTTTTAGACATTGCAAATATATATGGAGTGATGATAAGATATGGGACGGTGTCTTACGGCCGTGCCTAATATTTTCCTTTATAAAGGAATCGGTGGTGTGCACTTAACCCAGCGTACCAAGTGATGTGGGTTTAAACTCAAAAGCCTTTTACTTTCCAATCAATAAAACAATAGATTGTACCACAAGGAACCAAAATAATAGTTTTTACGGTGAAATCACTAATATGATTCAATGTATCTTGACTAAAATAAAAAAATTATTTGACCTACTGATACTCTCTACTTTGCCTCTCGTTCTAAAAAAAAAAGAAAGAAAAAAATATGTGCTTTGAAATAAAATCAATGAATAAATATATTTATATAATAAGATATTAGAATGTTATTATAGATCAAAGTGATCATTTGAACCCTCTATGAAAGTCTGGGTGAATAGTCCTACTTTGCTTGCACTTATCGGAGAGCCAATCATCGTTTTTCGAATAGATGGGTTGGAAAATATATTTTGATACTCGACAGTAAGCCAAATGAAAGAGATGGGCATTTGGGAACGGCCGTAAAAGTATATAGCAGTAACGTTTAACGTTTGGCTACTAACATAAATACGGTATAAATTGTTACAATTTTGTGATAAAATTTCAGCGTTCTAACACCATTTGTTGTCTTAAAAGTTATGGTATTCCGCCTCTTGGTGTTTCATTAAATGTTATGGGGGGGGGGGTCTTTAATGTATCTTTTTTATAAAAGTCTGCTAATCAATTTAAAATAGGAAGATGTAATTTTATATTACTCGATTTCTTCACCTACTGTACATCCTATCTTCATTCCACTGGTAATGGTATACAAGCAAACGCAGATCGTCTGCAGTTCCCATGAGGCGGATCATGGGAAATGGTAATCATTGCTTATAAACACCCCTATACTTAAAAATGTCACGCTATTCAGTAATCAATGGTTAAGTCCATATAAAGGGCTATAAGCATTAACGAAATACTAGACTAATTGGCGTTTATAAGTAAGGGGCTTTAACAAGTATCTTTTCTATTCAATATTTGATCAAAAAAGATGTGTAAAGATCGGTAATGGATACTTTGCTTATACTCTGTGCCTGTGTGTCGAAATATGATTTCGATTTGATACTAATTGGATTGCATTAAAAGTCAACTTATTAGGGGTTGATTCTCTATAACACAAACGATTCTTAATTGTAAAAGAAAATGGTATTACGTAATACAATTGCTTCTTAATCGTACTTTTTCCGATAAACTGCTGTTTTTTAACTAGTAGCAAAATTCAAAATATAATAGTAATTTTAGTTCTTTAATCTCTCTGCAGAGGCAGCACTTACGTTCGCTCACTAATCGCTTACAGATTAAATTGACGGCGAAAGTCGTACAATTTTCACCTGTCCCAAATTGTTTGCTTGTTATAGGTAATCACCTCCCTGATTATGGTGTTAAACTCAAGTTATACAGATTATAATGTTTAATTTTAATAAATCACTCTAGGAAACTCCATATAACCTAATAAGATACGTTTCTATTATATTACAATCCTGTAAAAATATAGCTTATTTATATATAATAATATACGCTTATGTACTTTTTAAGGTAATTAAAGACCCTGCCAACTACTTTAATTAAACATGTACTTTATTCTCATTGGCTTACTCTAAATGTGGAAAAACAAATGTAACTTTCAAATATGACACCAGAATATCATCTTGTATTTATTGTTAAAATATGAGTGTTGCCATATTTTCTTAAGTCATTATGTACAAATTGGATAATGTAAGATCATTTGTTATCTGTCAACAGTTGGATATTACGAAAATTAAATCAAATCAAAGAGATCTGTTTTTTTTTATTTATATATTATTATTTTTTCCTTAAATTCATCCATTATTATATTTATCTATATTATAACCTACAGTGCACAAAGGTTACTGTTTTAGGAGAGAAGTATATTCTCTAAAGAATCTAAAGAAGATAACATTTATCGTTGCCATTTCTGTATTTATGATTATTTTCCAGGGATGGTTCGTTATAAATAGCGCATATGTAGTCTCAAACATGTCTTTGTAAAGCTTTGCTCGCATCCTGGGATAAGCATTTAACATAATGCCCATGATCGCTTTCAAGAATATCTTAATGTTTCATATTTCAGTATAATATCTCCATCAACTATATAATATCTCGATGAAACTGTTTATAATTAATTCTCTCCATCCAAAGGTCGCCTGGAAGTAATCGCTTTTAGCGATGAGGCCGTCCATTGTTTTCTCACTGCGATCATGTCTTGTAATTGTTTGTATCTATAACAAGTTCACTATTGTAATCTTTTGGAGGAAACAATAAAGAGTATCTGTCTATAACTAAAGTATAAGTGATAGTTGATATAACTTAGGCAATTGCCATAGATATTAGAAGCTCACAGGTCATACTACTCCAGGTTTATACAGTCTAAAATACAGCTTGCAGGCAACGAAATATAATGATCGTCCAAAAGTCTGTGGTAATTTTTTTGGAGAAGACATCTATTGGTTATTCTATTGATGGCGGTGCCAAATAAAAATCCACTTAAATCATATAAATATGGCGAAAAATGAAGAAATAAACATTATTATAGAGATTGAGGTAGTTGCGACATACACGTAACTCCGTTTATGTCTAGTTTTTCTTCTATGGATTTTTTTTTTTATACCACGGGGCACACGAGCATGTGGCTTACCTGATGGTAAGTGACTACCGCCGCCCATGTTCACCCGCAACACCAGAAGCATTGCAGGTGCTGCCGGCCTTTTAAAAGCGGGAAGTTGATTCCAAAGAGTGGTTGTGCGTAGAAAAAAGCACGGTGAAGGACCGCCACTCATCCAGATGGTTAGCATGGAACTTTAGTTTGTGGTGAGTTATACGGTGGTGAAAATCAGCAGCGGGTATCAAACCTTATTATATTTATCTTCATGAATTTTTTATGGATTATGGATTTTCTGGGCGTCAAGATATTGCTTTCAAATGAATAGTAATTTCTTCCAGTTGAGACATCATTGCCTTTGTACTTAATATTAACTGTAGCTACAAGTGATCTGAAAGATAAAATTATAATGAGACACTAAGCATTCTCTTTCTTAAGAATTCCATTTATTGGAATATCATGAATAGCAGATCAAAAATCAAGAATATAAGGATATTAGAAAATTATTGACTTTCCGCTTTTTGTAGTGTTATTTCTCTGCTCTTTGATATTACATTCAAAGATTTCTATAATATTCAAAATTCCTAGTGTAAATTTAACAGAAATTTATGTAACGCAATAGTATTGTGTTAGTATTTACTTATATAAATACTTATAGATGTGGATACTTGTGAATGGTTTCTAAGTGTCAAACTATTCAAACTTTTTTTTTTATACAACTTAGAATGGCAAGCAAGCTGACGGCCCACCTGACGGAAAGTGGTAACTATCGCCTATAGAGATGAGCAGTAGCATGGACATAACAGAGTATACTGTTTCGCCCATGATACCTCCCATGCGTTGGCATTCCTGAGGACTCAGGTATTATTCCTCTGTACCCTGTAAATTCACGTCATATCCCACCCTTCAAATCGAAACACAGCCCTGCAAATACGACTGAAACACGAATGGTACAGAGGTACCCAAGCAATCGATTTTTGTACAAAGTCTCCCTCTGGTAAAAGTATTATTAACTTATTTAAGTAGGTAAGTAACTTATTTATGTAAACGTGAATGCACTAAAAATGTAAATTTGTTTCCAAGTCATACTAGGAACTCTGTGGCGTCTTTAAGAAGCTTTTGATCACATTGATACACTATTATTTAATGACAAAAAGTTTTTTTTTAAATATATTTACATCGCTGTAAATTTTTTACCTAATTTATCATGAGGAATTGTTCGGATTGATACCCGCTACTGATTTTCATCACCACCTTATAACCCGCCATAAATTAAAGTTCCATCTCAACTATCTGGTTGAATGGCAGTCCTTCATATTGTGCGTGCGTGCGTGCGTTTTTCAAGATACTTTCATCCACGCACAACCACTCTTTGGAAACAATTTAAAGCAACAGTATTTCCGAACCGATTTGACATCATAACCTTTAAAAAAAGAGCATATTCCTTTTTGAAAGACCGAGCGCACACCTGCAATGACTCATGGGCTGCGGTAGTCACTTATCATCAGGTGAGCCGAATACTTGTTTGGCTGTGTTATAAAAAAAAATATTGACAATAGGAGTGGTTAAAAATGCTCAATTTATTTAACTGTAACGTTTATGACAGTTACATTTAATGAATAATAATTCCTGTCGAATGGCTGACTTCTCACGTTTTCGTATGTCTAGGGAAAATCATTCCATTAAGCGAGCGAGGGGCACTACACTTACCTTTTTAATATACATGTTGCTTTTGAGTAATTGAGTGGAATTTTGCCAGTAGATGCCAAACTTGGCAGACGGGTTGGCAACCGCAGTTAGGTTTTTAAAGATGTTTTAAGAGGGACGCTGCTGCAGGGACGATTTTTACGACTTTAATTGAATTTGTCGTAGGTGGGTGTAATATTTATTTTAAATAACGAAACACTAAACTTAAATTTGTTATTCGAATAATGTTTATTCCTTGGCTGGTCAAATGCTAATTTCGTCTGTAGCCCGTAAGACTACACCATCCCCGGCCTTAGAATAGAGCCATATTAAATAACAGTTTTGAAGATATAAATAAATACGTATATAGATATTATATATTTTCATTTAACTATATTTAGATTTTTTGAGAGATGGAAATCAAATGGCTGCGCTGTTAGTTTCATCATCATCATTTCAGCCATTATCCGTCCACTGCTGGACATAAGCCTCTCCCATAGACTGGCATAAAGAACGGACCTGAGCCACCTGCATCCACTGACTCCCTGCAATGCATTTCAGGTCGTAACTCCATCTAGTGAGGGGGGGGGTCGTCCTACACTGCGTTTACCCGTACGCGGTCGCCATTCAAGAACCTTACTTCCACTGTTAGTTTACCTTGCCAAAATATCAGTAAGGGATGATAGGTGACGACGTGTCAGGTCAGTTGGCCTGTCGTAATGATTTCACCAGCAATTAAACATGACATTTTCTAGAGAGGAGCGCATGAAAGTTAACCTGATATAGTATGTTGCTATCAATGGGGATGCTAGTTCCCTGCCTATATGAGTATATCTATTATTGAGGGGTTGAATCTGGTCGACATTAAACACTGGGTATCAAATTAAATTTTCGGGTCACTTTCTGACAATGGATTACGGATAAAAGCTTTTTTTAAATAACGAAGGTGATAAACAAGCATACTACCCATTTGATAGTAACTCACGGTTACTGCAGCCAATGGACGCCCGTAACACTAAGGGTGTCACGTACGCATTGCCGACTTTGAAGAAACCTTTATATACACCGTCATTGAAAGACGCTGTACTGCAGTTCTCTAGGGAAAACCTCGACAGGAACTCACTCCACAGCCTGAGCGTTCGCGGAAGAAAACTTCTCTGAATCTGCACTACAGTTTGATCTTAGTCAAAAGGCCGAGAAGCGATTCTTGAAACTGCTCTGTACCCGACTATTTAGGTTTAGGCATGTGAGAATGATGGGTTGCCATATGGTCCCGGCATAGAATATGTATGTGTTTGCATGGCTGTGTTTCGGTTTGAAGGGTGGAATATGGCGTGAATTCACAGGGTACAGAGGAATAACACCTGAGTCCACAGGAATGGCAACGCATGGGGGGTATCATGGGCGAATCAGTATACTCTGTTATGTCCATGGTACTGCTCATGTCTATAGGCGACGGTTACCACTTTCCATCAGGTGGGCTGTCAGCTTGTTTGCCATTCTAAGTCTATAAAAAAAAATCGATTAAGGAATGGTGAAGGATGGACAGCAGCGTGTCTCAAGCCTAACTGCGGTTGCCAGCCCGCCTACCAAGCGTGGAACTACGGGCAAAATCCCCCAAAAGAGATGCTTAAGTTCAGCAGTGAACAGTTAAAGGTTGATATGATGAATATGATGATGTAGGGATGAATTCCCTATCGATGGTGAGCAGTGCATGATAAAAGGTAGCTATGGACATCATTTTAAACATTTTCTCAGAACACAACCCGATATATAAGCGGCTTACCGCTTTGTGTCTTCTAGATACAAAGGGAGGTAAAGTCTCACCTTAGACTTAAAGTCTCGACACCAGATATGAGCGTGTATCGTCAACAATTCTCACAGCCTGTCTTTGAATCGAGTCAAGAGGACCAAGCTGATATCCAAGTAGGTATCCAGTTGTGAACGTGTTTATTTTTAATTAGATAGTTATTAAAAATAAGAAGCCATAATTAGCTGAATATTAAAAGGTAATTTTTGTTCAATTTTCACAAACATGTTAAGTGAAAAGTGACTATATAATAAATTAATTTTGCTGTTATTCTGTTAGCAAAATGTACATGTTTTCTATGTTCTATCTTAATATAATGAAATAACAAAATAGAATAAACTTTATAATATTTATTATAAAGTGTTGAAAGTTATAATACAAATTTAATTGACGTGTTGTATATAAAATACATCTTTGTGAAAATCTGGAAATTTCACTAGATGTAGTACAAATTGTAATTTATTTTATACTAGACTTTGATCGCGACTTCTTCCACGCCTATGTTCTCCGTCCCGTATGTACACAAAATTTTATAGTAATTAAGTTATTAAAATACTTAGGGGTATTTTAAATACACAATCGGAACTTAACGCAATGTAAAAGCTTTTACAGGTTAACGTGGATTACACCACGTCGTGGTCACGACGGGAAACGTCGACAATAAAGAAGCAGGTATCTACATAGGTACTATTTACCTGTAAAAGCTTTTACATCGCGTTAAGTCCCAATTGTGTATTTCAAATATGTGTAAACAATGCGAAAGTTTAAAATTATACTTACAGGTAACAAATGAATAAACAATCTCAGTTTCTTATTTATAAATAGTATAAAATATAAGTTAAAAACTTGAAGTTCAAGAGTTCTAGTTCAAACTCAAATTTGCGTGCCTTGAAGAGGTCCATGTAATTTTAGACATAGTACATTTAAATAAATACACAAGGTTATTTAAAAGAGCTGTTGTTAAGTTTCTTGCGGGCTCTTCCCAACAAATAACAATTTTCAGAACCCTGCATTTGTAAAAATATGAGGATTTAAAGTGCTTATAAACAAGTCTAAATAAAAATGATTTCAATTTGAAATTTGAATTGTCTATGCTCGAATTTTCATTGCGATAAAAGCCGGATATTCGCAAAAGAATCAAAGTAACTGACATAGTTCGAAGGAGAAGCAAGCTGAAATGAGAATGGATCGGCTATAGAGCTAGAAGAATCGATGGGAAACAAAGGTTCTCGAGTGTCGACCTAGTACAATCAAACATGATGTAGACCAACCCCTCCAATAGATAGAGTAACGGCATAATAGGCGGAGTAATATTCGTAATCTTATGAAACAGTATACAATTTTTCATTTGTAAAATGTGGGTAAGCTGCTTGGTAGCAAAATTAATAGCCAAGACAGAGGTACTGAAGCATTCGATTTTATACAAAGTCACCCTCTGGAAAAAGGCAAGGGCAAACATATATTCACCCTATTTCTGCGCCATTTCATCTCTTACCGCTGCTTATACGATATTTACTGTGTCGTTCCTTTATTATACAATTTTGTCTAAATTACTTGATTGAAAATGATATATTGCGGTTACTATCCTTATTTATATAAAAATATAGATTTTACCCTCGATTTTTACGTTTGACTATAATAACAGTGTTTCGGTTTGAAGAGTGGAACATGGGAGTGAATTTACAGGGTATAAAGACATAATACCTTAGTCCTCAGGAATGGCAACGCATGGGAAGTATCATGGATGATACAGTATACTTTGTTATGTCCATGGTACTGCTCATGCCTGTAGGCGACGGCTACCACTTTCCATCAGGTGGGCCGTCAGCTTGTATGCCATTTTAAGTTGCATAAAAAAAACTGTATTCTTCTCTATTGCAAATACTCTATATGTGTGTCGAATTTAATAACGATAATAATAATAATTTAATAAAAATAATTCAGTAGTTAGCCGTCAAAAGTTAATAAACAAATCAATCTCATATTATTAATACTAGCTGAATTCCGCTACTGAACTCACGAGAATAAATATATAAAGGCTCTTATGTGTTAAGTTAGGATATAACCTTAGATTATATAGAGAGTATCTCCATACAAGTTCAAATCCATCTTCGAGAAAAGCGGGTCGATTTTTTCATACAATTTAGCGTGATAAATAGTTATAAGTGTTGCGTTTATAACTTCTATATTTAGTTTGTTTAATAATTTTAGCACATCTATAATGTATAAAAACTCATTTTAATTATTAAATATTCAAATATAAGGATATAACATGAGTATGTTATGTCCTTGTTAATTACCTACCTACCAAATTTTACCTTACCTAGTGTACCTACTTACCAAATTTTGTTGAAATTCGTCCAACTGTTGAAGCGTGTTTAAGTAACAAATAGCTAAAAATCTTTACATAATTTCACATTTATAGTTCCAGTATTAATAGGATTAACAAGTATAGTGAATAACTACAAAAGCTTAACATTGTTAAAGTAACACCAATACGAGCTGATAATTTATTTAAATGCCGCATACTGGGCGCTGAATGCGCTTGTAAATAAATAATCAAGGTACATAAACATTTACTCAAATCCCCCAAGGGATTCAAGAGCTGAGTCCCATTGGATATAAATGCTGTAGGTATATCGTGTACTTATACATATTGTTATTGTAACTGTTATTGTTTGGATTTTTTTTATGCAATTTCAAATGGCAAACAAGCTGGCGTCCCTCTTAACGAAAAACGGTAACGGTCGGCATCGTCTATACCTACACTTAAACAGCATAATAGGTATTATAAAATATCAAGGTGTTCTGTGGTATCCATTGATGCAATGCTTACTAATACATATTATAACTGAAAAAGTTAGTTTCTTTTAATTTGAAGAAGAAGATGTATTTCGGTTTGAAGGGTGGGATATAGCAGTGAATTTACAGGGTACAGAGAAATAACACCTGACTCTTGAGGATTAGCAACGCATGGGATACTTCCCATGGACATAACAGAGTATACTGTTTCACGATACCTCATGAAACAGTATACTCTGTTATGTCCATGGTACTACTCATGTCTATAGGCGACGGTTACCACTTTCCATCAGGTGGGCTGTCAGTTTGTTTGCCATTCTAAGTAGAACAAAAAAAAATTTCGTATACACGTACGAGTACTATGGAGACGTTCAAGTATCAACGTAACGCATTTTTTTTAAAGTTTTGACCCTTCCGCCCCTGTAACGCATTGTAACATTTTAAAAGACCTAATTTATTACGATTATATTTTATTTTTTTTATTTTATTGTACTACCCAACCTAAATGTTTTACCTAAACATTTTAGGTATTCTATACATTGCCTAGGTATTGTATTGAATACTAGAATATATGGATTGCCGGTATATAAATGTATTCCTGTACTAATATTGTTTTATACTTAGAAAATATTTATCTGAATAATATTTCAATATTACCTACCAATCATCATGTAAGCTTTTATCTATCAATTGCTTAACACGGGTCAAGAGAATGTGATAGCTCCATTGCTAGCAATATGCCCTATTAGGTCGACCTCCACGTGGATTCCCCTGGAAACCATCGTGAACAATTCTTGTTGAATTCGTCACGATGAGCTAACTGACCTGCTTCATCTTCACCTATCATCCTTCACTGGTGTCCCGCCGGTGTATACCGATAGCGCGGGTGGGGTTACCGTTCCATTATCACTCATTAAAAAAAAAACTTTTTAACATACGCCTCCCTCATACTGATAAAAAGAACGGTCCTAAGCCACCTGCATCCACTGACTTTCTGCAATGTGTTTGAAGTCGTTACTCCATATAGTGGAGGGTCGTCTTACAATGCGATTGCCCGTACGTGGGGTCGCCTCTCAAGAATCTTTCTTCCCCATCGGTTATCGGTTCTTCGAGCAATGCGCCCAGCCCATAACCTTTTCAGCTTGTTTATCCTACGTACTATATCGGTCACTTTAGTTCTTTTGCGGATATCGTCACGTCATCAATATTACCTATACACAGTAAATATAAGCTAAAAAATGTTCCTATTAGGTATTTCTAAATGGTTTAATAAATCACATACATACTTTGAAATTACCTAGTCAGTCTACATACAACCAGTCATAAAACAAAAACAATTGAACACACATTTCTATATTCGCCCAAATTCGATTCTGGAACGTAATTGGGTTACAAATACATCACAAACGAATGTTTGTATTACATTGTTAATATTACATAAATCGGAAGACTCGCTTCCCAAGAATATTATATTATGGTGAAATTATATTTGTTTTAGTCAATATACAATGTAAATATAATTTTCACTACCATTCAATCCGGCCTCTTACGTACCTACTTATTGGTAATTGGGTAAACTCTTACCGAATTGATTCATGGAATGGGTAAAGAACATTGCCCATATATTTATTAAGTGATATATTATTATTTGAATAGAATAGAATACAAATAAACTTTATTCAAATAAACTTGTAAGTAAGCTCTTTTGATACCTCAATTTCTTATGATTGTACTTTTGGGTTTGAGATATTGTTATTTGCTAAAAAGAACTCGCAAGAAACTCGACGGTTTCTCTTTTTAAATTATTATGTACAAGATAATTTTATATTTGTATGACTACTGTGATTATAATTAGAATTAAGTTCTATTTATATATGGAAAATAAATAAGCAAATATTAGCACACCAGACCCCATAAGCAGCACCCGTTCAAGAGTATGACGGATGAGCCAGCTATCATTGCGTTAACCATATTGTAGGAAAGTCAACAACCAGACCTGTCATACCGTCATAAATCATTATTATAGAAATGCTTTATCTTTTCATTTAAGAGTTTTCTCTTGTCAGTCTCAATGCAACTAATTCGTGCATTTTCTTCCAGTCAGCTTCATCCCAGCCCATATCTTTGACCTCCCTATACGACGTGACACTTTGTGACACGTGTTTAACTGTCCCATGTAGTTATTCCTCGGTCTTCCCCTTCCTCTTTTGCCCTCTATTTTTCTTTCTATTATGCTCTTTAAAAAATCGTCATGTCGTTTAATGTATATTATGAAATACATATATATATCTATAAATTATTTTATTTCTAAATACAAATTTATTTTTTATTTAGTTTAGGAGCGTAACTAGTGTTCCGAACACCACAACGGCAACAATCGACATATATTTCATTTCATTTATCTATTCAATAAATGTCTAGTTCAAAAGGCAGACTTAATGCTATATAGCACTCTCTCCCGGTCAACCTTTGGCAAAACAGAAATGTATGCCTCCAACTAGCCATTAGGAATTATAAGCAAATTCATTTATTTTTAGTATTCGTACGCAAATTTTTTTATTAATCAAAGTAAGTCAATTGATACAAATCTGTTTATAAATATACCTTTTACCTATAGATAAGATTACCTTCATTTATCCACACACATCATTCAACTGATACTTTATTTTTAAAGGGTCATGTTCATCAGTGCTCGCAGCTAATAGGTATCTACTTACGGTTTTTAGGAATGAAAAATTAATGTTAATTTAACATGGAGAATTTTAGGGTCACGACCCTAAAATCGCAGACGTCACCATGGGTACCGTGCTAACTGGGTATGTACGTTGTGTAAATACGATTTTTTTTATATGTACACGATCTACTTTAGTATTCATTTTCTTCAAAGTCAGTTTATCTTATTAGTCGTCAACATTATGAAAATTCTTAGCTTAACTACGAGTAATTTGTAATATTTAAGCTCACTGATTTTTAAAGTAGTGATTAACGAACTTAGCTAATGAATTTTAAATATTTTTTATATATGTATCATGTATTTAATATTGTTGTATCCTAAATTATAAATATAAACTATAAGATTTCTTATACGTGTATTAATGTTAATACATTACTTTTATATATCATCTTTGTGGTTATATATATATATATATATATATATATATATATATATATATATATATATATATATATATATATATATATATATTTTGTTAATATATATCAGTTATCCGTGTGGTTCCAGTATAAAATAGGCTCCTTTCCTTCCCGTGGGTGTCGTAAGAGGTGACTAAGGAAACTTAATGGTGAAGAGATGGGCAGCAGCGTCCCTTTTAAAATATCACCAATGCCCAACGGCGGTAGCCAACCCGCTTTTCAAGCGTGATACTACTACTGGCAAATCTCTGTTTATGGGGGAAGCCTATGTAGAACAATCGCTGATATGATATCAGTTATAGTTAGGTACACGGTACAATATATATATATATTATTATGCAATATATATAAGTGTTTTTGATATATTTTGACACAATCTTCTATACAATGTATATATTTATTATAATATAATAATGTGGTCCTATATGGACCACCTATATACCTATGGTAAGTTAGATATAACATACGAGTATTTAAGAAAACTGCGTAAAATGTTTTAGATTGAATTACTTTAAAATTACTTTAAAATGTTTAGATAACTTAGAAATGACATTAACATTGCAAAATAATAAAGTGAAATAAGTTAATTCTAAGTTACATAAAATAACAAACAATAGCACCGGCTTCAAAGAATTCTGTCCGATACTGATCACATTTCTACGAAACGACAAAGTTGTAAGTTTTCAATTAATTATAACTTTTCAAATAAAAAAAAAAGACAATATTTTCAACATATTTTAACGACCAAATAACTAAAACAATTGTGATTATACATACAATAGCATTCCTGAGGATCATAATACAAATATTACGAATATATATATTGTCAGCGATATTTCCCTCCCTATTTTCTAAAGGGTAGAGGTCTGGGCTAGAAGAGGTACCATGGACATAACAGAGTATACTGTTTCGCCCATGATACCTCCCATGCGCTGCCATTCCTGAGGACTCAGGTGTTATTCCTCTGTACCCAGTAAATTCACGCCATATCCCACCCTTCAAACCGAAACACAGCCATGCAAACACAATTGCTTCACGGTAGAAACACGAATGGGACAGAGGTACCCAAGCAATCGACTTTTGTACAAAGTCTTTCTCTGGTACATTGGTTTCAAGTCCGGCTTGGGTAGTTCGTGCCTTGTGACCAGGTACAGAGTCCTGCTCGAAAGTCCACGGTATATTTTTAAAAAGTGTATTACTGAGAGGTTTTACAATACGATCCAAGACTGTATCTTGATACACTCCCATCGTTACAAAGTTTTGCATTTCTAATATTAATAGTATTAGACACGTAAAATTATTATTGTCAAGTTAATAATTTTATAACCGTTATATAATAATTTTACAACTGATTAAAAAACTGCGTTTCTTTATACGTACTCGTATATACTTTACATCTTAAAAAAATTAGGTATATTAAGGTTTTTTCAGTGTCGGCAACGCGCACGTGACACCCCTAGTGTCACAGGCGTTCATAGGCTAGTGACTGTTTACCATCAGACGGGCTGTATGCCTGTTTGCCGTCTTTGTGGTCTAAAAAAATACAAAGCAACCACTCGAGAATAGATTAAAATATAATTCGAATATTCGTACATTGACTGTACATTTTAAATGATTCATTGTACTCAAAAAAGTTGTGAGATAAATAAATAAACATTATTATTATTATTATTACTGTAGTTACATACTCGTACTTAGCATTAACTACGAATTACATACTTTTTATAAAGAAGATACTTCAAGATACTTCAATCGAAGATTTCAAACATTGAAATAACTATTATAGAATTAATTTAGACAAACGTTTCATATAATGTTTAACGTTTTAAATATATTGCTATACAGCATGTAGTTTCTTTATTTATTTATACTTTTGCACACATTAAAATACATTTATAGGGCAGACTTAATACCTGATGGTATTCTCTACCAGTCAACCGTTATGCTAGGGTACCTCTGTCCCATTCGTGTTTCAACCGTGAAGTAGTTGTGTTTGCATGACTGTGTTTCGGTTTGTAGTGTGGGATATGGCGTGAATTTACTGGGTACAGAGGAATAACACCTGAGTCCTCAGGAATGGCAACGCATGGGGGGTATCATGGGCGAAACAGTATACTCTGTTATGTCCATGGTACTGTTCATGTCTATAGGCGACGGTTACCACTTTTCATCAGGTGGGCCGTTAACTTGTTTGCCATTCTAAGTTGTATAAAAAAAAAAATGCTACACAGAAAAAACAAATGGCAATGGTGCACTAATTTAACAATGTAATTAGTAAATTCAATACATATTTTGCAAAACAACAACGTTAATACATTTTAAATAAATGAACATACAAACATATAGAATACATACACTTACAAAAAATATACATACATAAATCACATACAATACGTATATATAAATAATTATACATAATACATATTAATATAATAATTATATAAGTCAAGACACATTATAGTACAGATTTAAGCTCTTCATTCTTTCATGTACTTCTACTTACCCTACTTACCCATCTTGTTAAGACTGCATTTTATAACAAAACTGAGATACTGAACTTTTAGTTTATTTATACAAGCTTCTTCTGCAATTATTAACGTTGTCTTGCCTTTAATGTAGCCACTTTATTTTCTTATCGTATATAATTTTAATATTTATAAAAGCGAGAGTTAAAAGAGCTGAAACAAAGGTAAGTTGAAATAAGTCTTGGCTGTGTGGCGCGGGCATCTGTTGAACTTAGTAGCGGTTGGCGGGAAATGATAAGCATTTATAATTTGACTTGTATATTATTATTTAACTTTTATTAACGTTGCATGGTTTATGACTTATATCTATCTTTTTGCCCGTTACTTCGCAAGTGCGGATTGTAGAAGTAGGAAAAACAAACAGATTATTTCTGATTGACGTATCTAAATAAAATATACAAAATCAAATTTAAACCGCATACAATTGGACCCTACCAGTTGGCAATTAACTCCGAGATTTTATTTTTATTTTTAAATAATATTTTAAGGTCTTGTAATTGTATATAATATAAATATTAGTAAATAATAATTATCTACTATATTTTTTTTTTTAATAAATTAAAAATGAAAAGATAGTCTTACGTTGGCGGAGTACCAGTTAGAAATGACAAATGAGAATAAAGTTAATTTGGTTAATGGTGAATTCAATAGAGATTAACTACAGAGCAAATCGCGTTATTTTAATTTCAATATATGAGCCTTTTTAAAGTTTTTGTTTAAATGTGATATTTTTCTGTGTCGAATCATATACAAAATATTTGTTATGACTCTAAATATTTAAATAAGTAAAATGTTTGAAGCACATTTACACGTAAAATATAAAATTGTAAGTGATTTCTCTGTTATTTATATTACATTCAGGTGAAGCATACTTAATTGTAACTAGCTACATTCACTTAAAAATAATTCCACTTCAATACGTAAAAATAATTAGAAATTATTTTGTTCATACTCTCGCCAAAACAGCTTCGAGCTTATATCGTATAAATTATTGTCATATTTTTTCTCGCTCTAACATACAGGTTATTATATTTTCTGTCTCGTGCATTTCCAATCAATATACTTTGTAATCTAATGGCAAACCCCTTATGAAGGCCTATGTTCAACAGTGGAAACTTAACGACTAATATAAAAATAATGTAAATGAGCACTAAGAAAATATTTTCTGAGACTCGTATAGAGCGAGAAATGCCTTTAATAATACATGTCAGAAGCTGTAGAAAGCAATTAATTAATTATATAATATATCTACATATTTAATAATTTATATTATATTAGCGGCTCGGTACGTGCTTCGCTACGTATAAAGTGAAATAAAAAAAATAATTTAACATCAATTTAATTTATTTAAACAAAAAAAAAAATTATTAATTGTTAGCTATTTTAATTGTACTGTTAACACTGAAAAAAAGTTTTAATTTGTCAGCACAATCCCTATCTTAAAAAAATTTGCATTTGACACAAAAATTTCCATCAACAAAATGATCCGCCATTCATTGAATTCATTTGTTACAAAACATGTGATAAATAAAGAACCGCTCGATCGATTTTGTGCAAACTTCACATAAACCATCTACTAAATAGTCCGAACAAAGCCTAAACATTTGGTTTGGATAGGTGAGCCCATTCTTGAGTTATATAATTACAACGAAAAGTAGCATTAATTTATATATATATCCTCCAAAAGATTACAATAGTAAACTTATTATAAATATAAATAATTACAAGAAATAATCACAATGAGAAAACAATGGGCGACATATATAATTTGTCCAAATCTTGACTGTTTAATTAAATAATAACTCAATAAATTTTTATACTATACGTAATACCGATTATAAGCACTTTTACCCCGCTACTAAAGGATATACGTACCTTAAGGTAGCGCAACGTGATCTTAACGGCTTGATAAATTTTAATAAATGGGATGGTGTTAGATTCCTCGTGCACGTTACGTTCCTCGAAGTAATTTGTTTTATATGTATATAAATGGATATTGCCTTACATATGTATCTAAAACTGGGAATTGAAGTCTAGCGGCTCCATTACTAGCTATGTACATAGTCAAATCGATTTCTATGCGGTATGGAGAAAGGAATTGTTAATAATTGGTTGTAATGCTATTTTTGTGAAATTCGACTCGATGGGCTAACTGACCTGCTTTCATCTTCACCTATCATCTCTCACTGGTGCCCCGCCAGCGTATACCGTTAGAGCAGGCGGGGTTACCATTTTATTATCAATCATTAAAAAAACTTACAGATACAAACAATTCCAATTATAAGTATATATCTAGTTTACTATTCTAGCAACAAATACGGTAATGTATTTATTACCCGAATCGGTTTTCGAGTTATTCGAAAACGATAAATGTTTTTACAAGTAAAAGAACGATAATAAAGTGGGCAGATGTGAGAGACAGTTCAGTTTATAAATATATTTTTATGGGATAAAAAGAAATATGTTTCACACGTTAAATGATATAGTACATTTTGTTAGGTGATAACTTTAAACGAACGTGACTAAAGACCTACAAATAACGAGATGTTTTGTAGATTTTGTCTCCCTATAAGTGTTAGTATTGCCGTATGGTCTCTGCATAGAATAGGCCAATCCTTCCTTTCCCGTGGGTGACGTAAGAAGCGACTAAAGGAGGGCAAGAGATGAGCAGTAACGTCCCTCTTAAAACATCTCCAAAGCCTAACTGTGGTTTTTTTTAATGGGTGATAATGGAATAGTAACCCTACTTGCGCTAACGGTATATACCGGCGGGGCACCAGTGAAGGATGATAGGTGAGGGTGAAGTAGGTTAGTTAGCCCATCGTGATGAATTCAACAAGAATTGTTCACGATGGTTTCCAGGGGGAACCATGTTGAGATCGACCTAATAGGACATATTGCTAGCAATGGGGCTGTCAAACTCTATTGCTAACAATCCCTTTCCCCCCGATACGAAACTATTGGATTAGTCAATTTAAAGTATTATAAATAAAAAAGTATTATAATAAAATCTACAAGATAAAGTAAAACATTTTAAAATGTCTCAATAATGTCTATATACGAGTATATAGTGTAAAAGTGTAACGGGAATTTTATAAACTTACAGTGAGTCTTGTTTCCAACAAGAAACAAAAGTTATAAAAATCTTACTTTTAAGAAATAAATATCGTTTTGAATTTCACTTAAAAACAGATACGAAACTATTGGCTTTATCATATTTACAATATCTTAGTTTTACAAGACTTTTTTATACCACTATCTTACAAGCATACGATGATGGTAAGGTAAAAGTAGCCTATGAACGCCTGCAAAAATATCTTTGCCGACCCTGACGAAACCTTTTACAAGAACTCCATTTTCTCTTGGGAAATCCTCGGCAGGGAGCTCATTCCATAACCTGAGTGTTCGTGGGAGAAAGCATCTCTGAAACCGCGTTGTACGCGACCATTTAGGCTGTAAGGTATGAGGGTGAACTCCCTGTCGATGGCGAGCCGTACGATGATGGTGGCCGTAGGCATCATATTGAATAATTCCTCTGAGCACAATCCGTTGTATAAGCGGTAGAACACGCAGAGTGAAAAATCTCTCCTAAGACTTAAGGGTTCGATGTAAGCATGGGATCATCGACAATTCTCATAGCTCGTCGTTGCACTGAGCCGAAGGGTTCAAGCTGGTATCTAGGTGCTCCCGCCCATAAGTGACAGCAATACTCCATATATGATAAAGTACTGTCAAAGATAATGCCACATTTTTTTACTTTTTTTTAGTAATCTGTTAGTACCAGAGACTGTTAGACCCTGACGAAACCTCTTTACCCCCCTTTTGAAGAACTCCATGCTGTAGTCTCTTGGGAAATCCTCGGCAGGGAGCTCTGCCCACAACCTGAGTGTTCGTGGGAGGAGACATTTCTGAAACCGCACCGTACGCGACCATTGAGGCTGTAGGACATGAGAATGAACACCCTGTCGATGGCGAGACTTTGTAAAACTTTAAAATAGCTCAAAAAGATATTATTATTAAAATTACAATTATGCAAATATCTTCAGAAACATATGGAAATCTTATAAATTCCCTCCTATACAACAGACTTGTTATAGAAAACCGTAATCCTCAATACATGTCGCATTGTTAGAAAATTTCTTTCATCGTCACTATCAGCGTTCTCATAGATAATTTAAAGTCAACCATGCTTGTCTAAAGCCCGCATAGCTTTACATTTTATCCTTTTAAAAAGGTAGATATAACATATATATATATATATATATATATATATATATATATATATATATATATTTATAGGTTAAGTAACGGGAAGTTACCTATCCAAACCAAATGTTTAGGCTTTGTTCGGACTATTTAGTAGATGGTTTATGTGAAATTTGCACAAAATCGGTCGAGCGGTTCTTCATTTATCACATTTTTTGTAACAAATGAATTCAATAAATGGCGGATCATTTTGTCAAGATCAAATTTTTTTAAGATGGGGATTGTGCTGTTAAATTGAAACTGTTTTCAGTGTTGACAGTACAAGCATGTTGTTATGTCATTCATGCGGTCATTTTTTTTTTATTATTTCACTTTATACGTAGCGAAGCATGTACCGGGCCGCTAGTAAAACATATAAATAACAGCTAATATAATCATAAATATAATAGCTTAAGGAATTAATATTATGACCCTTTCAATCTCTTTTCGTTCCTACTTTGTATTTATGATTCTTATATGTGTGTACACATTTTAACGTAGATTTGTATTTAGCAGTATAATATCGCTCTAAGCTACATACAGCACGTCTACAACATTTACTGTCGAAGCTAAATTGCAGTAACACTGTAGCCAAAGGCGTAGAAACTCGTAGCAAGCACGTAGCGAGTCGTAGCAAGTAGACCCACGTAGTTAGTAATGGAATTATGAAATATTGTATTTGTTTTACAATGTCATACAATGCCACAAAAAGAAATACAATATTTAAACCAATTTAATTAACCACCATTTAAACTACAAATAATTTTTTTTTTGTATACTTCTAAAAATGTATCTAAAATGATAGAATGTAACTTGTATAAATATAAAATTGTCACTATTGTCTACAAGTATATGTTTAAATATGTATTATAATTATATATATATATATATATATATATATATATATATATATATATATAATGATTTATTATATATATAAATGAATTATTATAATTATATTTAATTTTATATTAGTTTGTAATGCATAAACTCAAAATTAAATACCCAATTTTAGAAACTTTTTCTTCTATATCATATATAGAAAGCTACGTTATTAGCGAGTAACATGGGCTGTATGTTATGTTAAAAAACCGTTTAAAGCTAGGACGTGTCCTAAGTTTATATTAAATTTGTTTAAGATCACGTAGACTAAAATAAACGTACGTCAAGAGCGTTGAATCTCAATGTCCCCAATATTTACAGTTACCTCACACCCCATGCATTTCCGACGGAGTAAATTAAGAATAATTTATTTATGAACATCCTGAATTCATTATTCAAATTTTATATGTGGTTCGTAGAATAATTTATATTATAGCGTGCTATATATAACCTCGTATTATTTTGTGTCGGCACTGATGACAATGAGCGTAGTTATTACCCTAGTACGGGTAACAGAAAGGCATTTATTTACAATTTCACGCTAAGCGTGGATAATATACAAGAATATAGATAGATAGATAGACTCTTTATTGTTTCCTCCAAAAGATTACAATAGTAAACTTATTATAAATTATATTATAAACAATTACAAGAAATAATCACAAATATATTGATATTTCTTGTATTTGTTTTAAATTACACACACATATTATATATATATATATATATATATATATATATATATATATATATATATATATATATATATAATTGGAACTAACGAAATAAAATGGTTCAAAGAAGAAAAGTATAATTTGTTATAGTTACATATGAGCCAAGACAAAACCAAGTAATATCAGTAATACTAACATCACTATGCCAAAAAATTAAAAAACACCGGTTATAACTACCAGTTTACTTGTTACATTCATGATTAATCACGATTGATTTCAAAACTAGTCGAGTTTTTTCGATGTAATTACAACGTTAGTTAAACCGGTAATTGTTACATTAAAATACAATAACAAATTTGTTGATATCTGTTATCTAATATACAATATTGAAATGAAGATCTCAATCGAAATGGATATAAATATTCGACCTGAATATTCGATATTTCAAAATAGATAATGATATCATGGGCGAAACAGTATACTCTGTCAACATAATATATAATAACAATATACTATGTCCATGGTACTGCTCATGTCTATAGGCGACGGTTACCACTTTCCATCAGGTGGGCCGTCAGCTTGTTTGCCATTCTAAGTTGTATAAAAAAAAAAGACTATTTTTCTGCAGCCAATGTAGAGAGGAACTCAATATATAGATATCGGTGCGGTACTGATATTACCTATGCCTATTACACACACACAAAAAAAAAACTATCCAGGCCAGTGTTAGTGTGTTCGTCTGTGTAACATTTTTGTCACGTCACAAACCTACTTTTCTTTTGTGCGGTATGATTGATAATGTGAGATTTTATCCACTAAAATCCTACGGTTTTCCATTTGTAGCCTATGAGTTGGGGCCGCAGAAGAGATTTACTATCTTTTTACGGTCGAGTCTTTTCTTCTTTAATCTTCTATTGATATTTGTATTATTTCATAATGTATATAAATATTGACGTTAATCTTATGACGAATCTTATAAGAGACTACCGACTAAACCGTCTTTCAAAAAAAAGCGTTCACGCTCACTTTTTATCTTTATCTGAGCAGTAAGTGCTTTATATTATTCCCAAATTCGTGTATAATATAGTATACATCATATATGTGTAAGTATATTTGTTATTCATGTATATTTATTCGTTTATACACTCCTCGCAAAAATTAAGGGAACATAAAAATTTTTGAAATTTTTGGGTGTTTTTCAACAGGCTGTATTTCAGTGAAAAATAATCGTACAGGAAATTTAAAAAAAGGGTTTTGAAGCTTGAAAACTCTAGTTTTCAGATTTTTTGGTGAAAAAATTTTTTGAGCTCCGGTTTCCATGCAATTCTTAAACAAAGCTGAAAATATTTTTTTTCTAAATTTTCTAGGTTTCGTTTTTCACTCTATGGGCATGGAAAATTTTTTCGAGCTACTCCATTATATAGGTCTCTTAGCGTGTTTATTCAGCTTCAAAAATCACTTTGGATGGCTCAATTACGACCATTTGTCTCCGAGATATCGAACTTTGAATGCAAAAGCATCCTTTTCCATTCAACTGCTAATATCTCTGGAACTACTGGTCGCACAGCAAGCGGGCGCCGAGTTTCTTTATCTGCATAAAATTTCCAATTAAGCACAGTCAAGAGTTAGTGAAGAAAAAATTTTTTTCCACCTCTAACATTGAATTGAAAAAAGGGAAAAAAGTGACTTTTTCTCCTTTTTTGGTTACTTGGCTGTATCTTCGCTAATATGGGCGGGAAAGCTAAGGTTTGAGGAAAATTTTACAGTCTATTGTTCCTTAAAGAACCCCCTAAATCCCTGGAGCGATCGGTTCAACGGTTTTTCCCGGACCAATTGATTGAAATTTTGGAAAAAATAAGGGAACAAGGTTTTTGTCCCTTAAACTCACCCTAATCCATTCAAAAATCAATAATTTCATTTGTTTTTCACGTTTTACTCAATTTTTTGTTTTTTAAAAATTCATTATCAAAAAAAAATCGAAAAAAACAAGAAAATTTTTAAGAAAAATTTTTGCTTGCTGTGCGACCAGTAGTTCCAGAGATATTAGCAGTTGAATGGAAAAGGATGCTTTTGCATTCAAAGTTCGATATCTCGGAGACAAATGGTCGTAATTGAGCCATCCAAAGCGATTTTTGAAGCTAAATAAACACGCTAAGAGACCTATACAATGGAATAGCTCGAAAAAATTTTTCCATGCCCATAGAGTGAAAAACGAAACCTAGAAAATTTAGAAAAAAAATATTTTCTGCTTTGTTTAAGAATTGCATTCAAAAAATTTTTTCACCAAAAAATCTGAAAACTAGAGTTTTCAAGCTTCAAAACCCTTTTTTAAATTTCCTGTACGATTATTTTTCACTGAAATACAGCCTGTTGAAAATCACCCAAAAATTTCAAAAATTTTTATGTTCCCTTAATTTTTGCGAGGAGTGTATATGTAATTTTAGTATGTATGTATATCAATAGTCAGTAGTACCGCATTCGAGTATTCTGACACTTCCCTATGGTTGACTGGGAGAGAATGCTTTTAGCATTAAGTCCGCCATGTACACATATTTGTACTAATGAATAAATAAATAACTAAATGACCTCCTGGACCTAACCCAGTCATATAAATCCAGTCATCACCAAAAATGGAGTAAGCAAATATGTTCTGATTTTGTTTTTGAATTATTATAATTCAGAATTGCAACTATGCTAATCTTTTTTTTTACCAATTTATTTACGTTATCTCATCTTTAAAGCAAGCTGAAGTGGCAATGGGCTGGTCACATAGCTCAAAGAACCGACGATCGATGGGGAAGAAAAGTTTTTGAGTGGCGACCGCGTACGGGTAAACGCAATGTAGAACAACCCCCTACTAGATGGAGTGACGACCTGAAATGTGATTACAAGTGGTTTACGACCGTTCTTTATAGCTGAAGTGATGATGATGATGATCTAATCTTTGTATTTCAGATTCAAATTTACTTTAAAGAAGACAGAACCAAAAGCAATACTAGTGTCTACATGATTGACACAAAAAGTCTACAATATGTGTCTAAAATATAGTTCGGAATCGGTAAATTAATATTTCTACACCGCATGAATGTTCTAAAATTAGTATGATTACAGCATATATAGGTACATACCCGTAGATATAAATGTACGTTGCCCTGTTACTATATTTATATGTAATCATGGAGGAAAATTATTGATTGTAATACTTATAATTATCATTGTATACGTAGATGTTATCTACTAGTACATTTTATTGTTAAAACGTTGTGAAATAAGGTCGACAATTACGTGACTCGCTATTAAGAGATCCCACCAGGGAAATATTCAGAACATTTCAATTGTTTCAAGTTAAATTACGTACTAGATACTTGTATAATGTAGTCTCAACGCTTCGCTAAGTGTAGCGAGGTACTTTTGGTCGTAGGTACTTTTGTTTATTTGATAGTTGCTATTTTTTAAATCGTTCACATGATTAAAAGTGCGTACAGAGATGATCAGCACCATTAATATTACATAATGCACTAAGACATCCAGGATATGTCTAATTTTAGGAGTGGTAACAATTTTAAATTTCAAAATGTTTTGTTTTCATATACTATAACTATAGGTTATTTCACTAATACGATATATATCCTTCTTCTAGTATTCTTTGGATTTTACTAAAAAAATATTCTACTAATATTTAAAAAGCGTAAGAGGTTTAGATACCAGTTACTTGAACACCTTTATTGGCTGAACGAATTTGAATTAAATATGGTTCATAAATAAAAAAAAATATGTTAACTTCTATATTTATAAAATTTTAATGAATAAAGCCGTGGAATTATAATATTTTCTAAATCCGAAGTAATAATTCCCAATAATTGGCCCGTGCTGATGAAGGTAAAGTCAAGAAATTATTATAGTAATGACTTGCGAATATAAATAAAGTTAAGCACCTTATAAGTCGATGAATGGAATTATATTTTATTAATAAATATCTAACAATTCTTGGAACTTTGTGAGATGCTTCACTCTTTTTCCAATTAATATACCAAAGATAGCAAGTAAGTAAATTTTCTTGGAAATTATTATGTCGACTGTGTCGAGCTTTTACTTCGATTTTTAAACTTATTAATGCGACATTTTTCGACCACGTGACGCAATAGTTTGTATAAAGTTCGAACATTAGTTTGAGAATTTTCTGCTCCGAAATAGTTGTTTAATTTTATATACTCTTTATTACAGTAAAAAATATAATAATAACTAGATGTAATAATATTTGGAAATGATGTGAGATAAGGTGAAATTATCTTTAAAAAAAGATCGAGTGAGACGGTGATAGCTTTAGGTATGAATACTTTCGTCAAATTTCAACTTGATACTGACTCTTTAGGCTAACCTATATACATTACAACAAGAACAAGATTATTTTTATTTTATTTCAAAATATCGTTGATAAAAAAAAGAAACTTAGTAAATAAAAATGTGCAAGATAACTGCAATATATTCCGGAAATATTTGAAGCGCCCGAACAGGTATGGGTTAAATTTTTAAATCTGACGGCGAGGTGAATGAGAATGTTACACGATATTTTCCCGGAAAAATATAGTCTCACAGCATGATAGCCTGTGCGGGAATGAAGAGAGATTTTTTTGTAGGAAAAAAGATCAGAAAATCTTGTAACTTTTACTTTATGCAACTTGAAATAGCAAAGAGAACTGACGGCTTTGGTAAAATTTTAAAATCGTAATCTTTACCTACCATCATCATTATCTCAGCCATTCTTTGTCTATTGCTGAATATAGGCCTCGCCCATAGACTACCATAAGGATAAATAATCATTACCTATAGACAAATTGTGTTTTATTTATGAAACTTAGAATGGCATACAAACTAATGATCCACCTGGTGGAACATGACAAAAAAGATATAAACAGCATCATGGACATAACAGAGTATACTGTGTCGCCCATGATTCACTTCATGTGTTGCCATTCCTGAGGACTAGAGAGTTATGCCACTGAATCCTGTAACTTCATTGCCACATCCGTCCCTTCAAACCGAAATACAACCATGCAAATACAACTGCTTCACAGCAAAAACACGAATGGGATAGAGGTACCCAAGTAGATGATTTTTGTATAAAGTTTCGCTCTGGTATTGTAGTCCCAGTAGTTTAAATAAAAACAAGTGCTTTGCAAATTTTGTGAAAATATGTGCGATCTATAAAAATAACCATTATTACTATATCACTCGCGGCTCCACGGCTCTGTTCAATTTAATTTGATAGACTGTATGCATACAAAACTTTATTTACTTTGAAAAGATCAAAATTGGGCTCGGGCAGCGTCGGCTGTTCACACCCAAAACTTTGTTTAATTCTAACAAAACAAAGTTAGAGTCGAGCAACGTCGCGTGCACAAGTAACCGAGTAATTCATAAACAGATTACTAAGAAATTCAAAACGGAGACTCTCGATTTATCTTTTAATTAATCTTTTAGTTAATCTTATGCTTTTAAAATAAAATATTTAGACGTTGTCTTCTCTAGACATTAATGAAAGTATACAAATGCCAACAATTGTTTAAAGACTAAATAAAAAGCTATTAAGGGAATTGCTTTTCATTTGCTTACTCGACGTCTCCAGGCGGAAAACGGAGCGTCGAATTCATTAGTTTGTAATCATGCCGGTAACTACGAGCCTCCAATGGACTCTGCTTTCAACTTTATAATAAAAAATGGCAACTATAAGACTGCAACAGACTCCATTTTCAACCTTATATTAAAAATGAAATAAATGATGAGGCAGTTACAAACATAATTTATTACACTAGGCATGGCTAATATTTAATAACTCTTTTTTATCGAAATCTTTTTTTTAAAATAGTTTTTACTCTAATGCCTCTCGAATTAAGCTAAGTTCATAACATATTTAGTCGAATTCTATTTTTTATTACTTTATTATCTATCTATTTAGTATTTCATAATTAATTTTGAATTTCTTTTCAATCGTTGTAGATTACACCTATAGTTCTTCATTGAGTCCATTAATTGAAATAAAAAGTACTTTACCTTTAGACCAAGATAGTCTGTTTGTATATATTTTATTCAAACCCTAATTGAATCTATCTATCTATCCTATTTAAGAGCTGCGCTCTTGTCGGTGTAGCTCTTGCCACTCACTACGATTTTCAGCGAGTCTCTTCACCTCTTGATACGACACGACACCAACTCCATCCTTGATCTGCCTGATGTAACTATGTCTCGGCCTCCCTCTTCCCCTCCTTCCTTCTATCTTACCTTCTATTATAATGATCATAAGTTCGTCGTGTCGTATCAAGTGTCCCAACATTTTTTCCCTTCTGTCCTCAATAGTTCTAATAAATTGTCTTTTTTCCTTAATCTTGAACAGGACCTTCGCATTGCTAATTCGATCCCTCCAGCTAATTTTCTCCATAAATCCTTATTGAATAAACAGTTTAATTTACAAATTTTCATACTTAAAAATATAAATAATTGCTAAAATATTAACGGAATAATGAAATAAAATGTGTATATCTGAGTAACGTTCTAAAAGTTTTGGCCGGGCAAAGAAAAATACATTGAAACATATAAATTTATTATTACTGTATATAAGTCACTATTACTAACAGGGCAACTATGTTTTGCTTTCTTTGTCAGTTCTAAGAACAACAAAAGCTGTTCTTGTTGGCTTTTATTCGAATAGAAAATGAACATGACACATGTTGCTATATACTTTGTCACAATATCTTTAGAGTTCCTTGATCATAGACCTTACAATGTAAAGACTTTTCTTTTGTCATATGTTTATCTGTCAATAGAGTATCAATCAATAGCTTTCTATACAGTTGCATCCTATATCTAGCGGTGTTCATATGCTTCTCTATACAATAGTTGAAATTTCCTCAATTAATTAAAACATAATTTTATTATTTAATTGTCTTCGTCATTAAGAATGATCGGGGATCTACCCCGTTTTAACTTGGGGAAGCATTGTACGCGGCAATCTAAGGAGTACAATGAAGTTCATTCCAACGTTTCGTAATAAAAAATCTCAAAAATTAGACGTTTAAATATTTAAAAGGACAATGGCATGAAGAAACTGAATACTTTCTGAAAACAATATAGTGAGTTCGTTCTAAAACATTACCCAAAAAGGTCTTCAGAGCAATCTAAACCAGGTGGAGTATACTGGTGCTTGGAGTTACGTACCTGATTTTGTATACTGTCTCTTTTATTTTTTTAGATTTTTATAATTACTTTTAATTTATGGTTTATCTACTTGTTCTTTGAATAGCCAGGGGCCGAGTGTGGGGGCCAAAATACCGGTTACGGTATTCTGGCCCCCACAACAAGGTATCCTAGCACGGATTCTTTCCACTTCCTATGGCAAACTATGTATTTTCTATTTTGTAAAATATAAAAATTAAGTGTCATTGTAATAGAAATAAAAATTTATTATTATTACTATTCTATAAAATTTGAAGATGGGGTCTTTTAATTTCTGTTTCGATATTTTGACCTATTCGCAATGAAGTACAGGCAATATTTTTTTAAACATAAGTAGATTCGGTATTATCGGCGCGTTTTATATTTTGATATTTTTAATAAATTGTATGTCGTTAATCATAGTAATTGGCGTTATGTAATATATAACTTATAGAGCACTCCCGCACGTGCACGTGAAAATACGTGACGGAATTTATTGAAATAGGTGGTTAAAAAACATCAGTAAAATGATACGGAACGTTCAGTGCACGAGTCTTACTAGAACTAAGAGAACTATTTTTTATTAAAGTACCTAGTATAAAACAGGATCTTTGTTCCTAGGCCCTTTGCTATGTGACACATGAATGCTTTCAACTTTGAAGGTGATATTACCTTTGTAGTGTGGGCAACAATAGGTGTTTAAGGAAATTCAATTGAAATATGGGAACAGTTAAATCATTTGTTGTTTGGAATGTCTAAATTTAGCTGAGAAATTAATAAGGGGCATCAGACAAATATATATCTGAGAAACATTTCGCTATAATTTACAACTTGGATATCTATATATATGCTATGAATATGTTCACAAATATATTAAATATTTATGTTTGTGGAAATTTACAGGTAGATTGTACTGGCATTCTATTATAGCATATATATTTGTATGTGTGTACTATATTTGGATATGTACGAGAATGTATATACTGTATAGAACTATTTGACGCCTGGTACCGGTACAGAATAGGCCACCCCTTCCTATCTTGTGGGTGTCATAAAAGCCGACTAAGGGAGGGCGAAGGATGGGCAGCAGCGTACCTCTTAAAACATCTCTAAAGCCTGACTGCGGTTGCCAATCCGTCTGCCAAGCGTGGCAGCTACTGGCAAAACCTCCCAAAGGGTAGGCTTATGTTTAGCAGTGAACAGTTAACGGCTGATATGACGATAAAAAAAATAACTTCGAAATTGTCAAATTTGTAAAAAAAATACTGCTGGATTATTATTAAACTAGTGGTCTTACTGGGCTACGCACGGATAGATATAATTTTCTAAAATAATATGTAATTGTTGTTACTCGATGATAATGTAGATAGATAGATACCCTTTATTGTTTCCTCCATAAGATTACAATAGTAAATTTACTATAAATACAAACAATTATAAGAAAACATTACTTTTGGAAAACAATGGGCGGTCTTATCGCTAAGAGAGATTTCTTCCAGGCAACCTTCAATGTATGTAATGTAGGCAATATACGTATATGTAAATGAAAGAATTTTTCAAATCGGTTTTATAGTTTTTGATTTTGCCCATTATAAATAAACAAACAGTTAAATCTTTTTATAATATTAGTATAAATATATACCTTTATAATATAGCTGTACGAAACGATATTTATGAAATTTTGACTAATAAATTCGCACGTCTCGGAGTCATGAACACCTACTGCTGCGGCTTTGAGTTCTCTGCAACATTTTGTTTCTAATTTTGCCCAAATATATTATTTTATGTAAATTTATTAAGGAATACTAATAATTCTGAGAAAAATAATAAAACGGATGTCAGAATTTGTGCCTACAAAGAAATATAACAGACAAAAAGGTCGAGATTTTTTTTCATAAACAGCCGTCGGTTATATATTAAATTTCGTTTACACAAAATGTACATAAGCACTACTTTCAAAATAGCTTATTTATATATTGTTTTCTTCTTTACCGGAATTGTAAAAAACTTGTTGATTAGATTGAGAGTGCTGGAATTTAATATATCATCTACTGCGGTTTGCAGTCCAAACTGTGACTTTAAGATCGATTTGGAAATAAAAAAAATCTTAAATTCACGTAACACATACAAGTAATTACTTGTGTTTAGAGCGATACTTAAAGCGAATATCTAATAAATCATGTTAGAGGCCTTCGTAAGTAGGTATAACGAAAATGGGCTGAAAACTCTTGAGATCAAATGACGTCACCATGACATGAGTAGTTTAATATTCAGCGGACCGTAGGTTTTATTTCTACGCCTTTCACAGACACTTAAATGACACTCAACAGATTTTGAGTTATATGTAATTTATCGAAAAGACCCATAAATTTGACAAAAATGAGATAACAATACCAAAATAGTGTACAAACTTGCTATATAACTTAATACCTGTTAAAGGGGAATGAGCATTAGCAGTGAATTGATCGGAATAAATATTTATTTGATGGTTACAAAGAAAAAGCTAAAAACGGATACAAGACAAAAACAAGAGTATTCAAATACAAATACACGTATCAGAATGTTAAAAAATAAATAACAAAATCGGTTAACAGTACTTTTATCAATATATATATAAGAGTAATATTATAAGCCAATACAATCATTTTCACGATTTTGTCCGTCTATTGATTTCGGCATCACGGAAAAATTAATACAACAAATTGGATAGATTTTCATATTTGTTTTCCTAAAGGTCATTTACCCGTAGGTGAGCTGCATGCAAGTTTGTGTCCTGTGTTATAAAAAAAATTAAATTCGGATAAAACTGGCTAGTTTTATAATTCGCTTCTAAAATCTACACGTAGTTGATAAAAGTTAGGTCAGAGATCACGAATTCACTAAATCTATATATTAAGGATTTATCTTGAATAACATACGGAATGAACAATGTACTATGACTTGAAATTGTTTGTATCTTTTTATAATAAGTCTACTACTGTAACCTTTCGGAGGAGAAGCTATTTATCTATCTATAACTGTAAGTTTTTAGTAGTTCAAATTTGAATTATATTAATTGCTGTTATCGTACATTACCCTACTTTTGTAATTTTTATGGTTCCAATAAAACCATTTTAATTTTTTTTTAAATTAAATAGTTGCCAATATTGTTGCCATATATAAAATATCAAGATTTTAGTCATTATAAAAAAAAATATTTATACGATATAAATTGTGAAATAGATTTTTTAGCTATAAAATATTCAAAATTTGGTATTTTATGTTATTTAAATAGTATTATTTATATAAGGTCTTTAACATCTATACAATATAATATATACAAAGGGACATAATTAATTTCCATGTCACCACCTTTAAACACTGATTCAATTTTAATAAGCTTCTCTCTATATACAGTTACAATAGATTAGCTATTACAAAATAATTTGCGTCATCACGCCTGAAGAAATATATCTGACAAGCAATGTTTATTTGCAAGTGGGTATTTATAAAGGTACTAGAATACTCTATTATTATGTTTTCATTTCCCGTAAAGGACTAACGATTTCGGTGAATTTTGTTATACGTTGTTTTTTGGGGAAGTATTCAAATTAAATTAAAATTAATTCAGTTCAAATTAATTTTAGATTTCGGTTTATATAATTTATAATTATTTATATAGAAGTCCTAACTGCAAATCACGTAAATAATTCCCATTTTTGAAAAAGGGAATTTAAATATCTATTATTATAGATCCCTTTTATGGGATAAGTCTGCCATTGTACTTATTCTTTTTTTAAGAACTCTGTATAAAAGAGTTGATTGTAAGATGCATTTAAAAGTTTACTGTACAATTAAATGTTACAAACAGACTTACCATATGACGTCATGGTATTAAATCTGCTATTTACACTACCTATGTACGAGTATATCAAAGTTTAATAAATAAAATAGGTGGTATTTCCTTGATATTCACCGTCGCTTTTTCCTCATTAAACAACTGAGATTCGCTAGCTAGCTACTAGCTAGCGAGTCAAAACTAGCTAGCAACAAAATAACATTAAAATCCTGTTATTTTTAACCGTCTTCAAAAAGAGGCAAGTTCTCAATTTGGTCGCATTTTTTTATACTACGTTAGTTGTAAGTTATTTTCATTTGGAATATTCTTTTTTATCTGAAAGGACATACCAACAGATTGGTCCCGTAAAAATTTTCGCTGCTGTAATTTAGTTTTTAAATAAAAATAACTGGTTTTGCCAGAATTGAAGTTGGTTTTTAATTTATGAAACACAATCTTAGTTATTTTTAATTTTCGTCTACATTAAATATTAATTTCTTATACCACAACTAAACAACTGTGCTAAATTTGTTTTCGATAGCATAACCTAATTCAAATACTGAAATACCTATCATCTCTTACGTGGCTCTTTTATTATTATTGAAAGACGGGCTTTTTCAGGCAGAAAAACCTGTGACACTGCGACCTTTCCATGATCTTTTGTGTTCGCCCTTTTGTTTTAAAGTTCGCTGCTAATTCCTATCAATGATAGTAATTTTAAGATATTTTGTAGCGATGTTTTTTATCTCTATAGGATATAAAGTGTATTTTCCAAATGTGATATGTCGTTTATTTATGAGTGGGCTACAGCCACACATTATGTGCTGCGGTGTTTCTTCCTCACTGTGACAGAATCTGCAAACACTTTTTGGACATAAGCCTAGTTGGACCATATTCTTGTTTAGTTTGAAATGTCCAGTTAGAGTCTTTGTTTGTCAAACACACATATTATTTTTATAAAAAAATTTTTAGAGTAATTTTTGAAACCCTCTTAATCAGGGCTTTCGAGTAAGTTTGTGTGGCCTTTATCTAATATCAAATTCGATATCTATTTAAGTTTGTAATTTTATATTTAAACAAAATTATTACGATATCTTTGAAACATTAGATAAAAATATAAAAAGGCTATATAAAAGGTAGCGCGGACAGTAATTATCGGTATATTAAAATTGCTACTCTTATTAGAGGTATGTACTTAGTAATGACAGTACTGAATACATAGTAGTTCATTTAAGTTACTGGCTGATGACAGAATAAACAGTTTGAAATTTCATATTCTGATAGAACATTAACTTACCAGAGGGAGACTTTGTACAAAAGTCGTTTGCTTGGGCACCTCTGTCCTATTCGTGTTTCTACAGTAAAGCAGTTGCATTTGCATGGTTGAGTTTTGGTTTGAAGGGTGGGATATGGCAGTGGCTTTACAGAGTACAGAGGAATAACGCCTTGAGTCCTCAGAAATGGCAATGCATGGGAGGTATAATGGGCGAAACAGTATACTCTGTTATGTCCATGGTACTGTTCATGTCTATAGGCGACGGTTACCACTTTCCATCAGGTGGGCCGTCAGCTTGTTTGCCATTCTATGTTGTATAAAAAAAATTTGAGATCCTAATGCTTACTAATAATATTATAAATGTAAAAGTGCATTCGCTTGTTGCCTTACAGCGTCTTGACTGCTTAACCAATCACTATGTAATTTGATATACACATGGTATATAAAAGAATGGAAAGGGTTATACGTTAGTTTTTATTCCGGTCAGTAAACATATCACAGGTGGGGGAAAGGCATTGTTAGCAGTGGAGTTTGACAGCCCCATTGCTAGCAATATGCCTTATTAGGTCGGCCTCCACGTGGTTTCCTCTGAAAACCATCGTGAACAATTCTTATTGAAGTCGTCACGATGGGTCAACTGACCTACTTCATCCTCATCTATCATCCTCCATTGGTGCCCCGCCGCTGTATATCGATAGCGCGGATGGGGTAACCATTCCATTATCATTCATTAAAAAACATATCACAGGCACGCTGACACTATCGAGGGATTTACCCTCGCTAATAATTTATAAATATGAAAAATTATAGAAATGTTTGTATTTTTCATTATCAAATACTTTTAAACGGTTGGATGGATTTGAATGAAATTTGGTACATAGGTAGATTATATTCTAACTTAATACATTGGATAGTTTATATACTAAATCAAATGAACAAAGCCGCGGGAAACAGCTAGTACTGGATAAATAATAAAGTGGCTCTAGATAGAGTCAGTAAATATATTTAAATTGCCACTCACTATGTCATTAACTCAGAGAAGTCGAGAGCCAGGCTTACGGTCGTTTGGTCTTGTGCTCCACGTTAAATTATCCTCCAGAGTCCAGATGGCTAATTAGCTTGAAATGTGCCATAAAAACTTTTAATTTATGCCATTTATTAATTAAACAGAATGGAGTGATTTTTCTCTGTAAACGAAAGAGTATTAGCAGAGACTACGGTAAATAAAATTATTTCTTATAAGTAACGTTTAGGTCACTATGTAGCGCATAATACTTATTGTTTATCTTCTATTTATACTTATAATAAATCTGTAGAGAGGTCAATTCTGTACATGAAATATATTTCCAAAATAACGATCAGGGGGTGATTAGTGATCGATACTGATGTCAAAAATGCAATCAGTAAATTTTTTGTCTGTCTGTCTGTATGTTCGTTATAGAAACAAAAACTACTCGTGTTGTATAAAAAAATAGGTGCAGAGCAGTGAAGGGAAAACGGGAGAAGTTACTCCATTTTTAAGCTTCCGTCGCGTGTGCAGCCTTAATGGCCATATTTTAAAATATAAAAATGTCCACCCGTGCGACGCCGGGAGGGGCCGCTAGTAATAGATATATTTTTAGTTTTTAGTCGTCCGGTTTTTAGTGTTCATTATTTAGATAAATAAAAGCATATGTTATATTATAATAAATTATTAATTGTAATGATTTACATCGGCTTTTTCATGTTTCAAATTCGGAGATTATTCGTAGTTCTACCTAGGTAAAGTTATTTATACTGACGTCTATTTCAGACGTTTGGAAGAACATAATATAAGCTACTGGCTGATCTAGTAAACGTTATTTTGCCTTCTACCGACACCTACCAGATCTATTTTTCTTATAAAGTTAAAAACTACCCTAGCTCTCAAGTTACACACAATATATATTTAAATTATATGTTTCCAAACTGGATCCATTTTTTATTATTACATAATAATAAAAAAAAAACAGTAATCATTGTAATATACTTTAATAACAATATATACTTTTAAAATAAAAAAATAATGTTGATACCTTTATTTACCATTATCATTAAAATTAACAAAAAAAGGTCTTTACTGTAGTTTCCTGTTTCAACGGACGCCTCGAACATTTTTCCACATTGAGCTTATGTTACATGTGTCCGGGTATTTAATAGGTTAGAAAGTGGACACGACAATTGCATTAACGTACGATCTCAAGAACATTATAGTGGTGGCGACTTAAAATACCAAAATTACTTACACACATTAGTTTAGAAACTAGACTATCTAACTTGGCTCTGTTTGTCCTTTATATAATATTATCTTTAATATAATACACATAGATCTGTTATTTGTCTGCTTGATTCAGTATATAAAATATTATATATGTTGAACTTGGATATAACCTACCCATATAGCGAATCTCAATCACTTTCAGCCATTTAAGCGTGATTAAGTAACATACATACAAATTTTTTACATCCTATTAATTTTATGAATACGAAAGGTTGTAACAATAGACAGGTAAATGGATAAATATTTGTCATTGTTGTTTGTAACACTTTAAAATAATATATAAGCCATTTAGAAGTAAATAATTCATACGATTTTTAACATTTGAAAATAGACGGATCGGCGATGGCAAGGCTAGGAAAGAATCGTAAAACGTCATGCTGTTGCAAATAGGTAAGTACCTACAATTTCCAATATTTATCTCTTTTTTCAACCGACTTAAAAAAGAAGACGGTTTTCAATTCGGTTGTATACTTTTTTCTATGTTTATTCTCTCATAATTCCGTCAGTTCAAAATCGAATTGAAATTTTTTTTTTATCTGAAAGGATATACTGTAAGTTTATTAGTCCCATAGAAATTTTATCAAAATCGGTTCAGTAGTTCTGGCACAATAAAAGTCTTTTTTTGTGTGTGTATACAATATTTTATTATAGATATATATACTCTGTGATTATAAAGTCTATGCAGTATGACTTTAAGTGAATTTATTATTAGGAGACAATTGATGTATTACACATTGTTGCAACCAATACAATGTAGTTAATTGTATAATAGGTATACATCGGAAATTGATTTAGACACAAATCAATTAGCAAATCACAAAATAATTTTGCATTAATTATTTTGTAACCAAACCCAGCCCAAAGATTACTTAAACTTAGTCAGACAAATTTCATAACAGAAAAGATTTATTAGCCGGTAAGAAAATGACTGTGTGTTACACGGTAATTTTGTTGCTTACGGGAGCCGTTTGTGCTTACCATGATTACGTGAATACATTGGAGCCTGCTGCGCGCCAACTGCTAGATTTCAAACTAGACTATCCGGTGAATACCATTGATAGACCTACTTAAAATCAATATTTATTTGCATTCAATTTATTCATTTATTGACTTAGGATTACATCAGTTTATATTCATAATTATGGTGTTACTAATAACAGTAATCTGAAATTAAAATAAGAACTGTGTTAGTGTAATTGAACCATTTTTCTCAAAAGACAAGTATCGGAAAATGAAATCTTAGAAATTGTACGATATTAAATAATTACAAAAATTGTTTGTATTCGACTCTAACAAAAGCTAAACCGTACAACTATAGAATTGTAGGTAATTGTGTGTAAGAAGTTGTAATCCTAAACTGAGTTTCTAATACTTATGATATGTATCAGAATAATTAATTACTGAATTAATGAATTTATAAAAATTTAAATAGTTTTTGGTGTTCTCATTTCAGAAACCTATCGGAATTATGACCACAATGGCTGGAAAACCAGTGGATATAAGAGAAACGACTACTTTGAATACTGATGGTCTTACTTCAAATGAATTTTTTTTGGACGATGTAATGCACTCCGTCGCAGAGAGAATACCGGAAAGAGCAGTGCATGCTAAAGGAACGGGTGCATTTGGTTATTTCGAAGTAACTCATGATGTATCCGAATATACAAAAGCTGACGTCTTTAATGGTATTGGTAAAAGAACTCCTGTCGCTGTTCGATTGTCGACCGGGCAAGGAAATAAAGGAGGAAACGATCTTGCCAAAGAGATAAAAGGATTCGCCATAAAATTTTATACAAATGAAGGCAATCTGGACTTTTTGGGGTTAAATGTTCCAGTTTATTTATACACAGATCCTACAATGTTCAGTTCATTTTTTCATGCTTTCAGAAGAAATCCGCGCACAAACTTATTTGATAACACGGCGCGATGGAATATCATGATATTAAGGCCCATTCTTTTGCATGCATTATTTTGGCTTTTCTCAGACTATGGATCTCCAAATGGATACAGAAAGATGGACGGATTTCCAATACACGCGTATGAATTGAGTAATAAACATGGAGATAGATATTTTGCTAAATTCAATTTTAGAACTGAACAAGGTTTCGAAAATCTAACAACAGATGAAGTAGTGACAATATCTGGTCAAGATCTGGACTACGCTACAAGAGATCTGTACAATAATATTGCTTTAAAAAATTATCCATCGTGGCGAATAGAAATGGACGTTATGACATCACATGATATTACCAATGTTGATTTTAATCCCTTCGACGTGACGAGATTATGGAAAAATGGCACTTATCACACAGTACAAATTGGACGATTAGTACTTGACAGAAATCCTGATAACTTTTTTGAAGCTGTAGAATTAAGTGCATATAACCCTGGAAGTTTAGTCCCTGGCATTAATAGTCCTCCAGATACAATTTTCAAGAGTAGAAGGTTAGCTTATAGGGATACACAAAATTATCGGTTAGGCATAAACCATAAGAGAATCAATGTGAATGCACCGAAATACCTTAAAACATATAACCGTGATGGAGTACCACCAGTGAACGATAATATGAAAGACGTACCGAATTATTATCCAAATTCATTCAGTGGTCCTGTGCCTTTCATTGACGAGTCTCGTCCTAAAGAACGAATCATTGTATTCGACAGTAATGCAGTTGACTTAGAGTCTCCTTCTAATTTCTACAGATACATTTTGAGTGATGAGGGTCAAAAACAAAGATTTATTGATAATCTTGTTTCCTCACTTATCTCGGTGGTTCCGGAAGTACGAGAAAAAGGTCTGAAACTACTTACGCTTGTAGACTTGGAATTAGGTACAAGAGTGCGCGCTGGAGTAACAGCAGCAAGAAGAAAAATAAAAGATGATCCTTGGATGACAATTTATCATTAGTGACTGTAAAGCCATTTAGCCTCGGCATAAAATGTGCCACCGCTTCCTTTTCCGTGGGTGTCGTAAGAGGCGCCTAAAGGAATTTAATGCTCGAGGGATGGACAGCAGCGTCCCTCTTTGAACTTCACCAATGCCTAACTGCTGTTGCCAACCCGCCTACCAAGCGTGGCATCTACTGGCAAAGCCCCTATTATGGGAAAGGCCCATGTTAAACTGTAAAATCTGTTAAAGGCTAATTTTATGATGATGATAATTAATTAAATATAATGGAGCGATTTCTCAATAAACGAGAGAATATTAGTAGAGGCTACAGTTGATTAGATTAATTCGTATAAGTATTTTTTACGTCATACTGTACTGTTTAATATTTTTTATAGTTTATACATTTTTAATTTTTAATCAACAAATTCTTAATGTCAACGGTTTCGAGAAATAAAAATATAGGTATTTAATTTATAATAAAAAAATATTAGTTCTAATTACTTACATTGGCTTTTATCCACTTTTCAAATTCCGGGATTATTCGTACCTGGGTACAATCATTTATACTGATGCTTATCTCCCGCGTTTGTGTGAATAAATTATAAGGTTCTGGCTGATTCAGCAAACGTTATTTAAATAGGATAGCTCTTAAATAGGAGCACACAATACATATTTACAAAATTTTATTACAATCGATTTAGCGTGAATGAACATCGTGACGGGGAATTTTTATATGTTAATAATATGCAGTATAAGCTGACTTTTCAAACTGTTGGTTTTCTTAATAAATAACTCAATTTATTTGTAGGAACGAGTACTTATATTAATGGAAATAGTCGACACAAATTTGTGAATATATTTGTGATTATATAAAACGAATATTTGTAGAGTTTTTGTTATTTTTTTTTTATACAACATAGAATGGCAAACAAGCTGACGGCCCACCTGATGGAAAGTGGTAACCGTCGCCTATAGACATGAGCAGTAGCATGGACATAACAGAGTATACTGTTTCGCCCATGTGTTGCCATTCCTGAGGACTCAGGTGTTATTCCTCTGTATCCAGTAAATTCACACCATATCCCACCCTTCAAACCGAAACACAGCTATGCAAACACAATTGCTTCACGGTTAAAACACGAATGGGACAGAGGTACCCAAGCAATCGACTTTTGTACAAAGTCTCCCTCTGGTATATATGATATAGATATGAGAATTTTATTAATAAATAAAAAAAAAGAATTTAAAAGTTGCTATTTTATTTTGAACAAAATCTTAACTTATTTATTCATGATTCTCATTAATAATTCTCTATTGGGATTTTTTCTATCCAAACTCGTCCAAAGAAAACGCTCAGCTTTTTAATTCTTCACTTTTTTTAGATGTTGCCTTAATATACCTATTTCAACACGTTGATATTTTTCATGGAAATCATAATGTATTTATTCATTATGATTTCAACAGTCTTTTGCTGAAATTTATGGATTTAGAAATATGAAGGTTATGGATCCATTATTTATTCTATGGCCTGAGTATTAAGACTTATCTCACGTATCTGCAACGTAAAAAAAATATAAAGTACGTAGCTTTATGTTTTTGTTTTCTTAGTTTTTAAATTTGTTTTTATATAACAATTGTATATATTTAAATATTTGATTTTGTTGTTTAGTTTTCTGTTTTGCACTACTACTGTCCACTTAATACTTTCTATGCTACGGTGTTCAGTGGACTGGAAGGAATCTCATTTTAGAGATAACTTCGTGTCGGCTAATTTTGTTACTAATTTGTTATATTTATCATTATATATATATATAATTAAATGTAACGAAAACCTTAAATTATGTTTCCCAACTGGATTCACTAATTTTTCTTTTTATTTTTATGTAATAATTTTCATTAAATAGTAATCATTGTAATATATTGTAATAACAATATATATTTTTAGTCAATAATAAATAATTATATAATTATGAAATAAAAAAATTATATAAAAAAAGCCTTTAAAATTATTAAAAAAGTCTTTACTGTATTTTCGTGTTACTGCTCTCGCCTTAGACATTTTTCCACATTGAGCCTATGTTACATATGTCCGGGTATTTAATTGGTTAAAAAGTGGACACGACAATTGCATTAGCGCACGATCTCAAGAACATTATAGTGGTGGCGACTTACAATACCAAAGTTACTTACACACATTTGTGTCGAAACTAGACTATCTAACTTGGCCGTATTATTCCTTTATATAATATTATCCTTAATACAATATACATAGATCTGATATTTGTCTGCTTGAATCAATATATAAAATATAACTTCATCAGATATAATCACATCTCTTTAGTCATTTAACGGTGATTGAGATGCATACATACAAATATCTTTACAAATTTTCACATCCTATTAATATTATAAATGCAAAAGTTTGTAAGGATGGATGGATGTATGTTTGTTACCCTTGTATGTTGTATCTTATATGTTTGTTGCCACACAAAAACAACTGGACAGATTTGAATGAAATTTAGTACAAGGAAAAATTATATCATAACTTAGCATACAGGATACTTTATATACTGCGGGATACAGCTAGTTTATAATATTAGTAGGATAAAAGTTTGTTTGCTTGTTATCACATGACGTTATGCAACTAATCGTCATAAAATTTACTATGGCGATAAATAAAATATGTCGCTGTTTATTCCAGTCAATGAATATGTCCAACCAATTGGACGAAGTCACTGGCAGCTTGTAGAAAAAAAAAAAGATACAGAAAATAGTTAACTAAAGAATATTTTTAATATTATACCAAAGATTATATATCAGATGCAAAATTTCCCTTTTATTTCATCAAATACGATTATTTCCAAAAACATCTATTTATAAACAACGAACGTCGGAAATCGAGCAAAATAGGTATGTAACTATTTTTGAATAATACTACAATAATAGGAAGAGTGTTTCCTACAAATAACTTTCCTGGAAGTTCTCACTTCGGTGTAATAAAATTACGCGATTGTTATGGTACGATTTATGGTATATATTTATACCGTATACCTGGTGAATATTTCTAAACAATTACGTTTCGGAGTAAGGCACTGACACTTGACAGGCAGACAATTTTGCATGTCCTCAACATGTTTCTCTCTGAAATTGCAATTTTAATTTGATAATAAAACAAACCTGTTATGATTTAGGACTATTAAGAATCAAATGTTATTCAGTTCTTAAGCATTTGTAATAAAAAATAATATATACTACCGAGTCTGGATTTAATAATATTAAACTAGTGGGTAATATTAAACAATTGTTTGAATTCATATTATTTTTCAATACTATACATTTTTATATTATACAATTAGTATAATTGTATTAATATTATAAATGCGAAAGTCTGCACGGATGGATAGATATTTGTTTCATTTTACGCAAAAATTACAGTAGGTTAGATCATAGCTAGTACATAGGACACTTCATGTACGCAGGCAAAGCCGTAGCCTCTTAACATTCATACGGTTTTTACATTTAAAAAAAGATCGAACGCAATGATCTCCACCAGGGAGGAACTGTTAAAGCATTATTCTATTGCAAATAGATAAGTACCTACTATTTTAAATATTTGTTATTTTGGCGTGAATTTACTGGGTACAAAGGAATAACACCTGAGTCTTCAGGAATGGCAACGCATGGGGGGTATCATAGGCGAAACAATATACTCTGTTATGTCCATGGTACTGCTCATGTTTATAGGCGACGGTCATCATTTTCCATCAGGTGGGCCATCAGCCTGTTTGCCATTCTAAGTTGTATAAAAAAACTTATTTCTTTTTTTAACTGACTTCAAAAAGAAGAGGTTCCCAATTCGATTGTATTCTTCGTTTGTTACCTCATAACTTCGTCAATTTTAAACCGATTTAGAAAATCCTTTTTTATGTGGAAGAATATACTTACAGAATCATAGAAATTTAATCCAAATCGGTTCAGTAGTTAATTTTTAAAATAAAATGGTTTTGTGACAATTAAAGTCAATTTTTTTTTGTAAGACACAATCTTTAGTTTTATATACTTGGTTTTTTTCATGCAACTTAGAATAGCAAACAAGCTGACGGCTCACCTGATGGAAAGTGGTAACCGTCGCCTATAGACATGAGCAGTACCAAGGATATAACAGAGTATGCTGTTTCGCCCATGATACTCCCCATGTGTTGCCATTCCTGAGGACTCAGGTGTTATTCCTCTGTACCTCTGTAAATTTACTGCCATATCCCACTCTTCAAACTAAAACACAGCCATGCAAATAATTGCTTCACGGTAGAAACACGAATGGGACAGTGGTACCCAAGCAAACGACTTTTGTACAAAGTGAATATATTGAAAGTCTGTTATCATATGAATATACTGAAAGTCTGACATTATGTTCAGAGACCTTTTTCCCACAGAAGTGTTGATTCTCTGAACATAATCTCCGTGCAGTATGATTTTGACTGAATTTATTATTAGGAGACAACTGATGGATTACATTGTGTGATTTTACGAAATAATACAATAAAGAATTATTTCCGTATCAACGTATATTCGATACAAATTTTAGACAACTGCAAAACAATAGAAGAACTATATTCGAATTAAGAACTATTTCTTTTTCACCCTCTCCTAATTTTTACGTTTACGTGAAAATTATAACAGATAAACATACATTTTACTATTACAATAAATCTCACACTTTTCACATGACAGTTTAACTTTTTACAATTAGCACAACTTAATACAAGTATTATTATATATAAGAAGTTACATTACTATAATGACAAAAAACAATATTAAATAACAAACTTAAAATACTTGAGATCAATAAACTTTTATGTTTGTTAAATTTTATTTTTTTTAATGCTTTTGTAAATATATCTGCAATTTGTATTTCTGTTGGACAATAGGTAATGCTAAATTCATTATTTTGATACAACTCGTGTATATAATGATAACGAACGTCTATGTGCTTGGACCTCTTATTAAACACACCATTTTTAATTAATGCAATAGCGCTTTGATTGTCAATATGAAATGAAAGTTTTATATCAATATTCAGATCTTTAAGAAGAGATTTTATAAACATGTCCTTACAACATTCAGCTGCAGATATAAATCTCTGTAAAGACAACGATACAATTGGCTGTCTTCTGGAGCACCATGAAATAATAAAATTAAAACATAGCCTTGTACTACGCCTTGTTTTAAGATCGCTCGCATCTGAATCACAGAAAGCGGTAAGTTTTAGATCTGAACCGAATTTGTAGCACAAACCTTCTTCTAAAGTACCAGAAAGATATCTAAAAATTCTTTTTATGGCAATTATATCTTTCTTTTCAGGATTCTCCATACACCTACTATAAAAAAATGCTATATCTGGCCGATATATACAAGAGACTTCCTACGGCTTCTCTATAAGGATAATTTGATTTTTCTTCTCCATAGTACTCTATTTCTCCATCTGACTCTATTTCACCCTCTCCTACGGGTGTGGGAACTGGTTTACATTTATCCATATTAAACTTTTTTAAAAGTGTTTTTGTATATTCAGTTTGAGTCAAATACCAACCTACTTCATTTACTTTTAACTCCATACCTAGATACAAAGAGGGTTCATTATAAGACGTAATCTCAAATTTCTCATTCAATTTACGTAGTAATTGCGTTAATTCTTCTGTTTTACCAATTACTACTCCATCATCAACATAAATAGCTAATAAAATTGACGCATCTTGGTTTTTATATATACATGGCTCATTTTTTAATTGGTCAAATCCTAATTCTTTTATTTTTTCATTGAACTTTTCATACCATCTTTTAGGAGACTGTCTAAGTCCGTATAATGACTTCAATAACTTACAAACTTTATTTTTTGAATCATATTGTACTCCCTTAGAATTTTCATGAAAACTTGCTCGTCTTCCCTTAAATTTCCATTAAGAAACGCTGTTTTTACATCGAACGTCATTAATTTGTAGTTCTTGGCTGCGGCTATAGCAAACAAAGTTTTAATAGCATTTTGAGATGCAACTGGACTAAATATATCATCATAATCTACCTCTTGTTGTTCATTTCCTCTAACTACTAGTCTGGCTTTATGTTTTCCGTTTTCTTTAATTCTGAACACCCATTTATTAGAAAGTATTTTATGTCCTTTCGTCTCAGTTTTATCTACTATTTTCCAAACAATATTTTCTTGTAAAGAATTCAGTTCACTTTCTATAGCCTTTTCCCATTTTTCTTTTTCAGAACTTTTCAACGCTTCTTCGTAAGTAAGCAAAACATAATCCTTGTATTTTTCTGGTAATTTTTTAGTTCTTTTTGATGTTATTATTGTTTCTTCAGCCTCTTTTTGTCCCGTTTCTTCTAAAATTCTTTTCTCTGCCTGTTTTTCTTCTTGTGGTATTACTTCTTTAATTTGATTATCTTGGTTATTTGAATAGACTTTTACATTAATAGTTTCTGGTTTTGTAATTATTTCGGTGTTTATATTTTTACTATTTCTTTTTACGAATGTGATATCTCTCGCAACTATAACTTTTCTATTAACCTCGTCCCAAAGTCTGTATCCGTTATTTGTATATCCGATCATCCTATATTTTATTGCTCTGGTTTCCAATTTTTTAGTTGATGGCAATTTTTTAGCGAAGGCATCACACCCAAATTCACGAATATTCGAAAGATTTGGTAGCTTTCCATTCCATAGTTCGAAAGGAGTTTTATTATTTATAGACTCACTTGGTAGTCTATTGAGTAAGTATACGCTACAATAAAGAGCTTCACCCCACATTTCTTTTTCCATTTCAGCCATAAACAGCAATGAACGGATTTTTTCATTTAAGGTTCTATTTAAACGTTCGGCTTTACCATTTAATTGAGGACAATATGGTATTGAGTAATCTAGTTTTATTCCTTTTTCCTTACAATACATTCTAAAATTATTTTAAGTGTACTCACCACCATTGTCACAACGAACTGTAACAACTTTCAAGTTGGTTTCACGTTCCGCTTCTGCAATAAAATTCTTTAAACAAGTAGGAACCTCGCTTTTAAATTTTAGTAGAAAAACCTTAGTGTAATGGCTATAGTCATCCAAAACAGTTAAGAAATATCTATTACCATTCCACGTTTCCATCTCAAAAGGACCACAAACATCTGTATGTTGTTTCTAGTTTTCTGTTGGCTCTAGTTCTTACGGTATTGAAAGGCAGTCTAGTTTGTTTAGCTTTTATACATACTTCACAACTTGCCTTCATACCTTCCTCATTTTCTATTTTTACACCATCCGCTACATTAGGTAAAATTTTTAAAATATTCTCACCTGGATGTCCTAATTTTCTATGCCAATTTTCTGCAGAATTATCATTTTCCTTTAATAAATATACTTGTTCTTCTATTTTTACTTCTTTTTCTAATTTAACTACAAATAAACCTGAGTTTCTTTCTTACCAGTTATTACTTTACCATTGCTGCGAATCTCTACACCATGTTTATTAAATAGAACGGAACCACCATTCTTAACAATCTCTGGAACAGATAATAAATTACGCGAAAGATCCGGCACACATAATACATTTGTTACATCACATTTAGTTCTAATAAAATCACCTACATATTGTGACTTCATACTAACATCTTTCTTAGCTATACCAACATCAATAGTCTTAGGTTTGATATTAGAAAGTAAAGTTTTGTCATTGACCATATGTACAGTACAACCAGAGTCGAGAACAAAACTTTCTGACATTTTAATTGTATTACGGCTAGAGGATAAAAAAGCAACATTATTATCGTACTTATTTTTTCTAAAAAAACAATCTTTCTCTTTGTGGTTAGTTTTCTTACAAATTTTACAGTATAAAGAATTTCTACAAAATTTTGCTATATGACCGAACTTATTACATTTAAAACACCTATTAGAAGAATGTGAGGTTATTGTCTGACTATTATTACCTTCTTTTTTCGGCATTCTACCTTTATTTCCTGCAGCTAGGGCCACTTGGGATTGCACACTCTCCTTCTTCCTTTCTTCTTCTTTTACTAATCTCAATCTTAAATTCTTTAACGTTCTTTCTTCTTTAGGAGTACTTTCCCACGCAGTTACAAACGGTTGGTATGAGTCAATATTCGAAAAAATGTTTAATATTTTGGATTCTACTAACGCGTCATCAAAGGGCATTTTTAGTTGTTTTAATCTATGTACCAAATTTTCAAGCCTTGAGAAATTTTCATCCATTGTCATATCATTTTCAAATTTATAATTATAGAAATCTTGTAACAAACTCATCTTTTTTCGTTCTTCCGATCCTTCGAATAAATCGCTTAAACATTTCAAAGCAGTCGTACAATCAAATAGTTGTGTTTTATATTTTTTCGATACTGTTTGAAGGATGATGTGCTTAGTCAAAGCATCTTTATTCGATTGTTCGCTTTCTAGTTTTATATTTACGATATATATCAATTCTTTCGCTTCCAGCAGAATCCTTAATTCGAATTTCCATAACTGAAATAATGTTACATCATCTAAAATAGTGACTCGGTGAATTTCTTCTGCTGTTGCGACGGCCATTTTCAGATTGAATTTTTCTTTTTACTTTTACTTTTTTAGGTATTTAATATATTATTTATTTTTTTTTACTATATTTTATTTATTTTACGCGCAGAAACGCAAAAACTGAACCTGTGATTTTACGAAATAATACAATAAAGTTATTTCCGTATCAACGTATATTCGATACAAATTTTAGACAACTGCAAAACAATAGAAGAACTATATTCGAATTAAGAACTATTTCTTTTTCACATTGTTGCAACCAATACAATGTAGTTAATTGTATAATAGGTGTGCATCGGAAATCGATTTAGACACCAATCAATTAACGCAAAATTATTTTGTAGCCAAACCCAGTGTAAAGATTATTTAAACTTGGTCAGACACATTTTTCGGCAAGAGAATGATTGTATTTTACGCAGTAATTTTGTGGCTTACGGGGGCCGTTTGTGCTTACCATGATTACGTGAATAATACATTGGAGCCTGCTGCGCGCCAACTGCTAGATTTCAAACTGGAGCATCCGGTAAATACCATTGATCTGCCTATTTAAAATCAATATTTACTTGCATTCAGTATGATTGATTTACATTAGCTGTCTCTAATATAGTCAATCCATACCTCTGAAATGTTACTATATATCACTAATATTGGCAATATTGACTTAAGATGATGAAAGTATGCATTATTTTATATTAATAATTGTGGTGTAACTAATAATTAATAATTTGAAATTAGAATAATAATAGTCTGATAATTGAATTATATTTCTCAAAGAACAAGTATAGAAAAATGAAATCATACAACATTAAATAATTAGATAAGTAATCTAAGCTCATATCTAGCAAAAGTGGAACCTACTCACAACTCATGTTAGGGAGCTATGAATATTGTTATATAGAACTGAATTATTTCACATTTTTTTATACATATAATATTAAAAAATGAGTGATTTTACAAAATTTTCAATAGTTTTGGCGTTCTTATTTCAGAAACCTGTTGGAATTTTAAGCACAATGGCGGGCAAACCAGTGGATATAAGAGAAACAACTACTTTGAATAACGATGGTCTCACTTCAAATGAGTTTTTTTTGGACGATGTAATGCACTCCGTTGCAGAGAGAATACCGGAAAGAGTAGTACATGCTAAAGGAACAGGCGCATTTGGTTATTTCGAAGTAACTCATGATGTATCCAAATATACAAAAGCTGACGTCTTTAATGGTATTGGTAAAAGAACACCTGTAGCCGTTAGGTTGTCGACTGGGCTAGGAAGTAAAGGAGGTAACGATCTTGCTAAGGAGATAAAAGGTTTCACCATAAAATTTTATACAAATGAAGGAAATCTGGATCTTTTAGGGTTAAATGTTCCGGTTTATTTATACACAGATCCTTCAATGTTTACTCCATTTGTTCATGCTTTCAAAAGAAACCCACGTACAAATTTATTTGATTTAACAGCACAATGGGATATTTTAACATTAAAACCCATTCTTTTGCATGGAATATTTTGGCTTTATTCAGACTATGGATCTCCAAATGGATACAGGAAGATGGATGGATTTCCAATACACACGTATGAATTAAGTAATAAGAATGGAGATAGATATTATGCTAAATTCAATTTTAGAACTGAACAAGGCTTGGAAAATCTAACTACAGCCGAAGCAGTGGCAATTTCTGGTCAAGATCTGGATTACGGTACAAGAGATCTGTACAATAATATTGCTTTAAAAAATTATCCATCATGGCGAATAGAAATGGACGTTATGACATCACATGATATTACCAATGTTGATTACAATCCCTTCGACGTGACAAGATTATGGAAAAATGGCACTTACCACACAATACAAATTGGACGATTAGTACTTGACAGGAATCCTGATAACTTTTTTGAAGCTGTAGAATTAAGTGCTTATAATCCTGGAAATTTAGTCCCTGGCATTAATAGTCCTCCAGATACAATTTTCAAGAGTAGAAGGTTAGCTTATAGGGATACACAAAATTATCGGTTAGGCGTAAACCATAAGAGAATCAATGTGAATGCACCGAAATACCGTAAAACGTATAACCGTGATGGAGTACCATCAGTGAACGAAAATATGAAAGACGTACCGAATTATTATCCAAATTCATTCAATGGCCCTGTGCCTTTCATTGACGAATCCCGTCCCAATGAAAGAATCATTGTATTTGACAGTAATGCAGTTGACTTGGAGTCTTCTTCTAATTTCTACAAATATATTTTGGTTGATGAAGGTCAAAAACAAAGATTTATTGACAACCTTGTTTTGTCACTTGTCCCGGTGGTTCCGGAAGTTCGAGAAAAAGCCCTGAAACTTCTTAAGCTTGTAGACTTGGAATTAGGTATAAGAGTTCGTGCAGGAGTAACAGCAGCAAGAGCAAGAATAAGAGATGAGTCTTTGATGACAATTCATCATTAGATATTATAAAGTTATCCTGCGGAATGATATTAGTATTTATGGATGTTATAAACCTCCAGCCACATTTGGATGACGAACATATTAATAGTTACATACTATACTATTACTTGTAGATTTGATATTAAATATATATTCATGCTAGTATAATTGTGGCAAGCACAAGCAAATTAATCCATAAGGGCAATTTCTAGTAGAAAAAAAAAAACTGTAAAAAAAAAACAGAACCTATCGCACTCCTGAGTTTATCTCTATAATATCTATATAATTTTTATTCTATTTTATACCTGCTAAGCCACAAATATGCTTAAACGTCTGAATGAATTTGAAGAGCATACTGATATTATTATAAAATACACGTGCAAAGTCGCTGCCTATAATTTATTTATAATTTAAGTACTTACTCCCTAGCAGCCGTCGTATCTGGGCTTATTTCTCTTTCACATAGTCCACCCACTATTTCTTTAGTTCTTTACATCCGGCCACGTTTATACATATATTAAATATCTTCTTCAAAACACGTTTTAAAAAAAATTCATACCTCTGTATGACATGTCTTATAAAAGACGTTAAGATATAATAAATCTTACTGTAGCATAATCATAGAATCCGCACAAGTAACCTATATTACCTACCTATATCTACCTACCTACTCTATACCTACTCTACTATATAAAATTTTAAAAGAAATATAATAAAATAAACCAATGGATGACGAGATGTTTTATTTAAAATTTATAGTTAGCAAATAATTGTAATAGTTACTAGAGAAAGACTTTGTATAAAAATTAGGGGTACCTCTGTCCTGTAATAAAAATTAGGGGTATCTGTAATAAATGATAAAATAAATCAGTACCATCTATATCTGATTCTTCTTGAATCATCTTTAAGTTTCAGATTTAAATATTTACAATGTTTTATTAACTTAGCATTGGAATAATTAAATAAGTTATTGCTAAAAATTTATTGATTTTTTTCCATACGATGACATTTCTTATACTTATGGTGGGATTGATATTATGACAATGACTTGAATAACGTAATGAGTTGCTCGATTGGCTGCCCCCCTGGACGTGCCGCCCGTATGTAGTGCACGCTTTCCACGCACGCTTATGGTGGACCTGCAATTAACAAATAAAATATAAATTGAGTAGATAATTATTTTTTGAGGGCGTTTAGTACAATATCACGCGTGGCAGCCCCGTGGGATAGGCAGAAAAAAAAAACAAAAGAAATACTATAAAGTTATAAATCACATCTCAGGTCAGGTCCCATGGGGTCGGTAGAGAGAACAAAAAGAAATCATTTTAATGGCTAAGCATTTTTAACCCCAGATGAAACTTTATTTATTTTGCAATCTTCGTCTGTCCGTGATTGTAATTTAACAAACTTGACCTTAAAAAACCAAGCAGACTTGGTACACAAGACATTTGTATGTACCTCTGTTCCGTTTAGTTTTTTGTCATAAAGCAGCTGTTTCATTTTGCATTGTGAATCATCCCAGTAGTACAAATATAGTAGGTACATTGGAGTAACACTACAGTCTTCAGGAATGTCAACGCATGAGAGGTACTGTGGGACTCACAGTGTTTTCTGTAATATCTATAGTGCTAGTCATGTTTATAAGTGGCGGTTACTACTTTCCATTATGTGGGCTTTCTAGATCTAGATGGACTATACTTGGATTATTTTTTTAGTTTATTTCATATTAAAATCTCAGAATACATACATACATACATACATATCTGTCACGCCTAATCTTAACATATTATTTTAATTCCGTTTGATGCAATCCGATGAGAATAAAAATCATCAGTTTAAATAGTCAGTCATAGTACTTTTTCACTCTGATTACGAAAATCAGCCCGCGATTCCCTGCAATGCGCATTTGTATGCAGTTTTTTTTTTATGCCACTGCAGTGACAAACAAGCATACCGCCCTCCTGATGGTAAACTGTTACCGTAATAAGAGCGCCTGCAATACCAGGAACATTATGCGCGCCTTGTCGACCCTGACGAAATCTCTTTACCCCTTTATTGAAAAACCCCATGCTGTAGTCTATTATACAGAGCCGGTCTTAGTATATCCCTCCGACGACGAAAAAAGTTACCCCTACACAAAATATTGACAGTGCCCGACAACGCCCCTGAAAACGAAATAAAAAAGAGGACACTGCCTTTTATGGGGGTGCCTCTGACTCAAATATTCACGCACGCCTGGCACTACCTCTGACGACAGATAAGAAAAAAAGGCAATCCTATGGTGATCTCGGTTCCCTCAGGCACTGACCGACTGAAAGATTGGCACTGAGTGGGTATTTTTTGAAACAAATGACTATAGTATGGTGACTCTAATTTCTCCCTTCACTGAGTGCTAGTAATGGGTGGGTAGTTGTGACTACCTACTTACATAAAATAATTAATAATAAAATTTATTGTGACACTATGTCATGTCGGAAACCAGAATTTTTTTAACATCTGTGTAAATTATTGATGCCCATTAATTCTTCTCTTTCCGCGTCTAGGGAAGGTAGATAAAGTTTTGTTGGAGAAATCAGTTCAGGGTACAATAGGACTGATATACCTGAAGAAGGTAAAAGCCCTTAAAATATAAAAAAAAAAACTAAAGTTAATTTCATAAGTAATGAGCATATAACACTATGTCCATGGTCTATGTACGTGCACACTTATCTAATCATCGGAGATTTAATAATCACCCAACAATCAGCCTTATGTAAATTTGATAAAACATATATTTCAATTGATTTGTTCCTCAATTATATTGGCTCGCAAAGGAAATTGAACATTAATTAAAAAATATAACTTTCGAGGATATATGCAAATTATTCTACTGAAATACTAAATAATGAGGTCAGGCTGATCTGAATGCCTATGGATAGTCAGGTAGTTGACCGCTCAATATATAAAATTCCGTTACATGATTTTAAAATACGAGTACACGATTTGGAGAAGGTAGATACCTAATAATAATAATAATCGCATGCTTATTTAAAAGTTTTTATCTTTACCCATGGGGTATGCGTTGCCATACATGAGGATATGGTGTTTAGCCTCCTTAACCTCCTGTAATTTCACTACCATATTCCTACCATTCAAGTCGAACACAGTAATGCAAGAACAACTTGCTTATACTATAATATGCTATATTAAATATTCATTACTTTCATTAAAAGTAAGCTACAGGAAAAAATTAAAAACGCACTCATGTTTGATAAAGTACTCGAGTACATACTAGTTCGAGTCAACAAAACTTTTTTTAATTAGTACCTTCCTATTAAAATACTCGAATAACGAGTAGGCATAACTAAGGACAACGCTAATGCTCAACGAACCATTAAGGCGATAATCGTTGATGATATAAAAGGTTTAATTACTGACTTCGTAGATATATTACATCGGTAATTGGTAATTACAGGAAATGCCAATTGGCAGTAACAGGGTCTGGCGGTCCCCTTGCTGTCAATACACCCTGTCAGATCGATTTCCACACGGTCCCCCTAAAAACCACATATCAACGTTCACACCTGATGAATTTGACACGACCAACTGACTATTCGGACTTGACCTTCACTGGTACTCACGCTAAAGTATATCTATAAAGGTTAAAGGTAAATATACCAATAAAGGAAATGGATTACCATTCTATTTTGAAAATTCATTAAAAAATAGTAGCACCAATGGAGTAACAAATGAAGAAATTGAAATGATGCTCATAGTCAGGACCACAGACGTAGTATAACGTTTTATAATTATAATAAGCTTAGGTTATATATATATATATATATAATTATCATCCCCACTCACTTATAGTGTTAGCTACGGTAGTGTTAGATATGCCCGGGTCAGCTAGTATATATATATCGGCGCAAGCGTTATTATCTGTAGCTGTGAACGAGGAAACATTAACTTGGTATTACCTTCATAAAATATTTTCATGATTTTTTATTAAATCATAAAGTTAATTCGCGATATACATAAATGATTGTATTACCTTTTGCTGCAAACAGAAATTAAGATTCTCATTTAACTATTATTTTTATTTAAATGAATTAAATATGTGATTGTATTTCCTTTTTCTACAAACAGAAATATTTATTATTTGAATGTATCACACTAACAAATTAATCAATATCAATGTTTTACAATACACTAAACAATTGTAAGTAATTGTATTCACTTATGTAAAAGAATAATAAGGTATTCAAATGACTGTTCAGTATTTTTACTAGAACACATTATTTAATTAATCATTGCACAATGTTAAGATTCAACATGATTATAAGTAAGTTAATTTATAATACTTAGTTATTAGAAAATTATAATAAAATAAATAAATAAAGTTGTGAAACTGTGAGCGAGTCCACGAGCGCGCATTTGGTTTAACGGAAAAAGCATTCGTGCACTTGAACATAGTTATAAGAGGCCTATATATAATGTCTGATGCCTGCCTATAAATAAAAGTGTAATTGGAACGTAAAGAAATAAAATGGTTCAAAGAAGAAAAGTATAATTTGTTATAGTTACAAATGAATAAAGGATGAGCCAAGACAAAACCAAGTAATTTCAGTAATACTAACATTACTATGCCAAAAAATTAGGCAAAATTCTCGTGTCACGGTGTTTGTTACCAAACTCCTCCGAAACGGCTATACTGATTTTCAAGAAATTTTGTGTGCATATTCGGTAGGACTGAAAATTGGCCAACATCTATTTTTTATACCCCTCAAGAATAAGGGTGACCCACCCCTAAAATTTTTTTTTTTATTTTTTTGACAAATTTTTATTTGCGATTTGTGATTGCGACTGCGATTTTTATGTTTCGCAATAAGTGGTAAAACAACGTTTACGGGGTCAGCTAGTATATATATATATATATATATAGAATGCCACTTCCCACTCAATAAATATATTTCGGCTACACAAACAAAATCGTGGGTGCAGCTACATTTATATTTTTGTTCCCATTTTAAGTAATAATCTTTTTCTATTGAACTTCTGTAACTAGCTTATTAACAGAAAGTATTTATATTTAATTTTATTGACAAGTTGGAGAATGTTTCAAATAAATAAATGGATTTTTCCATAACAAACTACTAAAGGCTCAGAAATAAAAATTAGATTACTGTTACTTTTTAACAACACTGACATTAATGTTTCATGTCTAGTTTTATAATCCATATTTTGTCATATTTTAACTCAGTTAAAAATAACACACAGAGACAGGAAATTAAAAAGAAAGAAATTAGTCAACAATTACTGTTTGTCTGTTATTATATAATTGAGATAAAATATTTAAAAATATATGTATTTATTATAATTGAATTTAATAATAAATGTATGTAACTCATACAAAAATACATTAAAAAGACCGATTTCGACAGTGTTTGATAGAATATTTTAGTGTTGCATTGATGAAACACCACAGACGAGAAAGAGGTATTTATTTGTTTTTTTAACCTAATTATTTTAAAAAACAAAGATTTTAACAAAATAAGGTTATAGTGTAAACTTAATTAAATATCTAACATAATTGGGAACGTATATTTCTTGTAGCTTTTTTATGTTTGAAGTTTCCCCAAGGTTTTGGATGTTATCTATGAACAGCTGTAATATCAGGATAGCTTGTGCATATTGGTTATCCTTTTAAGAATTCTATGCAATATAGAATATTCTGTGAAAAACCTCAGTAAAAAACGCATTCTACAATCTGAGCGTTCGTGAAAAAAAAAAAATCTTAAAACAGCGGCTATTAGGTTTTAAGACACAACCTTTAATAGAAATTTATATATGGTGATTAGCCCTACAGTAGAATGTGTCAGTGGGAATTATGTCTAATTTAATCCAATCCAATTTTTCAAAATAAACTGCGTTGTATTTACATTATAAAACATATCCCGGTTTGTATCCATATGCTTTCAGGCAAAATTAAAGGAATACTATATGGGATTAGATTCGTGAACTGTAAAGTAATAGCCTTTCCTAGAAGGTAAAGGGATGTCTTACACAATAGTGCAATAGAGCACTCAATAGATTATACCAGGTTTTCTAAATACCTATCTAGCCCTATATTTTAAATGATTTTGAAACTAGACGTAATTTGTAATTGAGTTATCAATGATAATTAGTTATTTATTTAGTTTAGTTAAGTAAGATTTAAGAACTAATTACTTATGACAGAAATTTACAACAGATTAATAAAGAAAATTCACTAAAATATATATTTTAGACACAGACTAGATGCAAAATTAGGTAATACACGAAATGATTATTTATTTGTAATTTTCTCTATACTGATAGCGTATTTGAATATTGTGTGTTTATAGAAAGAAAACATAAGTTAATAATTAATATTTACTCTTTATTGCACCACTTAAAGAATAATACAAAGATAAATTTATATTACACTTATGAAGTACAAAAGGCGGTCTTATCGTTAAAGCAATCACTTCCATATAACCTATGAATGAAAAAGAAAAGAAAAAAAAAACGGTAGCTAATTGGCGCTAGAAGTGTACCTAATAAATAAAAGTATAAAGCTAATGTTTATAAAACATATGTAAATAATCATATGCACATCTTGCATCTAAATACTTATAATTGTATATGTTAAAAAATATATATATAACATACATAGCATACAATATATATATATATATATATATATATATATATATATATATATATATATATATATATATATATATATATATATATATATATATATTCATATATAATATATTGATGACTCAGTAATAATAACAGCTTGTCCAACACGTAATAAAACATTATTTTATAAGAATGTACAAATATAAATAGCTTTATTTTGTTTAAAAAATGGTATAAAGGATGGTATATAATATTTAAATATTGTTCACATTTTTCACCAGAATCTGGCGTACAAAGTTACTGTGCTAATACTATTTTATTTATATCGTCATATTATATAAATCTCAACATATTTACGTATTAATAATAAATTATTCAGGTTACAAATTACAATCATTTTACAAATTACAAATTACATTAATTGATTCACACATTTAAGTGTCACCCGAAACGATGGAATAATACGAATACAACAATCCTTACAACAATCATTATAATATCAAATTTAAGTTTTATTTTTAATACTATTTTTAATTCCAACACACGAGCTGAAGTTCCAATAAGGTGTTCTTGAACTGGTGTATAATGAGAATAACAAATCATAACACCAATTCAAGAGAGGGAAATACTTATAATAAATAAAGCCACATACGAAGCTGTTTACTCAATAATAATTATGTGCCTCGTCTGTTAAGGAAAGACAAGTGCTCAATAGTAGGACGTTAATAGGTTATTTATTATAACGATAAACTGTCGACAAAGGCCTGTATTAATAGAATGAACAAATAAAACAGATAATAATAACATACACCCACTACATTTTCGGTTACACTAACTGAACAATAGAGAAAGTATCACAAATTTTGTATAAGCACATTCCAACGTTGTTGTTCTGCTGCAAATTGCTAAAATATTGCGTTTTTGTCACATAGAAAGCAATATAGCCACTATATATATAATAAAGACGAAACATTTCAATGTTTCGCCTTTATTGTACCGTTGGGAACAAATTTGGCCCTTATCTTGACGTAATAAAGTACCTACGACTATTATTGTAGGTGCTTTTATGAACATCTACACTAATATTATAGAGGAAAAATTTATATTTTTGTGTGTATGTTTGTAATTAATAAACTCAAAAACTACTTTGCCGATTTAAAAAATTCTTTCACCATTAGAATGTTACATTCACCCTGATTGTTGTTAGAAAAGATATCCATACTAAAACTTTAGTGACGTAACTCAAGATGTAAAAAAATGCTATAAAATATCTTTCGGCGCGTGCGCTGCGGAAACTATTGGTGATAGAACAAAAGTATGTTCCACAATATTGAAGAAAATATCAATAACTACAAAAACTTCGTGATACTAGGTATATGTCAAACTATTATCGTTATGTCACAATAACCAATTTTTAAAATGATGTTAAAATGTCCACCCATGCGAAGCCGGGACGGGTCGCTAGTTATGTATAAACAAATGGGGAGATAAAAAGCACCCGATGAGCTTCGAACACGAATATTATAATTTTTTTATGCATCCTAGAATGGCAAACCAGCTGACGGTCCACCTTATGGAAAGTGGTAACTATTGCCTATAGACATGAGCAGTACTATGGACATAACAAAGTATATTATTTCGCCCATAATACCCCCCATGCGTTGCCATTCCTGAGGACTCAGGTGTTATTCCTCTATACCCTATAAATTTACTGCCATATCCCACCTTTCAAACTGAAACAGCCATGCAAACACAACTGCTTCACGGTATAGCAACACGAAAGAGGTTCTCAAGCAAACAACTTTTGTACAAAGTCTCCCTCTGGTTTATAAAGTATTTATTTATTTATTTAACTCTTTATTGCCCCAAAACATAAAAATAAACAATGACATATAAACAAATCAATTGAAATACCATAGTATAAAGTATAGATTAAAATATGCATGTAAAGGTACAAAAGGCGGTTTTATCGCTAGGGCAATCTCTTACATACAACTTTTGGTTAAAGGAGAACATATAGAAGTAGGTACATGTATTGCATAAACTTGCAGAAATTTGGTTAGATGCTATTAATATTTTAAGATATAAGTAACAACGAACTTGATACCCCTCAGGTTCGTTCTAAAATGAAAAAGTTTGCTTTCATTAGGCAGGTAAATACGTAAATTTATAATTTACGTTATTTTCCAAAACAATATATATCCAAGGGAGAAAGGGATTGTTAGTAATGAGGTATAATAGCCCCATTGCTAGCAATATATCCTCTCAGGTCGACCTCCATGCGGTTTTCCCTGGAAACCATCATGGTTAATTCTTTTCGAATTCAGCATGTTGGGCCAACGGACCTCACTCTTTCTCACCTGTTTTCCACTGGTGCCCCGCCCGTGTATACCGATAGCGCGGACAGGGTTACTATTCCATTTGCACTTATTAAAAAAAAAAACAATATATACCTAAACATATTCCATCACAGGTACATTCATTAAAAAACGAATTGCGACAACATTAAAAAAGTTATTACATTATAACTTAGTTCCGTTACGTGCGTAACTTTGACGCTCTCTGTATACGAACATAAACAAACAGTAAATTATAACTTTTTTGTTAAACAGATAAAAAAAAAGTATAAATACCGGTGTATCAATTTATCGCTTTTAGGATTTTCTTTTTAACTCGTGGGATATTTCTCAGAATAGTGCGCATTGACAATTTTATCGATATGATTTCAATTTCCGGCGAACTGTAGCTATGGTGATGGAAAATACCGATAACAGATCATATTAATCCGCCAGATTCTGGTTCCGTGACTGTACGTGTTTATTCAAAAAAGTTCTGCGAAAAATGGATTCACCTTAACGTCAACAATTGAGTAATATCTCTGACCACCCCGCCTGGGATTACAAAGGTTCGCATGGCTATACAATTTGTTGTTTATTTATTTATAAAATATTTTTTATCCCACTGCTTTTTGCGATGCATTTACTTTGGCTAATGTTGTACAAGGATTGTTCATTGTAGGAACACATTTTTCATAATACAGTAGACATAATCCTCTTACCTCGAAAAAATGTTTATGGCAGTATCAACTTCATTATTACGTTTCATACATTTTAGAAATAAACTAAACCAGGTGCAATTTTTTTTATTTTTTTATACACATTATTATATACATATTATAAAATATTTATTAATTTTAAATTTGAGTAAAGTTTAAAATACAAATATGGACGGATAACGGCTGATATGATGATGACAGTGATGATGAATATTTAAAATATAGTGTAATTCTTGTTATATATCCAAATTAATTAGTACCTGTAGGTAGTTTACGTAATAACACGGATAACGTACTTGACGTATAATATATATCGTCATAGTCGTAGAATACTGACGGATCTGACAAATATTACATATATGGATACGTCAGTATTCTACGACTATGACGATATGCTTACATTTTAAATACACTATCGAGACTTAACGCTACATAATTGCAAATAAATAGTAGCCACATACTTAATATTTATTGCCGACGTTTTTTAATATTCATCGTCGACGATCATACCTAAGTAAATTTACTGCAGGGAAAGAATTATTAGTAATGATGTCTAGTGTCCTCATTGCTAGTAATATATCTTATCACGTCGACGTACGCGTCACTGGAATCCCCTGAAAACCATTTATTAGCTATTTTTGGTAAATTAGCCGGCATGAACTGAATAACCTCACTTTATCCTTATCCTTTACTGGTACTTACCAGCGTTTAGGGATAGTGCATGCGAGGTTGCCATTCCATTATCATTCATTAAAAATATACTAATTACTAGGTTACAATTACAATCAGATAGATATTTATATAACCAAGATTACTTACAGCATACATATAACAACAGATATAGATATACATTAACAGTAAAAAGAGATAAAATGATACATATAAAAAAAAATAATTAAATACACAATAGGGGTTTCGACGTGGATTAGACCACGTTGAAACGTCAGCAATAAAGAAGTAGGTATGTAGATACTAAAATATTTACCTGTAAAGGATTTTACATCGCGTTAAGACCCGGTTGTGTATTTAAAAAATGACTACGGTAGCATATGGACGCCTGCAACGCTAGGGGTGTCACGCGCTCGTTGCCAAACATGAAGAAAACTTAATATCCATACTGTGAAACCTTACAATACAAACCCATATTGTAGTCTGTAGGGAAAACCTCGCCAGGGAGCACATTCCACAGCCTGAGCGTTCGTGGGAGAAAATTTCTCTGAAATCGCACTGTACGTGACCATTTAGTTTCAAGCGTGTGTAGATGGATTCCCTGTCGATGGCAAACGGTGCGATGATAAAAGGTAGCTGTAGGCATCATTTCAAACAATTCCTCAGAACACAATCCGTTATACAAGCAGTAGAACACACAAAGGGAGGCAAAGTCTCGCATTAGACTTAAGGGCTCGATACCGCCTGTGAGTATATTTAAAATTGCATGGTATAATATGTTTTGTTATCTAAGTACATATATCTTTCTAAATGTATTTACGCATAGTAACCACTTAGATAACTTTTGAGAATTCTTTAACACAAACGAATAACGGTATTATAGGTTTCTATAATGCCGTTGTTCGCGTAAATTCTCATTACAGTCCAATAGCTTTATACTTACCTGTCAAGTGTTGATTAATGACTTCATCGATCAAAAATATGGCTTACATAACAATTCACTCGCAAATTTCATAAAGGTAACAAAAAATATTGATATTAAAATAATAAATAGGTAGGTATGTATCTAACCACAAATATCTGGGGAAGGTGCTAGTAATGCATGCTACTACTCTTATTGTCAGCAATATACCTTGTCAAATGGACCTCCACGTGGTCCCTCCTAGAAACGGTCTTGCTGAATTTCTAAGTGTATTCAGCACGCTAGACTAACTGACCTGCTTTTTTATTTTCACCTATTATCCCCACTTGTGCCCCGCCAGGGTATACCGTTAACACAGACGGGCTTACCATTCCATTATCATCCATTAAAAAAACACAAATGTCTGAAAAGTTTTGCTGTAGGTATTTACGTATAAATAAATTGTAAACAGAAGCGTAGGCAGCACGAATTGTAATTAATATATTCAAAAAACAAAGTTCCAATAGATAGGTATCTATCTACAACGACGCGTAAATTACAAAAAAAATATTTTAAACCAAGAACTCAGTATTGTGAAATCTTAAAATAATTGTCAGAAACAATTATGAAATGTTTGTTATTTATACAGCTGGAATTATTAGGGAAGGCAGAAAACGTTATTGGTAAACTTATTTCATTAGAATTTATCGCTCGGTTCAAGATTGTGTTTGCTTGGAAATAAATTGTTTTGTACAAAACACATTTACTCGCGCTGTTTATCTGTCGCTTTATCTATAATAATGTTGCCCATATGTGATATTTGTATAGCTGTAGATCTGGTTTGAAATAAATAAAAAGAAATTAAACAAGTAATTTTCTATATGATTATCATATGCACGTAATGACCTAGGAATAGGCGTAACATGAAGGTGTGTTTTCATGGTTGTAATTCGGTTGAAGGGTTCCCACCCTTATATGGCAGTAAATTTACAGGGTACAGAGAAATAAAGTCTGATTTCTCAGGAATGGCAACGCATGGGGAGGATCATGGACGAAACAGTATACTATGTTATGTCCATGACACTGCTCATGCCTATAGGCGACTGTTACCACTTTCTATCAGGTCGGCCGTCCACTTGTTTGCCATTCTTAGTTGCATAAAAAAATATTTTCAACCAACTTCAAGATGAAGGTGATTTTTAAATCGGTTGATATTTTTAAGTTTCTTATCTCATAATTCTGTCAGCTGTGAACCCATTTGAAAAATTCTTTTTTATCTCAAAAGATGTACTTACAGATTGGTTCTGTTTAGTTTTTAGATAAAAATAACTGGTTTTGTTTTAATTGTAGTTGGTTTTTTGTGGGACACGATCTTTAATAATTCACTTATACACATACTTAGTATATGTATGTGTGTCTGTATGTATATGTATGTGTATATATGTGTATACATGCATATCTGTGTATATGTATGTATAGAGATATAAATTTAGTATATAGAATTAGGATATAAGTTTATAATTGTTTAAAAAGCTGTATGTACAAGAGCGCAAAGCTGCAGACAAACTGCAATGCAGTTTCGCAGCACTAAGAATATATATTGTCTATGTAACTGTTTACTTGTAATAAATAAAAAAAAAACTTTATATATGCCTACCCATCAATTGCTTTTGTGTTACCTTCTCTCTTAATTATATCACTTTTCATGGCTTTTTTGATTTTCATCTTCTATTACAAACTTCGGCTTTCTTATGCAGATAGATCTGTTTGAAAATGTTATTAGTTACTAAAAATACATCTCCTTGGCTCCAAGCATCTTTCATATTACCGTACAATAATTTTACGCATCGTAGAAATATATAGTTGAGTCTGATTTATATCAGACGTACTTATGTACGTCTTTGTAGAAGCATGGAACTGTGTAGATACCTAATAATTTATATTTATATATTTGTGAGAAAATATTTCTATATTCAGAACATCAGAGACGATGTAATTTTATCCGAAGATTATCTTTTCCTTAAGGAAATGTTGTAACAATTATAATCATAATCATTTAAATTTATAAAAGATATAATTTATAGTTGCCGAAATTAGGTACCGAAAACAAATTAGCAAGAACTAATTAATCCAACCGTAATAATTTCTTATTCAGAAGACGGTTACTGAACACAATTCTGGAAATAATGAGTAATATTTTAGTGTAACGTCTCGAAATAATCTAAAATAATAATAGGTGATGATAAACAAAATAATTTGACAAAATGTTGCCAAAAATTTAATTGGACAACAACAAAATTTAATAAATACAAACAGCAGGACGGAGTGCAGGATTTTGCAACCGACTTTAAAAAAAGAGAAAGTTCTTTTTTTGTTTGTTACCTCATAACTCCGTTATAATAGATTATAAGTGATAGCGTATGAAACCGTTTAGAACTTCTCTAATGAATCTATGGTTTGTAACCTAGCACAGACACAGATACATAGAAAAGATGAAAGAGAAGCAAATGTGTATAAAGACGAGTAAATGGATGAATGTTTGTTACTCTTTTATGAAATAACTACTGAACGGATATGAATGAAACTTTATACACGACTAGTTTAGATTCAAATTTAGAACATAGAATTTTTTATATACTGATTAAAGTGAGCGAAGTCTTACAGTACACAGTTTAAGATTATGCCCCAAAAAAACAGACTTCAATTGTGACAGTTTTTTAATTTAAAAAACTAAATTACCGTTCCGATATTGATAAAGATTCTAAGTATATTCTTTCAGAGAAAAAAGTATTTTCCAAATCGGTTAAAATTGACGGAGTTATGAGGTGAGAAATATAAAAAAATACAATCGAATTACAAACATCCTTCATTTTGAAATCGGTTGAAAAAACCGCAACTATATTTGCTTCAACATTACCTATAAATGAATTTCACTTTGATGACTACATTCATTTATATGGACCTACTCGAACTATATATGGTATATTCTAAACTTCTAATACCGCTCTATCGTCTGAATATTTCGTCACAAAACTAATTAATATATTGAGAATCATGGAATAACTAACTTTAGTTGAGACCTAAAGCTATTTAAATCAGGCAAATGACGGTTCAACCGGCTTCAATAATTACTGATACCCTTGTAGGTATAATGTTTCAGCTCGTGTAGATGGTAGATATCCATTATATTTTAGCAATAACAAATTTTGAATTATAAATTGAATTTATTAGAACACAACGATGTACAGTTATGAGAGAATTTAATTTCTAGACCTTTTGTGGTTTAGGTTTAAAATAAAAATATACTCGTAATTAATTTTCTCGTTCTTTGTATTAGACCTATGAATTAAAGAATTATGGATTGCCTGAGATCAAAAGTAAGGTACATCTTTCTCCTTGTTAAATATTATGTCTATGTATGTCAAATAAAGGTAAAAATATTTTCTCCTTTATATTTGTAATATTAATCAGAACTTAACTATAGACTGAAATGTTGTTTAAGTTATAGGTAATTAATTTATTATTATGATTTTACTGTAGTTTTATAAATCTATCATCAATTTACAGAACAAATCAAACTAAATATAAAAAAAAACATTAATTTCCAATAAGCAAAAGTGGTAGAATTATTTAAAAATACGGTTGTCATCACGGGAATGAGTAACATTATAAGATAAAGTAATTAATATTTATTTATTTATAGATTAATTTAGTTTCCATTTCATATATAAATTATATAATTTAACTTATTGAAATTAATTAAAATTGTTATCTCGATATAGATATGTCGTACCTTATATTTCCTTGTTATACATAGTGTGAAAATTGGAATAATTTACTTACACCTTACTGTCCGACTTTACCCACTGAAACTGCGCAGAGATGTTGCATCTCTGTGCATCTTCTACCGAATTTATCATGGGGAGTGTTTTGAGGAATTGTTCGGATTGATACCTGCTGCTGATTTTCACCACCGTACAACCCGCCACAAACTAAAGTTTCATCCCAATCATCTGGACGAGTGGCGGTCTTCCACCGTGCGTTTTTCAAGGCACTTTCTTCCACGCACAACCATTCTTTGGAATCAACTTCCAGCAGCAGTATTTCCGAACCGATACGACAACATAACCTTCAAGAAAAGAGTATATTCCTTTTTAAAAGGCCGGCAGCACACCTACAATGCCGCTGGTGTTGTGGGTGATCATGGGCGGCGGTAGTCACTTACCATCAGGTGAGCCGCATGCTCGTTTGCCCCCTGTGTTGTAAAAAAAAAAACTTGTAAAAATTACACTCAGTGTTATTAATATTTTTTAATTATTGTATTCCAAAAGCTCTTCTGGAACAATATTTTCAATTTACTCAACCTATGGAACTACTGTTACCACGCTGAACTGGTTTTTTCTTTATACCACAAAGGTGACAAACAAGCATATAGCCCGTCTGATGGTAAACGATCACTGTAAACTATGGACGCCTGCAACACTAGAGGTGTCACGTGCGCGTTGCGACCCTGAGCGGTTTGGGCAGCTTAGTTTAGAATTTCATCTTACGTTTTCCTCGTCTTCCTCTGTGATAGTTACCTACATTGAATACATTATTTTTAATAGATTTTAAAAAATGATACCTCCTCTTGTTGTATTTGTTTATATTGACGGAGATTTAGCAAGAGATGATAGACGAAGTTGGAGTCAAATCAGTTGGCCCATTGTGACGATATCACCGGGAATTATCGATGATAGTATCCAGGAGAGATCACATGGAGGTTGACTTTGTAGGTGCATTGCATGCAATGGGCCCGCTGGTCACTGTTACCAACTCCCTTCATCTGGGGGGAAGGGATTATTAGTAATGAGTCTAGCAACCTCCTTGCTAGCAATATACCCTATCAAGTCGACCTCCACGTAGTTTCCCCTGTAAAGTGTCGTGATCAATTCTAGTGTAATTCGTCACGATGAGCTAACGAACCTGCTTTCATCCTCACCTATCACCCTTCACTGGTACCCCGCCAGGGTATACCAATAGCGCAGGCGGGGTTACCATTTCATTATTATCCATTGAAAAAAAAACTCCCTTCACCTCATTTTGTTTACAAAGTCGCTTCTTACGACGTGCTGAGGATAACGAAGTATGGCGTCAGCTTGTATTTTTAGTCAGTCACCATACAGAAAAACTTTTTGTCTATAATTAGGGTAACCATTCACGCTGTTTTGTATTGAAATGTGGGTGGCATGCCTAAACATAGTAAAGACAAACTACTATAATTTAATGTGTATTTAATGGTATAACATTGCGTAGGCATGCGAAGTGATTGATGAAACAAGATGTCGTCATCATTAGTTTCTTATAAAATTAATTGTAAACCTCTAGAAAGTCAATGTTAAGGTTCATTCTGAGAATTTAAAATCTCATTGGAATATCGTATTTTTCATATTTTTTTATTTTGTGCATCGCATTTCTCGGTTTGCCCAATGGTTGACTGGTAGAGAATACTGTCCGGTATTAAGTCCACCAAATGTTCTTATTCTTCTTCTTTTTTTTTAATGGCTTCCACCGTAGTGACAGCGGTAATTTTCTGCCAATGTGTGGGTTAGATAAGACTCCGTGTAATTTATATTGTGACGTTTTCCAGTCATGTAGATAAGTCCAAGTGACAATACAACCAAATGTACTTAGAATTTCACTATGCATTAAAGTTTAAATTAATAAATAAAAGTGACATTTACAGTATATAAAATGACAGTCATAAAGTACATTAACAAATAAAACGAAACGTTGTAAGCAAAATGCCCAAGTTCAATTTTAACAGATAATTTTAACTTTTAATTAAATAAAATTATTAAGATAATAATAAATAAGAATAAATTAAAACAGGAATCACTAAATAAAATGTATCGTTTACTCAATAATTGAATCCGGTTCATTTTCGATCTTCTTAAGTATGATCATGTTATACCGTTCTGAACGAAAATGGCTTCCGAGTCGCTTGCGCAGAAGTGTTAAAGTGCTTTGTCACCTTTTTTCTATTTTCTATGAGCCACAGTCTCATCAACATTTTAAAGAAAAATTCTAATTCTTAAATAGGTACTATTATATAATTAGCCGTGACTATATATTTATTATATTAATATGTATTACGTAAAGTTATTTATTACGACACTCACATGAATGGAAGGGATAGCCTATTCTATGTCGGAACTAGTTAATTTTATTTCGTAAGTATGAAAACATCCAGTCCTGAAACAACTATTTATATTAGCCAGAGTTTAAATACGCAACTATCGAAAAGTGAGGTATATTAAATTTTTACACCATCACGATATTTAAAAAATATGCTTTGAAATCATCATCATATCAGAGTTTAACTGTCCACTGCTGAACATGAGGCTCGCCTTTGTGGGTTTTGCCACGTAATTTTAGTAGTCGCCACGCTTGACAGGCGAATTAACAACCGCAATCAGACCCTTGAGATATTTTATAATGATATCTATAAAACAACCAAAATTTTCACATAAAATAAATTGTAACAGTAAGTATTATTGTTATTATTATATAAATTTGTAATAATTACATCGTCATGACTGGGCTTTATGGCTCGTTGAAAAGGCTCCCGCGCTAATGCTGCCAACGTCGAAAATACCTGCCAATGTTTCAAACACAATAAACCGTTTTGAATATTTCTGTACAAGAACCAGAATTCCGCCGCTTCAGTCGCGCGGAACCCGATCGATATGACCCGTTCCCGTGAGTATTAAACCTTACTCAGTGAATATCTTAGTTAGATTATAAAGTACATAGCATATAGCTTGGTAAGTGATGTTTTTGAAGCATTTTAAGAAACTTTAGTCATAACAAGTACACACAAGTGGAGTCAGCTGTTTGCTGCAAACAGTGCTACCACAACAAGAGAAACCTGTAGCGTATAATCAGTCAAAGTAGAATATCATATTATATTGAAAATAAATATAAATTAATTAAATTTTTAACATTATTATTTTATCACCAAAATTAAAAATGTCACGCAGATTTCGCCGTTCGAAATTTAAATAAATCTTTCATTATAATTTCAAATAAAATGGCCAGTTCTGAAAGCTTTTATTGCAATCACATAAACGAAGTGATTTTTTCACTCAGTGTTGCAACCGTACAAATCCATTTACGATTTCATCTATTTTAATTTATTTTATTCTACTAAATATCTAGTACTATATTTCCAATCAATCTTACCGCTATCCCCTTTGAAAACTATCGTATTATAATGGTGGTCAGGAGCAATGGTGGGTCAAGCCCTAAATGGATATAAACAAGATAATTAATAAAAATAAATAAATAAATAAATAAATAATAGATATATATATATATATATATATATATATATATATATATATATATATATATATATATATATATATATATTTTAGGTAAATTTAATTATAAGCCTTTTTGAATAATCACTTTTTATGAATCGACTGCCCAGTTGAGAACAAGGGGCGAGAAACAGAGCTTTTTTTAATTAATAGTTAAGTATATAAAAAGACATTTAAAAAATAAAAAAACTACAATTATCGACAGTATTCTTAAACAGATAGTACCTACTAGAAGCGTCCGTTTACAAGTATGACAGTTGAACCAGCCATCGTTGTGTTCAACCATATTATAGGGAGTTCAAAGACCCAGCCCACCACGCCCACCGCGCCGCCACCGATCTAGACATAATAATGAGCATGACTTGTTTCAAGAAATGCTATTACGTCAAAAGTATCAATACTAAATTGAATGTGACAATCAGTATACCCGCTCATTAGAAAATTAAAATGTTATTTATATAATTCATTCTAATACTTTTACAATTAAAAAAAATATTCTACGGTAAAATGTAATATTTAAAAAAAAACAACGTCAGCAATTCTGTTTTTTTGTCATTGATATACATATATTCATTCAATAAATATATACTTAGCTATATATAGCTATTCGGCGTGGAAATGCAGCAAGTCTCCTAGGTATCCTATCAGTTGACAGTAATCTCAAAGAAATTTTCTATCTTGAAATAATTTTTAAGGACCTGTTTTTGATATTTGTAGCACGTAGATGTAAGGTGTGTATATAATTATTATATAAATTATATTTTTTACACATTAAATTCTATTTAAATTCCAAATTAATTAATTTATTTTGACGATTTTTTTTATTTCCATGTGTTTTATTTTAATTTAATACAATTTAATGTAGTTATAAATATATTTTCCACAAAGATTAAAAAAAAAAGAGTAAAGTATAAAAGAGTTTTTAGGATAGGTCTAGGATAGATTTTGGCAGTATATTATAAAACTTTAGACAATTTCCTAAAAACGAATTACCGACCTTTTTTATTAGACACATTGGCAACAATATCTATCTATCCTTATAGTCCATTTATTATTATAGTTGCTTATTTTGGTAAAACATTTTAAGTTTTTTCTTAAATACATTCTGTTTTCATAAAGTAAGAGACAATTGGGAGGATATTTAACTCTTTAAAATATTCTCGAACAGATTACTTTAAACTCATATTATAAATGGAATGTAGAACTCTTTTCAGTAATACAAACATAATATGTACTACAGCATTACCTCACAGTAAAATACCATAATACTGTAAACATATCTAAAATAAACAATTTTAGTTAATGTTACATCTGTTAATTGCTTAATTCTCTTAATCGTATAGTTAGCAGAACTAAGCCTTCCAGTTAATTTTTGTATATGAGGCCTCTACAGTAACTTGAAATTTATGCTAATACCAAAAAATATGGTACCATTGACAAAATCTAATGACCGTCTAATATCATAGGGGTTCTAAACTGCCTTACATTTGGAAGTGTTAATTTAACACATTTTGTTTTGTTTACATTCAATAACAAATTATTAGTTGTAAAACATACTAAAATTGCGGAGAGCATGCTATTTGCTTCGTCAATATTAATATTGTTACGATTAAGTTTAAATAGTAAAGAAATATTATCGGCGAATAGCACTATGTCCGCTATTTGTTTAATCCTGTAAGGCGATGCATTTATGTAAGCTAGAAAGAGAAAAGGACCGATAATTAGCCTTATAAAATTTGCGCAAGTCTCTTTAGTGACGTAACAAGACGGTTTTAAAAATGGAAGTGTAAAGTTCTAAAAAATAAACATAAATTCGCAAGGCGCAAGTCCCTTCTAACCGCGAGACCTTGGGCGGTGGCCCACATTGTTTACGCCTTACACCGCCTTTGACCAGGAAATGAATTCATTACAATTGGCTTGGTCTGATTTCATTCATAATTAATATCCTTCAGTAGCATCCCGCTAAAATAAAACAATAGTGTAGGTCAGGTTACCGTGCCATTTACGTGCATTAAAATGTCTACTGTTGTCATCGATACGATAAAATGGAACGCGTCATATTTTTTTATACAACTTAGAATGGCAAACAAGCTGACGGCCCACCTGATGGAAAATGGTAACCGTTGCCTATAGACATGAACAGTGCCATGGACATAACAGAGTAAACTGTTTCGCCCATGATACCCCCCCCCCCATGCGTTGCCATTCCTGAGGACTCAAATGTTATTACTCTGTACCCTGTAAATTCATGCCATATCCTACCCTTCAAACTGAAACACAACCATGCAAATGCAACTGCTTTACGGTTGAAACACGAATGGGACAGAGGTACCCAAGCAAACGAATTTAGTACAAAGTCTCCCTCTGGTATGTGAAGCCATTTGGGCAGATGTGCCGTTGATATTCATCAACGTAAGTATCTAAATCACACCCATTATAAATTAGACTGACGTAAAGCGGCCGTCGGGCTGTGGTTGCGGTCCATCAAACAAACTTTACTCATCCATCAAGCGAAATTTAATTTAACGAAAAAGTTCATACACATGGAAATTACTTAATATACCTACGTAATGAAATAAATTATATGTAAAATGAATTTGTGCTGAAATTGTAACTGAAATTGGACCTAAATGGTAACTTTGTTTATAAATGGCTTCCAAAAATTAAATTTAAAATTTTTACTGAACTACGTGTTCTCTTGCGGAAATCCATATCACTTTATATGGTTATTGAATCAGAATTATTTTGCTTAATTCTGTTGCCAGAAAATGAGCGACTGCCAGAGGGAGACTTTGTACAAAAGTCGATTGCTTGGGTACCTCTGTCCCATTCGTGTTTCTACCGTGAAGCAGTTGTGTTTGTATGGCTGTGTTTCGGTTTGAAGGGTGGGATATGACGTGAATGTACAGGGTACATAGGAATAACACCTGAGTCCTCAGGAATGGCAACGCATGGGGGTATCATGAGCGAAACAGTATATAATCTGTTATGTGCATGGTACTGCTCATGTCTATAGGCGACGGTTACCACTTTCCATCAGGTGGGCCGTCAGCTTGTTTGCCATTCTAAGTTGTATAAAAAAACTCGAAGACCATCACCACAGCCACAATTACTACCAGAAATTCCACAACCTTCCATATTAGCTATCAATCTCCGACAACCATTTTGTTCACGTACGTTGTGCGACACGTGTTTCACTTCTAAACGAGGCATCTTCAGACAAACTATTAGACCACAGCTTGGAGCAGCTCTGAGCAGGGATCTAATAATTTGTCTGAAGATTTATTAAGGTATATTAAGGTTTCTTCATGATCAGCAACGTGCATGTGATACCTCTAGTGTTGCAGGCGTCCATAGGCTACAGTAATCATGTACCATTGGGGGGGAAAGGGATTGTTAGTAATGGAGACTGAAAATCCCATTGCTAGCAATATACCCAACCAGGTCGCCTCCTCATGGTTCCCCCTGGAAACAATCATGGTTAATTCCTGATGAGCTAACTGACCTGTTTTCATTCTCATCTATCACCCTTCACTGGTGCTCCGCCAGCGTATCCCGTTAGCACAGGCGGGGCTACTATACCATTTTCATCCACCAAATAAAAACCATGTACCATTAGACTGTATGTTTGTTTGACACCTTTGTGATATAAAAAAAGATGCCTTGTACATACTAATAGTAGTGGAATGAAACTTAATAATTCTAAACAAATAACCAGTGACATTTTTATTTACTACCGTACATACATACATACAAATTGTTCGCGTAGTCAGAGCATACTGCTTGACCGGGATAAAATTATCATTCTTGTATCAACTACTGCTTGAATTTAAGGATAATTGATGATTGAAGTAGCCAAAAAGTAACAAAAAACTCACTTTTTTTCTCACTTTCACATAATATTTTTAATATTATGTTAGTAAGAATATCACTTTCACATAATATTGATTTTATAAATAACGACTTGAGTAAAAACTCTTCAAAGTTTAGATAGAAATCAATCAGAAGATCCGGTCGTCTTACTAATATCATTTAGCATAGTAATGCCACGTGGTTATCGCATACTTTGAAAAATACATAAATCGAAAAACAACAAGAAAATTACTAAAACGACGCGTTCTCAGCTGTTGAGTTAGTATGAGAAACTAAGAGTGCATGTAGTGAAGGTACTTCCACCGTTTTGAAGTCGGTTGACTTTATCTTATTGTGAATGTCAAATGAGAGTATATGCGTTTAGCATTTCGTTTATTATTGAAAGTAGATCCACAAATTCCAAGTTCAAAAGTCAGCCAAAATATTGGAATTTTTTATCTTACAAGCGAACAAAGGCGTAGCAAGCCTACGTGTGATCGTAGCAAGTCTACGTGCAAGTGTAGAATGCTACGTGCGATCGTAGCAACTCTACGGTATATTAGTGTAAATAAAGCCATCATCAGGTAAGCCACGTCAAAGGTCTTTTCAACTAACTTAAAAAAAGGAGGTTCTTAGTTCGGTTATATTTATTTTTTTATGTTTGTTACCCCATAGCTCTGTTAGTTATAAACCGAATCGGAAAATTCTTTTTTATCTAAAAGCATGTACTTACAGATGGTCCTCAAAATCAAAAAACCGGTTCAGTAATTTTTAAGTAGTTTTTAAATCAAAATGACTAATTTTGCTACGACTGAGTAGATTTTTTTTTGTGGATCAATATCTGAAATTATTTTAATTGAGAGAATTCATACCGAAACTTAACGAAATATAATAATAAATAATAAATCTCTTTATTTTCAGGTATATATCCATAGTTTACAGTTACATAACTAATTATACAAACTATTATTATTTTTTTTAAATACACATTAATTACAAAATACAAATTTAAATTATTTCATTATAAAATATGACAATGTCAGAGTTATATGACAATTTTATTTATCATTAAAAAAAATTTAAATATGTAATTGTTATTTAAAAATAAATAATATATATATATATATATATATATATATATATATATATATATATATATATATATATATATATATATATATATATATATATAGACTGTTAATAATATTAGACACTCTGTGCCTTTTAGTAAAAGTGAAAGATGAACAAATTACAAATGAAATCATAGAAAATAACTGTTTTATTTAAATTTTGTTCATCCTCTCAATAACATTGTATAAAATTTAATCGCCAATACATTCGAATAATGTTGCTTTTAGATTAGAATAGTCGTAAAAGGCTCATAGCATGTTTACACTAAATGTAAATTGAATTTCAACAATACGACTGAGAAATTCCACGTACACTTTACTTAATAACATATTCTATACAATTTCTAAGTATATCTTTTACAAAATATTTAAAAGTTCTATAGACTGTCATAGGTAACTTAATAAAAATAATAGTAAATTTAAAACTACACAATATATTATATTAAATAAAAAGCGTAACGGTCCCAGCTTTACACGAGTGCAGGTTTTAGTTAATACGAAAGTTTAACAACTCATATTTATTGTGTTGGAATATATACAACTTTCTTATAAAAATACATAATTCGCTTAACTTAGAGCATGGATGGTCGCGTACAGTGCAGTTTCAAAGATATTTTCTCCTACAAACGCTCAGGTTATGGAATGAGCTTCCTGTCGAGATTTTTTTAAGAGACTACAACATGGGGTTATTCAAAAAAGAGGTAGAGGTTCAACAATACGCGCGTAATGCAGGCGTTCATACGTTTCGGTAACTGCTTACCATCAGGTAGACCGAATGCTTGTTTGTTACATCAGTGGTATAAAAAAACAGAAGATGTAAGTAAATGTATGCATAAGCCTTAGCTATAAAAATGTATATTTAGACAACACACACACACACGCACACGCACACGCACACGCACTCGCACACGCACACGCACACGCACGAGCACGCGTATACGCGCACGCGCACTCACACGCACACGCAAACGCACACGCACACGCTCACACGCACACGCACACGCACACGCACACGCACACGCACACGCACACGCACACGCACACGCACACGCACACGCACACGCACACGCACACACACTCACACGCACACGCACACGCACACGCACACGCACACGCACACACACACATATGTTACGAATTAAATTACACAGGCTCAGAAATTCCTTTAATATTACAGATGTCTGCTAATGATAATCGCTTACTATCAGGTTACTACAATTCTGTTAATGAGATAATTATAGTAGGCAGGTACCTTCGAAAGAAGTTGCAAGTATCAGTATTGCTCGAATAACGGCCATTATCATTATCTTTATTTTACTTTTTTTGTATTATTCTCTTTGATATTGTAATAATTACATACATACATACATATCTGTCACGCCTGTCTGTAAATATTAATAATGTATAATTGTATTTATTTAATTTAATAATTTAAATTTAATATAAATTAAAATTGTAAAAAAAATGTGTGGGTCCTAGTTACCTTATGAAAGAATTTATTCATTTATTATTTTTAACAAACAAAAATGCTACATGTATGTAAGAGTAAGTATACAGGTTATTTTAAGTAAATACGATGCAAGTTTTTTACGCACTATGGAACACGTAAAATATTACCTTGCCGAAAACTATCAAATGCGAACTTGATACCCTAAGGGGACAAGGGTTAGAACCACTTATTCAGATGGAACGAGAAAAGGTAAACTTAGACAGGTACTCTATATTTTTTTCAGTTAAGTACAAAGTTTTATATAAATAATAGGCTGAAAATATTTTACAAGCCATATCTCTGCTATTCACTGTCATTACACCTGACAGAAGCGCCATCTACCGATATTATAGAGCAGCTCTAAACTAATAAGACCTGTATAGTATAAAGAGAAAGAACCAGCTCTTCCTAGAAACCGACATCCTTATAGGCACGGAAGCCAGAGAACGGGAATTGTGTCGCCTTCGATGATGGAACTGGTTCGAACAGACTCACCTCGAGGCCCTCATCTGAGCCCTCCTCGAAAAGTTAAACTTCCTAATCTAACCTAACCTATGTGAAACTTATAACATTGTCGGAAGCAATATTACGCATTCTGTTTTACTCGTGATTCTGTAGCCAAACAGCTGCGACTGCATGTTTCAAAATAAGAATCAGTTTCGATTTGAAGGGCATGAAATTATTAAGTACGAAGTCGTTAGTAATAAATGAAATGACATTTGGTATAAATGTAATTAAAAAAAAACAAGTATCAGTTAGGGCATCCAATACTTATGGCGAGAGGACCTCTGTATTATAAATAATCTCAATTCACGTTAAATACAAAGTGTCACACAGTCTAAAATAAAACATAAATTAAGAATGTATTTTTGGAACAACATATAGTATATAATTTCGTTTCATATCATTAGGTATAAACAATAATTTGTATTCGAATGTCACGGCAAATACAAAATAAGTCGAATGTATGGCATTCCAGACAAATCTCTGTAATTTTTAATATCCCTGTTTGTTATTTTGGTTTTACGATGAATAAAAGAATGTAATATTCAAGCGACGGTAACAATTTTCCATGAAAAGGATTTGTCGATATATATCTATCTATATACCTACATAAAAATCTCGTGTCATCGTGTTTGTCGTGGCATTCCTCCGAAATGGCATGACCAATTTTTATAAATATTTTTATGTAAACAAATATTGTCTATGTCTACATTTAAGAAAAACAATTAAATGTTTTATACTAGCTGTATCCTGTGGGTTTGCTTATAGTAAGTATGAGAATAGGTCGTAAAGTATATTTCATACTGTTAGGTGATTAGTGACCATATCCCTAATTTATAGAGTAAAACAACATTAGCCGGGTCACGCGGCTCGTTCACGTTAATCTTTGAACCCGCTCAATCGAATGAAATTTTGTAAATGTGTACTCATATTGTTCGCTCCAACATAAAGAGATAAGATAGTTTTTATAGCGATAAGTAAAAAAAGGGTCCATGAAGGTGGCGGTAGGGAACAAAACAACGTTTGCCGGGTCAACTGGATATTATATAAATATATAACCTTATTCTACTAACATAATAAAATTGTAACAAGGCCGATGTTTGTACGTGGCAGATATTTAAGAAAAATTGATATAAGAGGCCTTAATAAAAGCATTAGAAGTTAAAAGGATATTTTTTACAAAAATTGTCTATCTATATGTTTGTTCGGGTATTTCACAAAAAATACTGCACCAAATTGAATATGGTTTTCACTGTTGTATTCCTGAAACTCTAATTTAAAAACTAATATAATAAACTTTATCCGGATACGTAATTTAAAAATTAACTGTTTCATTGATTTTCCTACATCTGAGATCCACAGGTACATAGATAGCAAAAAACTAATATTAATAAATGCGAAAGTCTGTAATAATGGATAGATATATATCTGTTACTCTTTCACGCAAAAACTACTGAACTGTTTTAAATAAAATTGTGTACACGTGTAGGTTATGTCCTAACTTAGCTCATATGATACTTTATGTACTGGTAAACGCAGGCAAATCCCCGGGATACAGCTAGTATAAAATATTTTATTCTTTTCCTAAAATGTAGACACAGACAATGTTTATCTACGTTAAATAATTCATCTCTAATATTGACGCAATCGATTGGTTAAATAAAAATAGATATTTCTGTTTGCTTTTTTTTAAGTATAAACAACTCTCTCTCCTATTTAATGTACACACACACACATTTCACTTGTTCTTTCACTTTGTATTTCTATATACGACGTTTGATATGGAATAAATTCAAAAATAAAATAATTATAGATTGTGCCCCATAAAAAAAACGAATTCAATTGTCACAAAACCAGTCATTTTGATCTAAAAACTAAATTACTTTGATAAAATATCTATGGGACCAATTTATAAGTATGCCGTTTCAGATAAAAAAAAAATTACGATTAACAAAGTGATAAGTGATAAGAAAAAAAGTACAACCGAATGGAGAACCTCTTTCTTTTTGAAACCGGTTAAAAATATTTATTTTTATTTTTTTATTTAGTTAATCGATGAATGAATTCGAATACTTTATGTATCTTGGTTTTTTTATACCAATGTTTACGATCCATTTCCCTTTTTTACCACTGACGTGACAATGTCTTTAGGGAGTATTGTTTAGTTTTCTTTTCAATGGGATTTCGTATTATTTATACCCATTCCGTTACAGGTTGTATTATAGTTGTAGCAGCCTAATGGCAATTTACTGGGGGAAGGGATTGTTAGTAATGGGGAGGTTACACCTCATTGCTATCAATATACCCTATCAGGTCGACCTCCACGTGGTTTCCCCTGGAAACCATCGTGACTAATTTATCGTTAAATTCGTCACGATGGGCTAACTGACCTGCTTTATCGTCCTCACCTATCATCCCTCACTGGTGCTCCGTTAGTGTATACCGTTAGCGCAGGTGGGGTTACCATGCCACTATCATTTATTAAAAAAAAATGGTAATTTACTAACCTAACTAAACTACTTACTCACAGATTCCAAACTTGTCTACATTAATACTTCGTGTGTTAATTTATAGATTTATAATTAACAATTTAATTCTCCAGCTATGCTGGACAATATATTTTATAAATCTACGTAAAAATCAAACTTACTATGTATTCACTCCATAACTGAAATGAGTTTATTAGAAGCATAAAATTCGTTCATGGTAGTTTATTATACAGAATGTAACTAAAATTATTAACATTCATATAGCAATTAAAATGTCTCTCACAAATCAAATTGAATACAATTTTGATAATACCATAGTAACTTAACAACCGGGCACGCATGATAACTCAACTCAACTCAGGAGCTCAACATTTTTGAAAACAGTTTTTCGAAATATTTTTCTTTAAAAAATATCCATTTCCCTATCAGTGAAATCAATTTAAAAATATATATATATTTTAATTTTACCCTATAACTTAACTAGGAAAAGATTTTCTGAAATTCAAACACGGGATCACGTAATAACGGATTCACGCGGGCGAAGCAGCGGAATGTAGGTAATCCTTCAAAACAGGAAAATACCATTCTGCATCTACTGTTTTTATCGTCAGTGGAATTTTCCCATCTTTAACATTAATGTACTTTCTCACGATCTCCCAAAGTTAGATTGCGTTCATATTTATTGGAGGGATTTGATCCTCGTAATTGACCCTGTCTATTGATGTCATAAAACTACAGGCTGTTATTTATCACTTCACACAAAATGGAATGCTGAAATATAATATTTTTATCCAAAAATCCATAATAACATTCTCATATCTATTACTTACACAAATCTTATAAATGCAAATATTTGTATAAACTTCTTAGACATTTATTTCTCAATTACCTTCAAATGAATAAACGTGCATGCATGAATATAGCTTTGCCTCCGTGGTTTAGAATAAAAAATTGAGTTTACATATCCTAATATAATATATCTCAGTCTGAGTATCAAATATAATTCAAAATATATTTAGATATTTAAGCGTGATTGTATAATAAATATACAAACTTTTTTGCAAATAGTGTTAGGTTATGGACCGAAGGGAAACATCTTTTGTGGCGAATTCCCTTTCTTCTAACACTTTTACTTACAATAATATTTATATGCAGCAGTGAAAATAAAAATAATAAAACTACAAACGACGGATGCTGTCACGGAATAGAAAGAAAAACGTGATAGAAGAAATAAAAAATCTTTATGGCACAAAAGCTGTTTTCCTATAATCTTTGATCTTCCAATAGGTTAATGGCCCAGTTAGTCTTTAATTAAGAAAATCATCATCATGTCAGCCGTTAACTGTCCACTGCTCAACATAGACCTTCCCCTATTGGTGGGTTTTGCCAATAGTTGCCACTCTTGGCAGGCGAATTGACAACCGCAGTTAGGCTTTGATAATATTTAAAGAGGGATGCTTTTGTCCATCCCTCGATCATTAAGTTCCTTTAGTCGCCTCTTACGACACCTATAGGAATGAGAGCAGAAATAAATATAAATCAAGATAAAGAATAAAAATAATATAATAATAGCCACAAAAGCTATTTTCCTTCCAATAGTAAAGAGATAGAGAAAAAACATGTCAGTCATATCAACATAACCACAAATTATGTATATATTTATCTTCATCTTTCAACATACGACTACAACTCTTGAGTCCTCCACTGTAAGATTTAACATAAATTGTTCCATGCCAGGAAGGGAATCTAATGACCTGTGATACGGGTTCTTTGGATACTCAGTTTTTTTTATTTTTTTATGGGTGAAAATGGTATGGTAATCCCGCCTGCGCTAACGGGATACGCTGGCGGAGCATCAGTGAAGGGTGATAGATGAGAATGAAAACAGGCCAGTTAGCCCATCATGATAAATTCATCAGGAATTAACCATGATAGTTTCCAGGGAGAACCGCGAGGAGGTCGACCTGGTTGGGTATATTACTTGCAATGGGATTCTCAGTCTCCATTACTAACAATCCCTTTCCCCCTCGGATACTCAGTTCAGGCACCAACTTTTGAGATAAATAAATAAATATTATTATTATTAATTTTCAGATTCACAGTTGATAAAGGGATTACTTGCTCTGTATTTGATAAAATTATAGTAAGACGCCTCATAACGTGTTATACTATCAAAATAAATATATACTCGTATATAATCTTACTAATGTTATTGCATTAATAATTACACTAATAACATTAGTAACATTAAAACAAAGTCTACACAAAGGAAATTTTTAATGAAATCTAGTTTAAAATATGATGATGTAATATGAACAAACACAAATAGAATATTAAAGTACATTGCCTTATTGGTTGGAATCCTATCTTTTGATATCGCTGCTGGCCACCGCTGGCTGCGCGCCAGTCTTTTAAGCAGCTTCCCCTTAAAAATTCTGATTAAAATCTCTGTTGGCAAAGTTTCACAAAGGGAACGCCGGAGCGTGATAAGTTCAAGAACTTAATCTCATTTGATTAATGTGACCTTTAATTTGTAGTTGTAGATGCTTAGATATAATTAAACAAACGACGAAAATTATGGAAACAAACCTCATTTTGCTGTTAGTGCTCGTAATGAGAATAATTTAAGGTATAAATTGTCTACGTTAACATGGCACGAACTTCGAAATTTTGGCTTCAATGTTTGTGACTATACACCTACACAAGAAGTCAGTAGTTCGACCAGAGGTTATTCCTTGGTCGAAGCCTAGTAAATATTTTCATACACACATTTTTAAATATTTGGATTTAGGAAAGATTTCAAATTCATTCAAATCAAATTACCTTTAGTAACTCAAAGTGAATTACCCACCTATAAAGGAATAGGTTTGTAATCTAGTAAAAAAGATCCTCTTTGTTTGAGGAATATAGAATTCTAAGAAAAAGGATGTTTTTCGATTCGCAAATGTTTTCTTTTTTTAGGTCGATATTTCACTAAAGCTTATTTGCCCAAGATTGTGTTAGGTTGATATTTTATTAAGTATGTTTACGATTTATCAATACATACCATATGATAACTCCCGTAGCGCAGTGGTAAACGCTACGCAGCTTTACATAAATCCTGCATTCGTTGAATTGTTTGTCATTCCATACGAGTGAAGTGACTATTAGGTTCCGAATTCAAATGAGGAAAAAGTGGTTATCGTAAAACAGTACATACATAGGTACACGAATGAAATTATTTATTGTAAATAGATAAAAAACTCCTTGTCATCGTATATTTTTTTACAAATTGTGCCTCTTCAGCTTTTTTGTATACCAATAATAAAACTCTAATAATTACAATATTTGATTCCACAGCATCCACATACCTGCCTCCGGTCATTGACCTTGCCGCAGTGTAAAACAGTGTCACGTAACGAACATCATCAATAAAGTTGACAATGATTAATTAACGCCTCATCTTGCGTTCCATTATGTCGATTTATAGCTGCGAATCCGTACGGATCATTAATAATTAGTCCCTAACAACATTTCCCTTGCATACATACGCTGTAATTACACGGTCGGGCGGTGGACAGGAGGGATACGATATATGTATATGGTTAAATTACCGAGTTCTTAATTATATAAAGCTTCAATTACTCAGCGAGCTACAGAAAAGGCTATGCTTGGAGTTTCTGAAGAGTCTATGGGGGAGATCTATGTTTAGCAGTGGACAGATAATGACTGAGATGATAATAAAAATTACAAAAAAAAAATATTGTCAAAAACAAATATCACAAATGGTTCATAATTATTGAAGACTTTAAAAATTTTTGCTTTAATTAATTAATGTGAAATGGTACATCATTATATTATAGCGAAGTGTCAATCGAGGATCAAACAAACAAAGATGTAACCAAGTTGTCCATCGTTGCGAATTCACTAGGAATTATTTCGTCAGATTTGTGGTAAAATAAGAATAACATCAACTACTACCTATACACCACCAAACAAATCGAGTTCGAAGAAACAACAATAAACTAAACGAGAGTCACGTCGTATATTTCACACAAGTGACATGCAAGGCGTACGCAACTTGCCTAATACTTATATAAGGCCGCATAAATAACATAATTGGTCTAGTTGTACATTAGTTACACTTACAAAAGTAAGTGTAAACGTGATATCGGTTTTCAAAGTTTCCCCTCTATACAGCCGCCGACCTACCCCGACTGAGTTATGTGCCGGGGGTGCACCGACACCCGAAGCGTCTCCGATATCTAATACCCCCGTGAGATATTTACTGTCTACAGAAACCAATGGCTATGATTTGAAGGAAAGTTTTATGATCTTTTTAGAGTTTTCTTTGAAGTGGAAATATCCTGTCCTTAATAAAAAAGAATTGCTTTATGGCGATTTCAATCGTAATAACATTTATACAGTACGAAAACGGCGGTAGATCCTATCAGATCTGAATAGAATTATTCAAATCGGTTCAATAGAATCGAGTTATCCAAAAGATAACGCGTAACATATATAAAAATACAGACGACTTGAGAATCTACTTCTTTTTGTGGAGTCAATAATCTATGTTGTACTTTATTTTGTTAACAAGTTAATTTTATTCATATATCTATTAAAAACTTAAGTCATGTGATAACGTCTCGGAAGATCACATATACTAATTGTTAAAAAAAATCTAATACTTCAGTTATTTTCATATAATTATAAACCTTGAATATTAATAGTAAAGCATAATTTTCATTGTGTCAATATAAAGCAAGATTTTTTTATTAGGTACATGTTAAAACTGTTAGCGGAACATCTACTGGGCATATAATATTAAAAATCGAAGACTTGTTATTATAAAATTACAGTCTGTTATCTTTCTATTTCGACCATCGATATTTGTTTGTATTTCATTATATATTTTTTTCCTGTTTTCTCAATATCCTCTGTCCAAAGATTGTATGGAAGAGATTGCTTAACGATAAGGCCGCCTTTTGTATCACTTCTCGATAAAATTTACTTTAACACACACACACACACGCACACGCACAAACACACAAATTCATTATTTTCATAAACGGTGCAGTTAAGTATAAATATATAAAAAAATAAACAAAATCTATTTTTAAAGAGAAGGCTGTATATTTCTAAATTTTGAAAAAAATATCCCATAATACCCATAAAGGAATACGAGCAAAAGCCCGAAAGATAACGTTTGAACATTCATCATTGTCTTCCTTAACCCTTTCAATGTTGCTCGTAATATTTTAGCTTTCTCTATGTTATGTTTTGGAATTTTTCCTTTGGTTAGATACTTATTTACAAAGTACATACGAAATAACATCTGTTAAAGTGACATTATTTTTTAAAGATTCAATTTTCATAATAACCTTGACCCATATAAAAATACTTATAAAAATAAGACTCAGTTGACATTTCTAAGTACTTAATAACAAAATACTTTTTTATATCATGAAATGAAAAACAAGCTAATGACCTATCAGATGGAAACTGTACTATAGGCATTACAGAATACACTGTAATGCCCCTGATACTCCTCATGTACTATGCTATTCCTAAAACCGAAAGTACTTTGCCTATGTAGCCTGTAATTTCACTATCACCACCATGATACTACCCTTCAAGTACCTCATTACGTTTTGCTGGCTCAACCAATCTTCACAAAATTTGACGTAAGAGTAGTGTTTGCATAAGAAAATAGACTACAACAAAGTCACGAACATAACTAATATAATGCGACCTTGTGATAAAATAAAAAATTGGTAAAATATATAATAATTGATAAAATAAAACAATAAAATGTCGTACAAAAAGCAAACTTAATGCTATAGACATTCTCAACCTTTAAGATGTGCAGATATACTCGATAGCGGTTTAAAAAATAAAATTATTTATAGTTTAGTATAAAATGGTAAATTACGTACATACAAACATTCATAATATAAACATACATATTAAAATACTATTTATATACTGACTTACCTGCAACTTCGGTTACATGACTGCAATATAGGGACTAGAATAAATAGTAACCTATGCCCTGCTCCAACTGAACAAATATATATATATATACTAAAATTCATGGCAATTAGTTGACCCGTTAAGACGCCAAGAGTTAACAAAGAAATAAATTAACTTTTACATTTAAATTATTAATAAGTATTTCTTAATAAACGCGAATAAAATAGGTCGTTTCCTTAATGGACTTTCAAAAAGATTTTTATACAGCAAGTCAATAAATAGTTATAGAGGGAATCCTATTTATAAGTTTTTGAACAAAATAGCAACGTATTGAAACTACTACTACAGTGAAAAGCTGAACTAAAAGTAGCCAATCCTAAGTTATACATTTCCAGTACCGCCATAAGATTAGTACTATGAGTAATTGAGGGCGAGGATTCGCTCGGATTCTTGTTACAGAGGTATTTATCTACGTCGCACATCTATCGAGACTAAGGAGGAAACCCCCCCCCCCCCCCTTAACGAATAGGGTTACCATCATTAAATCCCAAAATTTATATATATATATATATATTTTTACTTAAGATTAGGTAGTACGACGAGTGATAAAGAGCGAGAATTCTCCTAAATTCTTGTCGATAAATCCGCGATACATTGTATTATATTGACTAAGGAAAGAAAACTTCTCTTAAGTTGGTTGCCGTCATTATTAAATGTCAAATTTGAGTACAGTTTTGTACTAGCGTGACAATTGTTTGAATTTTAAAATGGCGTCTCCAATTAATTGGATTGGAGAACCGCGGGGGGTCGACCTGGTTATGTATATTACTAGCAATGGGATTCTCAGTCTCCATTACTAACAATCCCATTCCCCCAAAAGAACAAGACAGTTGCAAATAGTCACCTATATAGACAATTTATATTAAATATTTTTTAAGGATTTAAGATTATATTTTAATCATCATCATCATCGTATTAGCCATTATCTGATCACTGCTGAACATAAACCTCCTCCATAGATTGTCTTAAGGAGCGGGGCTATTTCTTATGGCAATTTACCAATGGGGGGTTTTGCCAGTATTTAAAACGCATGGCAAACGGATTGTCAATAGCAGTTTGGCTTTTGGTGATGTTTAAAGAAAGACTCTGCTGCCCATCCCTTGACAATTAAGTTCCTTTAATCGCCTCTTACGACATCCACGGGAAAGGAAGGGGAGGCCCATTCTATGCTGGGACCAAGCGACATATCATTCAAAATTATATTTTATTGTTTTATCATCATCATTTCAGCCTTTATCTGTTTACTGCTGGACATAAGCCTCCCCTATAGACTGCCATAAAAACGGTCCTGAGCCACCTACATCTACTGACTCCCTGCAATGCATTTCAGGTCGTCACTCCATTTGTGATGGGGGGTCCTCGTTCACTACGTTTGCCGGTACAAGGTTGCCACTCAAGAATCTTCTTCCCTATTGGTTATCGGTTTTTCGAACTACTCTTATGTGACCAGCCCATTGCTATTTGAGCTTGCTTATCCTTCTTATATCCTTAAATAACACGTTTGTCTTATAGTAATTATAATTTGTTTTCATATATCTATCGAGATCAAAAGCTAGGGTAATTGTAAAATTTTAAAATTTAGAAAATTTGGGTACCTTTATCCCACTCGTATTTTACACTCAAGAACCTTTCTTCCCCATCGGTTGTCAGTTCTTCGAGCTATGTGATTTTATTGTTTACAAGTTAAATGCTGATATTTAATAAACTTAAAAAGTGGACTGTAATAATTAAACCAACGACAATCGACAGTCGACAACCCTATCTTCGTTAGTGACGTACACACAAAAATAAATTAGAGCACAAATCTTTAGGAATTACGGTGACAATCGAAACGACTGCGGTATTTTATTCCATGGTTACACGGACGTATATTTGAGTTTGCCATTTTATAAACTTCATTGAAGTTACTAACTTACTTTTTAAGGAGGGGGAAAGGGAGGCTGTTAGTTACGAGTAGAGTTAACAATTCAAATAATACACCCTACCAGGTCAACCTCTACCTGGAAACTAACGTAGTTAATTCCTGATGAATTATTCACGATGGATTAAGTAACCTGCCGCCATGTTTCTACCGTGAAGCAGTTGTGTTTGCATGGCTGTGTTTCGGTTTGAAGGGTGGGTTATAGCGTGAATTTACAGGGTACAGAGGGATAACACCTGAGTCCTAAGGAATGGCAACGCATGGGGGGTATCATGGACGAAACAGTATACTCTGTTATGTCCATGGCACTGCTCATGTCTATAAGCGACGGTTACCACTTTCCATCAGGTGGGCCGTCAGCTTGTTTGTCATTTTAAGTTGTATAAAAAAATCTTCAATCGGCCTCAACATCATACTCCACTGCTGAACATATGCCTTCCCAATAGAATTTCATAAGGAACAGAGTGGTTGCAAGAAACATCATTTTAAGTAATATTTATATGTATATACCTTTATAAACTGTAATTAAAATTATTATAATAAATAAGTGAGAATAATAGATAATTCTAATAACAAACCTTTTTTTTTTTCAGTAACAGTGTAATTATATAAAGCAGATGGCTCGCCTGTAGTTAAAGATAAATATTATTTTTCTTTCACTGTGTACCTAAGTTTTTTTAGCAAACTTTCACTTTCTTGATGAATCATTATTGGCAATAGACAGAGTTTAAAGATTCTGCCTAGTAGACGTACAGAAGTTTATGTGAAAATTTACCGCATAACTTTCCAGCGGAAAATTACAACCAAATACAATTTTAGAGATAGAGACAACCAAATACAATTTTAGAGATAGAGAGACAGACATTTTGGGGTTTAGTGGCTAACAGATCCACAGATCTAAATAAATCAAGATTATTAATTTACTCTTGGGGTACAATTCGAATGACAATAAAACTATTTATTTTGTTGATTGATCACTCGAATTTCAATATAATAAATTTGTAACTAGATGATGTCTGTACATGGATGATAATTAAAAAAAAAATTACGAAACTTCGTCTATCTATCCATGTACTGCACTAAATTGCATGCGATTTTCATTGTTCTGTTCTTGAAGATCTAACTTAAAAACTGGCGTATATTTTAACCTGTTACGCCATCTACAAGTAGTTAATTTCACTGAATTCCCTACTTTTAAAATCCACTCGTACAAAATAGTGGAAAAATTGCTAGTAAACAATAAAATTATTAGAAATAAAATAAAATAATCACGTGAAAATAATAATAATTAATATATATTTAATTAATATAATAATATCTTATCTTATCTTTAATTATATATATTTTTAATTTTTTTGATGTTGTATTGGATTAAGTAATATCCTGTTATTATTTCTTCTTGTAAATAAACTTAATAATGTTAATATAATAATTTGTCTATACATAAAATATGTATACATAGGCAATGTTTGTGTATTCTGTATAAGTATAATAATATAATATGATACTATATATAATATATCCACCTATATACCAAATTCATTTAGGTAATTGTGTTGATTCAATTATAATAATATACATGATTTAGTAATAAAAGTCGAAATAAATATAATACATTTTTATAAAATTACACAATTTTTTAATAATATTGAACATAACAGGATGAAATGATGAATATCATAATTATAATTTTGTTATATTTTTTTTTATTTATTTATTTTTATGCAACTTAGAATGGTAAACAAGCTGGCGACCCACCTGATGGAAAGTAGTAACCGTCGCGTCGCCTATAGACATGAGAAATACCATAAACAAAAAAGTGTATACTCTTTCGCCCATGATACCTCCCATGCGTTGTCATTCCTAAGGACTCGGGTATTATTTGTCTATACTCTGTAAATTCACTGCCATATCCCACCCTTCAAACCGAAACACAGCCATGCAAATACAACTGCTTCATGGTAGAAACACGAAAAACTATGTTATATTATTATTAATATAACATTTTTTTATTAATATACTTATTATTAAGTACTCGTTTATCAATTTTCTCTTTATATAATTGTTTGCTTTATAATTAATGTATTTTACATACAATGTATATGTATAACGAATATTAATTACCATACAATAATAAGGTCCCAAGAGTTTCAATTTCAGCGAAATCGACTGATGCGAACATGTGGATAATTTATCATATTAAACGGTCTCCCGAAATAGATAGAGATATTAAGTAATAATGTCTTGATTATATGATATGTGATTAAATGTTTAACTAGTATTTACCCGCAATTTCATCTGCATATCAGTAATATATCGATTGAAGGGGATTAAAAATACCCTATATCCTTCTCCACACCGAATACTTTGCATGTGTTCATGACAATTTCTATACTATTAAGACGCTTCTCATTTATAATAAGTAACAATAATAATAACTGAGGTCGTCTCATTATTCGTAAAAAAAATACCTACCTAATAATGCCCAACATATCCAATAATCTAATATATTTTTCAAAGATTTTTTCCACACGTCCCATACAAAATCATTGAAGAAAGCCGAGTAACTTTACAAGTAGCAGTTTACTTGTCAAGTTGTTCTTTTCTTTAAGATGTTAAACCAGGATATTCATGAAGATTGGTTGGGTCGTTAAAAAAGATAGACTTAACAAGCAAGCCTTTTGCTCGCTACTTCGTATGAATGAATTTCATAAGTAGGAAAACCTTTGAATTAGACGACTTCTATCCTATCCTATCCTAGGCCTATCAAGTTAGAATACATCAGATTTTAAGATAGACGTTTGAAAACACAACAATTAAATTCGCTTTTAATTCAGTAGTTTATGCGTGATAAAATCTATTGCTCTTACCTCCCATATCAATTCTTCTTACAGATCTCCAGTTACAATTATGCAAGCAAATTAAGATATAAAGGAACAAAGAAATAATTACTTTCGTCGTTTCCTCGAATCATATTATACCAGTAACTGGAAAAATTAGTTACAGTTTTCGTATACTGTTCTGCTACAAACCCATGCAATAAATAAATACGAATAAATCAACTGATTTGACCTTTATTGTTTTTCAGAAACTATATGTACCTATTTATTTATGTATGTATCTACTGGTATATAAATAAATACGTCCAGAGCTTTATGTCATATGTATACCCACACATTTGCAGGTACGTACATAGGTATAAACGTTATATATATAATAATGTGAAAATATATGTAGTGTTACAGATAGTCGCTGGATGAAAGCAGCGTAGGATTGTAAGGAGACCTATGCCCAACAGTGGTCAATGGATAGGTTGTAATGATGATGATAAATTCTGATAGCTTATATACATACGCGTATAAAATAACACACAGGCTTATCAAAAATTATTTCTCTTAATCCCAGAACTGTAAAAAGCATTTCAGTGGGTAACTGAAACAATCAAAAATACACAAAATTTCTATTAAATTATTACTCTAGAGAATATATATATCTATTTAATATAAACTGCAGTACAACTTTGTTTAGAATTAATTTAAACATTGTAACTAACTTTATTACCTTATACAAGTATTAAGGAGAGAATGTATATATAGATATATATATAAAGGAGAATAGGCCGAGAACACATATATCTCATTGCCCCTTATTCTTTTTTATCCCTAATGAAATGTTATAACTCGAATAAAGCATGACAAAAGGAGTAAAGCACAACAAGCTTAACAACTACTTGCACACCTCCCCTTATGGAACAAACCTATATTTCGGATCGTCAGGATACTCCATCCTTAATTCCTTATGACAGTTTACAATGGGGGGTGATTTGCCAGTAAATGCCACGCTGTAATATCTCGTATATATATATATATATATATATATATATATATATATATATATATATATATATATTATAACTCATATAGTCAGCTAGAATTCTTCTCTTATAGAGAGATATCATCTAAGTACATTCTATTTCGAAATGTAATATAATAATTGGATCGTGATTGATGAGTATTACGAGCTTCTAATTGGATCAAGTCTTACATTACACTAACATGCATACATTTGTATGACGTTGATTCAATTATTTTGACAATGTTATAACATCACACGATACATTCATGATGTTCAATCTAATATTAATATATTATATATGTATTTTCAAGTCAGGTGATTCGGGGGGAAAGGGATTGTTAATAATGGAGACTGAGAATCCCATTGCTAGCAATATACCCAACCAGGTCGACCTCCTCGCGGTTCTCCCTGGAAACTATCATGGTTAATTCCTGATTAATTCATCATGATGGGCTAACTGGCTTGTTTTCATTCTCATCTATCACCCTTCACTGATGCTCCGCCAGCGTATCCCGTTAGCGCAGGCGGGGTTACCATACCATTTTCAGCCATCAAAAAAAAAAAGTCAGGTGATTCACTTAAAGACTAAGAGCATAAATGTCAAATACCTCTTTTCGTAGATACATCTATTCTTTCCACTTTGATAATTTATCTAATGCATATGACGCCATTTCTGAAAATTGGATATCTATATTGGATAGTTCACCATTGATCTGATCATCATTGCTTTATTTAGCATTTCCGATAATTATTATCTTTACTATCCATATCTCCTACGTAAACACAAACAACAATACTTATCAATGTATTATATACTAGCTGTTACCGGTGACTTCGTCCGCATGACCAAAATATGTTCACTGATCGAGATAGAAAGAAGCCCATATCCTTTTCCATCTCATGTACATAGTTAATTTATACGAAATTTCATAGTAATTCTCTTTTGCACATTCATAATATTAACAAGGATATTATATCAAAATGTATTGAACGTTATTTACAGATCTATATAGTATAAGAAAAGAGATGTGCAGACTTTCCTTATCCACTACTCCATTGTTTGTAGTCAAGCGAACAAATTTACCAATCTCCCCTACTTCTCTAATCTTTGTCTGCTTTCTATAAACATATTTCTATTACTATATTTCCCAAAAATTTTATTTACTTTATAGATTACAGATACTCTTTATTCCTCCAAAAGATTACAATAGTAAAACAAACAATTTCGAGAAATGATCACGTGAGAAATCATTAGGCGGCTTTATCGCTAAAAGTGATCTCTTCCAGACAACGTTTGGATGGAGAGGAATTATTATAAACAATTACATCAAAGGCGCCATGAAAAATCGGTCATTTTAAATATATACAATGTAATTCATGCGATAAGGTGATATTTTATTGTTTATTTATTTAGTTTATTGTAGTCTAAAATATTTGATTTTAACTCTTAGTTTTTGTTACATCTAGCTGTTATTGTGAGCTCTTTGTTCCTCTTATTCGCATTCTTGTTAGTTTAACTCCAGTTCAAGCGTGCACACTCCAATGTTTAATATCATTCACTGATGTACTTCGTTGCTGAGCTGTTACATTACACGCAAATGTTCTTAGTGAGTATGCACCCTTATAATGTGTTAGATAGTAAAATATATAACAGATGTGTAAAGGTAAACTTTGAAGTTTATAGAGAAAATAAGTACCAAGTTATTATATCAGCCATTAACTGTCAAAGTTACAGTTAGTACAGGCCACTTTGCACAGTTAATACAACTACTGGCAAAACCTCCCTTATGAGGGAGGTTTTGCCAGTAGTTGCCACGCATAGCAGGCGGATTGACAACCGCAGTTAGGCTTTGGTGTTGTTTAAGAGGGACGCCGCTGCTCATATCTCGACCATTAAGTTCCCTTAGTCGCCTCTTACCACATCCACGGGAAAGAAAGAAGTGGCCCATTCTATGCCGAAATCACACGGCGAATAATCTAAACAAATACATTTTTTGATTGAAATACAAACCAAAAATAGTAAATTGAAACAAGTATCAAGAAATTTGACTCTTCTATACAATAGAGTAAACTGTAGGTAGGTAGGTATATAACCATATATAGTTGTAGTGTCAGTAACATCGAAATTAAATTACAAAAGTTATAATGTAGACAGACAGGAAGACAGATATGTGGACATGACGAGCTTATAATGGTTTTGCCACTACAGAACCCTAAAATGGGTCGTTGGCAGAATATTTTTACATTGACAAAGGGCTTAAATCATAGCACGAGCTGAAATTGCTTTTTTCATTTTCCAATTCAAAGAGGAATCACCATTAATCATTGAAAACCCAGCACAACTTTTTTTATTATTACGATCATCTAAGTAATATTAATTACTAAAATATTATTTAAAATAATGGTTTTTAGGTTGGTTGAACCATAATTATAATCCGTATAGTGACAGAGTGCGTTATTCTTCATTTTCTGGGTACCATTAGAGTGTCTTGTCATACTATATTTAGTATACTATAAATATATTTTTAATCTAAACTACAAAACAAAGAACAATACAAAAGTATAAAATAAAACCCTATTGTAATAAAAATCACGCCTTATCAATGTGTTACTGTATTGACTAATGCTCGTATCCTATTGACAGAGATCAGTGCCTAGCATTGGATATAAACCAACATTATCTTTGGATAATATATTTTATTGACCAATATAAGGTTCAGTTCATAAGAAGCTCTATGGCTTCCTTCAAGTTTACTACATCCACTATTAGCAGAAAATTCTCCCAACCCTACCTGACCCTATCGACTATTCTATTATTATTTTCCAGTCATGTACTACAAATTCCTACAATATTTCCGACGACGATGTCAAAGAAGAGAGAGCCAATCCTAATGTAACAGCGACTCCTAAAGTGTTTATTATTTATTTATTCAACTCTTTATTGTACCAGAATCATAAAAATATATATTGACAATTGAACTATTTAAGTGAAATACAATAACATAAAATACAGATTAAAAAATACACGATCTTATCGCTAGGGCAATATCTTTCAGACAACTTTTAGTTAAAAGAGAACAGATAGAAGTGGGTAAGTGGCACAAGAGTGAATTAATAATCTTTTCGTGGATAAAATACAAAAACCTATATCGCACAAAAAGACCAAATACATATAATTTATTAAACTGCTAACAAGGAAATATGGAGAATCCAGTCAAAAATCGCAGAAGAATGGAAAAGAGTAACTACAGTATATTGCCAGTGTTCAAGAGTTGATGTGATCATTTAGAATAAGCTGAGCCACATGATCCCTTGCTCATAAAAAAAAGAATATAACAACACTGAATACAAGTATAAAATACATGGTTTTATAATTTTCAGCGGTGAATTTAGTATTCATTGCGTGTCACTGTGGCGTTATACAAGGCATTTGACTTTATAATGCGCGCAGCTAACATTCAACTTCATTTACGTACATTCATGTACCCAGTACCCGTGTGCACAAAATGAGTCTCTTTTGTGCGCTTCAACTCTATTATTGTAACGGAATGAGGCTCTATGATAATTAAATACATAAAACTGATAATTTTTTCTCAATTCAATTTGTTGACATTTCAATATGTGAAAAAAAAATTGATAATTAGAAGTTTTTCTCCCATAAGTCTCGTGAGTATATTTTTATATATTCCTATTTTTATAAATCAAAATACCATAGAGCACGTACTTTTCCTTCATAGGAGATATAAAAAGACAGTGTATCTTATAGTGTATATTATTTCTAAAGTAAACACAAAATCCTAGAAATGTAATTTAAGCACCTTAAGTTGTGCAGTCCAGGCTGAATAGACCACCCCTTCCTTTCCTGTGGGTGTCGTAAAAGGCGACTAAGCAACGGCGAGGGAGGGGCTTTCTTAAAACATCTCCAAAGTCTAACTGTGGTTGCCAATCCGCCTGCCAAGTGTGGCAACTACTGGTAAAACTCCCCCAAGGGGGAGGCTTATATTTAGCAGTGAACAATTAAAGGCTGATATGATGATGACCTTAAGCACTTAAATTACAAGTGCTCATTTAAGTAAATGAGCACTTGTAATTTATTTTAATAAATAGGTAAGTACCTATTTATTAAAATAGATGAAAATATTTATTAACGTCAATTTACATTTCAGTTTCAAAGTACTTCTTTATTTATTCCATCTAATTTAGTTAGCAAAACTGTCTGGTCCAACAAAATGAAAGTTTATATTACAAATGATTATAATTGTAGTGAACAGAAATGGAGAATGAATACTAAATATAGAATAAATTACTACAAAATTCATTTAAATTTAAATTAATTACTTGCTATGTAAAAATAAATTAATTGCCTACAATGTACTTTACAATTTTTTTTATAAAGATCATAGTTTCCCATATGTGCGAGATGAGAAACAAACTAATGGCCTGAAACAACCATGTAAAAGTTGAAATTTCGTAAGTACATATTACATAATATCCGCTTCTAATTAAGATTGTTTATCGAGAGTCAAGTGCGTACGTCGAACATTAGTTAATTAATGAGAGGCTCCGATTTCTTGGCTCTCTACGATGTGGTATCTACACGATGAATTATTAACGAGTAGGTGTAATAAAATTTATAAATGAACGTGTGTTATTAAATAACCTTCATAATTTTTTTCACCACCGGTCACCAGTGAGAGATGATAGATATGAGAATAAAAAGGCACATCAATTAGCAAATTATGGTAAATACACTTCCAATTCAGCATGATGAATTCCAGGAGGACCACGTAGAGGTAGACCTGACAGGGTATATTGCTAGCAATGGAACAGGTAGTCTGGATTATTAAATATCGTCCCCTCCCCCCCCTTAGACGATGTATTTGGTTAGAAGTCTATTATAGGTGGTAATGGAACGAAAACTACATATACACTAGCGGGGCAAACTCTTTAGTCGTACGCTTTAGTCGACAGAGTAGTCGTGGTTTTTACATTGACAGTGAATCGTCGATGAGGCTCTCCTTTGCGATTGAGGTCCTCGCAATGTCTACATCTACTTCTGTTCACAGTCGAGCGAGAGCATTCCACAATAGACTGCTGTGTGGCTATTTTGATGAGGTCAGTCCATTGCGTTAGTGATCTACCTCGAGAACGTTTGCCTTGTACCGCTCCTTGGACAATTAGACGTTCCATACAATCTTCATTCCGGATGATATGGCCGAAGTACTTGAGAATTCGTATACGAACAGTCGACGAAAATCTCTCTCTGATTTTCAGTTCGATCAGAATGGAAACGTTAGTTCGAAAAGCAGTCCAAGGTATTTGCAGCAGTCGTCGCCAGCACCATATCTCTAGAGCATCAATTTTTCGTCGTTCTTGTTGCCTGATCGTCCAAGTTTCTGCATCATACAGGAAAATAAGAAAAACCAAACAATAGCGGGGCAATAGTGAGGCAATATTAATAGGTAAAGACGAAAGCAGGTCCGTTAGCCCACCATTACGAATTTCATAAGAATAAACTACGATGATTTCCAGGGAAAATCAAGTGAAGGTCTACCTGATAGGGTATATTGCATCAGTGGGGCTATTAGTCCTCATTACTAATAGTCCCTTTCCGAAAAAAAAAGATGAAATCAGGTCACTTTTACTATGATTTCAAAGTTGACCGCGAGAAGCTCAACCAATCAGCTTATATTGTTAGCAATAATAGGGGTACTAGCAACCCCCTTCTACTCTATTTACAAAGACTTCCAAAGAATCTTGATACATGAATCGACACCAAAAAATTTGTATGATTGTTTCAATTTCCAGCCAGCTCTCCGGTAAGGGTAAATACCATTAATAAACTAAATTAATCTAGGAAATTACTGCAGGCTTACTCCGTCTCTCACGTAGAATTCTAATATACTACTCTACAAATTGAAAGTTACGGTCATCACAATCTGACTACCTAATGGTCGCTGTACCTTAGGTTCGAACATAGATAAAACAAGATTTTCTATGACTCGACGATAAAAATAATTTATTCATATGCCCAAACTCTACGACTTGCTCTTTACTATGGTGGTAGAAAATATTTCTTTTTTTTTACGGCATATTTATCTCCGTGTCGCACGCTTCTCGTTTTCTTTCATTACCACTTATTGTTACCTACGTTTGCAATGCAAATGATGTCGCCTATAAAATTGAAAAATAAAATAAGATCGTGACATGAATAAACTTATCGATGAATGAACTGAGATGACAATAAATATTGTTTGGTTAAAAACGTTTATTAACAAAATTAACACCACTACCATCATATATCTGTGGTTAGTATTTATTTATGTATGCAAGGATAGTTTATAATTAATTATATAATTTATTTATGTATGTAAGATAGTTTTGCTACTCAGTTTTCTCTGCCTACCCCGCAAGGGACTTGTCATTAAGATATATATATTAATAAATAGTTAAATTTTACTTGTGCCTTTCACGTCGCACTAACTTTATACCTGTGCTTTTACAATGACATGTTGACAGATGTCATTTTGTTATAACATCGTCCCATCTCAACTTCCTCACTTGCCATTCGTCGTGTATTTTGTGACGATAAAATGGGTCGACGGACCCAATTGTTGATTTGTTACTGTTATCAAGGTTCGGCGAATTCTTCGTATAGTATAAAGAAAATGGGAAAAAAATGTTTTTCGCCACTCCTTTTCTCCGAAATACGTCGTAGGAGATGACTGTAAAAGAATAAAATTACATTTTACACGTATTTTCAGCACTATGTGAAAATGAGGTTAACAAATTGGTATTATGATAATATTAAGAAATTATACATCCCATTAATTTTTTATACAACTTGGAATGATAGAAAAACTGTCGGCTTTCCTGATGGAGAGTATGAAGCACATTGTACGGTCTCATACATCTCAGTCTATTTTTTTTTTCTTTTTTCAGTAACGGTTATTATAGTTGTAATCAGAATAATATGATTACTCGTAGTTACATGAATGAATGTAAATTTTTTAATGTTCTTTTTTATTTTTAATTTTTTATTCAACTCAGAATAGCAAACAAGCTGACGGCCCACCTGATGGAAAGTGATAATCGTCGCCTATAGACATGAGCAGCACCATGGACATACAGAGTGTAATATTTCGTCCATGATACTCCCCATGCGTTGCCATTCCTGAGGACTCAGGTATTATTCCTCTGTAAACTATAAATTTACTGACATATTCCACCCTTCAAACTGAAATACAGTCATGCAAACACAACTGCTTCACGGTAGAAACACGAAAACACGAAATAGAGACAGAGATGCCCAAGTAAACGACTATTGTACAAAATTTCCCTCTGGTACTCTGTTCCCTTCAAAGACTGATTACAGATTATAAAGAACAATATGTACACAAACAAAATGAATAATTAATTACATAAACTTAATTACACAAAAGCAAGAAAAAGCGTTCGCTTCCAGGCAACCTTAGATGTTACGTGTTTAGTTTTAAATGTTTTATATATTTTTCATTTCATTCATATGCTTAAGTAGTACATTTTATGTTATTTCTAGTGTCAAATCCAAAACTTTTAAATTTTAAATTTGTAAGCATTATTAAAATTGTAAATTAAAATTTAAAAATTATTTTCCAAAGAGGATTATGTTCCTCGCCCTTTAAAATAGGCACATATATACTCTCAGATATATTTCTGCGTATCACTCCTTATTCTGAGGTGGGCACCAGGCAATTTTAGGTTGGGCACGAGCCACCCAGCACCCATCCATAAATATGCCTATACTTATATACATATCTACACAAAAAATATGTATAAAAAATGTCATTTTTTAACGTTTTAATCTTTTGAGTTTTTAAGACAATAATCATAAAACCGCGACATCCTTTTATTACGATTAGGTTTGTAATATTCTAAATGTTGCACAGAAATTGAAGGAATATGTACATTCGTCACAGTTTTACGAGCGGTCTCTCAGTTTTATTGAGAAAATAATATTCGTAATGAAATAAAGAAGACGTAGGTGCCTATAAGACCTCCATAAAAGCCGCTTGTGATGGGAGGTAGTGAAAATAACGTAATGGACTCCTGGGGTGCCAGCGCGTAAGAGGCGTATGCCAACAGAACGTAAAATTTAACTACCCACCTATTAACGTTTTTAATGTCGTATTTATGACACGATAATGAAGGTTACCTGGATACGATTGGTGGTTTTTGTTACATTACTATCTTTAGATTTTTCTCGAACATTTTCACTTTTTTGCTAACATGGCGCATTTTATGACATCATATTTACAAAATAAGTATTAGTAATTGTTTAATAACTAAAACATTACGTATGTTCCTTTAAGTAATTTACAAAAACCATCATATTTTACAATAACCACAGCATGGCAGCGTACCCAAGATACTGGAAGCATTTCCTTTTTGTATTGCCAAACTTATCTTTAAGTATACTTGCACTATTTTCATTTCTTGTAAGTGTTTGTATCTATAATAAGTTTACTATTGTAATCTATTGGAGCAAACTAAATAAAATATCTATCTATCTATTTGTAAATATAAGAGACAAATTCAATATTATATCAGCCGTAAAGTTTCGTTTCGTCCTATGAGACAAAGTTTTTTTAACGTAGTTTTATAGAGAAACGACGCGCCAACCCGTTAACCGGTGAGTAACATTTTTCATGCAATATTGTCCGTCTGTTTATGTATATATGTTTGTTTCGGCATCACGAGGTGTGTGTTGTGTTGTTATCCTTTAAATCTGGTGTACGAGTTTGCTTTATGTTGATACTCCATCTAAAAATAATCTATTTCATTAGTTTCCTAGTTCTGAAATCACTTAGTACGAAGTAGAGAGGAAAATGCTGGTATAAAATTATTTTTTACAGTAAAATTCCCAAAATGCGTTATCTATCATATGCGTAAATAAAGCAATAATGATATTTCCCGTAGTATTTGACCTTACATGTAGTTGTGTCATGCATACTATAAAACATACATAACCGTGTTGGTCGGTGCGGGTAGCGATCACTGATTATAGGGCTGTCATTTGTGAGAATTTTTGAATAATGTCTAAATTGGTATTTTTGTCACTAAACTTCAAATAACATTGGATTGAATACAATACAAATCGAATTTAACTTAGAAAATTATTCATTACTACAACTCATTTTATGAAAGCTAATTTTTTCCACCGGCTTACAGAAATTTCAAAGTGAATTATATGTGTATAAAATGTAGCATTATGCCCAGCACATTAGTGTCTAAACTAGGCCTAGCCTGTATCTTAGACACTAATGCCTTCTATTAGATTAGTTTTCGTGTATTCGTGCAATTATAGTTAAAAAATCGTTTACGTATTTACACTTTATTAAACTACATATAAAAATAAATATTACAGCAAGTAAATAATTCAAATAGAGCGATAAAAAGGGCGACTCTATCACTAAGCAATTTTTTCCACAAAATTATTTCGTATATTCCCCTAATATAATTTTGGATACAATTACAGAGTGGCAGCCCTAGATGTGGGGAAAATAAACATAATCAGAGTAGGGGGTGAGGACGAGGCCGGCACGTCAGACTCTCGGGACTCGTAAAGAGAGCACAGGCCAGGACAAACACAGTGTATTATGTTTAGCCAGTCCATTAAATGGAAAATTTGGAACAGGTCTGTCAGAGACATGACGTTGCTTATATAGAGCAATTACCTGGTACTATGTACACACAATAGCGAATTGTAGTTTGACGTGTTATTATTTATTGAAGTTATTATATATTTCATTTTGTGAAACTTGGTTTACTATGTCTACACCTATATAAGTTATTATTATATAATAAGTCGAGGTTTTAGTTCAAAAAAGATCCACGAAGTAACAAAATATAATGAACGTCTTACCCATTATACTTGATTTAGTATAGTGAAAAGACATATCATTGAACACATTGTTATATTTTGCCGTATCACTAAATTATTTCAATAGAAAGATATAATATGTTAGGTTACATTATTCAACATCTTCCGTCATTTTGTGGTATCCTTAATTACATATGTCATGAAATCGTGAATTTTCCTGCGACACATGCAATTATTTTTGTTCTTGTAGACATCACAATTACAAAAATTTTGTAGCAATATGTTTTACAAACTCAAGTCTTAAACATTTTGAAGACTTATGTTTGTAAAATGTATCTACAGTGAAATTTTGTTGAAAACGGATTTGAACTGTACTTTTTATGAATGAAAATGGAATGGCGCGTCCACCCATGCTAATGGTAGGTATCTTTATAATGGCGGAACATTAATAAAGGATGAAAATAATAAGGATGAAGTGAATTGGCCCATCGTAACGAATCACTACGAATTAACCATAGTGGTTTCCGAGAGAAATGTGGAGATGGAGTGGGTGTCGACCTGACTGGGGACTCAAGTCTCCATTACGATCATTCCCCTTCCTCTAGTAAGTATTATACTCGTATTACGAATAAAACCTTGTAACTCCTCGGAGATTTTTTTTTTCTTTTACCTATGGAAAATGTGTTGAACTATCGAGATTGCTGATATAACTTTTAATATTAATTTAGTTTCTTCAATTATTTTTGTACAGAGATATAACACTGTCATATTTTCTTTTTATTCCGTGATATTTATAATGCTGTTCATCTCTACGAGCAACAATCACTACTCTCCATCATACAAGCTGCTGTAATTTACTTTTCGTAAATTCTTTAAAAAAATACTTTATTAATTCCTCGCAACTGGGAAAAGTACTATATAAATGGTTGGCGAAATGGCAATTAACGGCCTCGTTAGTTAAAAACCACTCGTCTGGCTTCTCGTCCTGTTAAAATTACTTTTGAAGTACTCGGCTTCGCCTCATCATTCCAATATTGCTTGGCCGTCGACTGCGTTATTTCTAAGCGCGACAGTGATGTATTAGGTATTATTGCTAAATAGCAATCCTATTACAATTATCCAATATGTTCTCCAAGTATTTTATCCAAGCTGACGGCCCACCTGATAAAAAATGGCAACTGTTGCTTATAGACATGAACGGTATCTTGGAGGTAACATAGTATGCGGTGTCATCCATGATACCTTTCATGCGTCGTCATTCCGAAGGACTAAGTTATTATGCCTCCCACCATTTAAACTGAAACACGAATAGGAAAGAGATACTGAAGCAAACTATCTTTGTAAAAAATCTCTCAATGCTAATGTTTGTAATTACCCATATATTTTTTCATAATTATTACACGATTGTAAAGATACCATTATCTTTGGTACAATGGAAAGAAGAATTAAAGCTTTCGTGTATAACAAAAGGACTCTATAAACCCTTCACACTAAAAAAAACATTATCATATCAGCTCTTAACTGTCCCCTGCTGAACATAAGCCTTCTCCATAAGGGGAGCATTACCAGTAGTTGCCACGCTTGGCAGGCGAGTTGCAACCGCAGTTTTTTAGAGATGTTTTGAGAGAGACGCTGCTGCCCATCCCTCGATCATTAAGTTCCCTTAATCGCCTCTTACGACACCCACGGAAAAGGAAGAAAAATTTATTCTGGAGAAATTGCTTTTCTCTTCACCTTGTTCTATAATTATAATCCTATAAATATATTATGAGGGTAAGGTGACAAGTTCTTGGCCTGACACAAAAATGGCGTTCTAATCAGCAAAATTTTTTTTCTTGCCTAGGTACATGTGCCATTAATTCGTATAACAAGTTTAAACTTCGATTTCTTCTAGACTTTCTAGACTTCGAGGGAATTTCTATAGGAAAGCATTGCAGTTAATTTGAATAGCTAAAACTTATGTGAAGCAATCATCTATTGAAACTAAAAAGCTATACTTATGTCAAATACTTTAAGAGATTGTTATACCATATTATTGTTTATTTGTTAATTAGCATGCTGTGTTTCCTTTAAAATGATTCTATATTAAGTATAAATAGACAGTAATTTTAATATTAAATCTTATCAGTGTAACAATTGCTAGGAGACCAAATAAAGAAAAAAAAAACTTTTTCTATCAAACAGTTTTTTTACACGAATTTTTGCAGTAAACGTCTTGCATATATTTTTTGTTAAAATGGATAAACCTGAATATCGTGCGGTAATAAAATTCGTACGATTACGAGGTACAATTTCCTCGACCATCCCCCCAATTCTCCTGATTTGGCACCCTCAGACTTCTATCTATTCCTAAACATGAAGAAATTTGTTTCTGGGAAGCGGTTCATGTCCGATAAAGAAGTTGAGAGGGTCATAAATGAATATTTTCACAAGCTTTCAGACTCTTACTTCCGGAAAGGAATACTGATGTTAGAGAAACGCTGGATCAAGTATGTTTAGGTCAAGGGAAATTATGTAGAAAAATAAAAATATTTTTTTACTGAAAATCGCAGTCTTTCATTGTAAGGCTGAGAACTTTTCACCTTACCCTCGTAATGTAACATGTCTCTGAAACAGTTAAACGCATTTTAAATAAAAGAAAACATACACATTGGAAAATTTTTATCATATTAGCTATGTGCGTGTAAATTAGAATTAGTAATTTATCTTGATCTCTATGATAAAATAGACTTCGGTTGTTATTGTGAGCGTACGAAACTCTGAATTTGCTCTGAATTCATTATAATAAATTTCAATTACCACCTAAGTATAATATTATGTTATCTGTAATTCTATCAACCCTAACAAAATGTAAAATCAGAAGTTTAGACCTTATTTATCTTTAAGAACTAGGTCACATATGTAATAATGTTATTTGTTAAACAAAAATTACTGATGTTAATTGATTATATTAAAATAAGAAAGTATTCCAAAATATAAAAATAAATAAAAGAAGATATAATATTAAGAGCACGAGATATAGCATGCTACGTTGGTTTGTACTTTTGGAAAAATATCTGATAAGACATACATACAATAAAAAATGTAAGGAAACTGATACCGAAACTGACCTATTATGGGTCAACATAAATTCTTTGCATAGTTCACAAGACTATACTTTTGAGTTTTTCCTAATATGTCAGTGACACATAAATAAAGAAACTGGATAAAACCTATAAGAGTAGTGTGTATGAATAGAGATCTATGGCATCTGGTTGTCTCTGCCTTCATATAGATTTTCTACTCCACGGTTTTGAGTTACTGCTTTTTAAAGTCATTTCAAACACACAATTGAAAAGCCTTAAAACGGAGAAAGAACAATGGAATGAAAAATAAAACACACTATTCGATGCTCATCCATCGCGACCCATCGTCGTATATCACTGTAAGATAAAATTATCTACCACAGGGGACTTCGTACAAAGACATCTCTGTTTGGAATTACTTACCTACACCTCTATTTTACTCTATTTCTATTGTATCTTTCTGCCGTGCGTCAGTCAATTGTTACCTTGTTGTTTTATGTTTGAAAGCTGGTAACTTGTAGTGAAATTACTGTACGAATATAAAAGATTAAGGGCTTCCTTAATACGTTATTGGTTGTACGGATCTAAGATTTTGTATGTTAAATTTTATTGGAGTTACAAATTTATTTGCGTTTTTTTAACTTAATGCATATTGGTTACTGTATCCTAAACATTGTTTGTGTGTGTGTGTGTGTGTGTGTGTGTGTGTGTGTGTGTGTGTGTGTGTGTGTGTGTGTGTGTGTGTGTGTGTGTGTGTGTGTGTGTGTGTGTGTGTGTGTGTGTGTGTGTGTGTGTATGTGTGTGTATGTGAATTACTGTTTCCTAAATATTGTAGTTAGTAGTAACATCAAAAAATATTACATTATCACTCCAGTGTTTATTTTGTTTGAAAAAAGTAGTATATAAATAAAAGTGGTAAAAATAATGATTTATTTAAATACTATCCACACTTTTTACCAGAATCTGGCATACAAAGTTCATTTAATTGTGCTATGACCACAAATAAAATCCGAATGTCACATAGAATATTTTACAATGACAACATGCTTATTTATTAATAATATATAATTACACAAATTACAAACAATCCAGTCAAATAATTGAATATAAATATATATTCAATATTTAAAATAATAATTAAAATATCCATTAGTTGAGTAAAACATTTTTTTCTTAGACATCTTTTCGAAAAGAAACTTCTTTTGAAATATATTAAAGGGTAGTGTTTTCACTTCGTCCGTTAGTTTATTATAAATGCTTATTGTTATACAGTAGGCATTTCTGCTGTACAAAGTTGTAGTTCTATATAGGTAGTTTAATATATAGGAAGCTTCTTCGCTTCTAAGTAGAGCTTGGCTAATTGTTAGCCACTGCCTTCTACGCACAACTTCACTTTAACTTTCTTCATTTTACGAGTTGTGTTTCCCGCTCCAGCCGCTTTAGCAACTAAGTTTTCCAAAGGAGTTTAAAAATTCACTTTAGAAGAATCCTAATACCAACAATACACTTTGTATAACTTACCGTTAAAACTATTTTAAACTACTATAGTAATAAAACAAGCATACGACCCGTCTGATGGTAAACGATTACCGTAGTCTATGGACGCCTGTAACACCAGGGATGTCAACTATACTTACTAATCTGTGGCCATCAGCATAAAACTTGTTTAACTCGACTTAATACAATAAGTCTAAAACGGATTTTTAAATAAACAATACAGTTGTGAACTTTCATACTAAATTAATCACACGACTGCGCTATTAATATATTTGTACGAATGGTATATATTTTTTACAACGCAAGGAGCAAACGAACATGCGGCTCGCCTGATGGTAAGTGACTACCGCCGCCCATGATCACCCACAACACCATAGACATTGCAGGTGTGCTACCGGCCTTTTAAAAAGGAATATCCACTTTTCTTGAAGGTTATGATGTCGTATTGGTTCGGAAATACTGCAGCTGGAAGTAAATAAATCTAAAATCTGCTTTAAATACAATCAGAGGTTCTGCCTCTGATTGTATTTAAAGCATATTTTAGATTAGGCAAGTTATTACATTTCAAAATATTTACTATCGTAGTAAGTACATATTTATTATTGATACCTATACAGAGATACGAAAACAGAATGCAGGAACTTATGTTTTTAAAAATATAGCTTCCGCAGCCTTTTATGGTGATTTATACCTTTTTTCAACTTATCTAGTAGGTATTTTCTTAATAATAAACAAAGAAGAAAAACTCCGAAAGATTTCACTTTTTATTCACAAAGCCATTCATTAAAAATATAACATTAACCTTTTGCTTATCAATAAGGATCCTCTTTGTTCATCAATTTATAAAGATATTTTACACTTATTATCGCTTTTGTTTGAGATTTTTTTGTGCACTTCGATTACACTATGTCTTAGATTTTACGAATGTTATAATGCATAGATAAGTTACAATTTCTCTCCTTTATAACCAATTTCAAATAAGAATAGGTCCTCAACTCGATTACATTTTATACGAACCGATTTTGACCTTTATTTTTTCAATCAGTATATAGCGATCGCATGGACAATATTACGAACATAACTAGTTATAGCTAAATATAATAATATTTTTTATTCAAATAACCTCTTTATGAATCTATCCCCCAATTTGATATACAATTACATCTGAGAAAAATGGACAAAAAAGCAGCTTGAGACTTAGTAGTTGCCTTATTAAAAAAAAATTTGATATAATGATTATTTTATAAATAATATATAATATTCAAATATAAAAAATAGTATACTTTAAAAAGATAAGAAAATAGATTCTATTATTATGTGATCACGTAATAATAGAATCTGCAGTTGATTATTAAGTTTATAATTTACAATGGAAATTCACGAATTCACAAACTGTACTCTAAACTCATCAAAGATTAGCCCCGACAAGAACCCGGCTCAAGAAATTTGAAACAGTTGCTATGTAACGCGGTGTATTAAATATATTGCGCATCTAAAACAAGCTTAGCAACAACAACAAGAATAAACTAACACAATTAATTAATCTTGTTGATTCGGAATTGTTGCAGCATCAAATATAACAAATATTACTTTTTTACAATTATTTTGTATAACAATCAAAGTATTATTATGTAATACCTAATGTATGATGCCTTAATAGCACCACCCACACATGATCAATTCTTTTTACAAAATTTAAATAGATTTTATTGTTACCTTTTTCTGATTAGGTACTCTGTGACAGTGATTTTTTTACTTAAATAAATAATAAATTTGCAAACTTGCTTTTGTAAAGTACTTACAGTACTTAGTTAACCGTTAAATTAAACGATAATTTAACGGTTAACTAAGTTAACTAACTTTATGCAATACTATTCAGTGGTGATTGTTACTCCAAAAGTAGCCACACTATTTAAGAGGTCTGTGGAAAAAAAGTAATATGAGAATGGTTCCCTTTTGGAAATAACTTATTTCACGCTTGTGTTTGCTTCAAGAAATGAAACTCACATTCATAAGAAGTAGCTGTGCTCGTGACTTCAACAGCGTGACCGGGATATATTGGATGACCGGGACAAAAAGAAGGCTAATATGTAGGTATGTAAGTACCAAATTTCATAACGATTGATTGGTATATTAAGACCGTTAAATCGACAAGAGAACAAATTCACTTTTACATTTCTAATAATAAACATTGTCTTTAGATAAGAAATTATTTAAGACCAAAGTCTAAAGAACTTAAAGCTCAAGATCAGTAAGATACTAAAAATTACATAGTACGTATACATTGTGTACATTATATATTTTTAGGTCGATGTTGGCGATACTTGGTGAGACGCGGCGGCGAGGCAGCGCCAACCCAAACCCCTGTTGTTGCAAAGGGAAGGCACAGTGCTTAAATATTTAAGTAGTTGTTTTTAATTTAACCACTCTTAACTGAGTGCAACTTCCATACGAATAAATTAATACCTTGAAAATCACAACACAACCTGCAAACTACATATTTGAGGGGGGGAAAGGGATTGTTAGTAATGGAGACTGAGAATCCCATTGCTAGCTAACATCATGATGGGCTAACTGGCCTGTTTTCGTTCTCATCTATCACTCTTCACTGGTACTCCGCCAGCGTATCCTGTTAGCGCAGGCGGGGTTACCATACCATTTTCACCCATCGAAAAAAAACTAGATATTTGATTGAGAAATTATTGTATTATCCCCTGGACAGATCAATCTGACAACATTCGCATCCGCATCTACAAGCAAAATGCAAGTCTTTTGTCTAGACTGACTGTCCCTTCACAGCCACAACTACTAAATCTAGAAAGTTGAAATTTGGAATAAATATATGTTTATTTTATAACGTAAACATCCGCTAATAAAGGATTTTATAAAATTTTTACTTAACGAGGAAACGCGGCACCACGCGTGTTAAGTAGTGAGTAAAATATAAAAATTGTATAATATGTTCTGCCAACTTTCTAGTATTCGACTAAACTGAAAAGTTTCAGCCAGTTTTGGGGCAGATTTCGAGGATTGATAACATTTTTAAAATAATTTATAAGAGACTGGAAATAAGGTGATAAAATATAATAACTTATCTATGTTATTTCGATGTTCTCGTCTCTTATAAATCGTAAACATAAACCGTGCAAAAAAAAAAAAAAACATAAAATTATTATTAATATGATTATTATTAAAATCAATACAACAAAGTGATAAATTATTTATAATAAATAAATACATACTTGTCGTAATAAATATATGTCACAATAAATATTTATACATCGCAAGCGTAGGTTTATATATTATAGGTATAGATTAAGGAGAACACATATGATCCTTTCTATACTTATAAGCAACATAGCGCATACAATAATATATAATTTTAATATATATGTATATAGTTTTTTTTTTATTCATGAAAATGGCATGGTTACGCCGCCTGCGCTATCGGTATATATTAGCGGGGTAAGCGTAAAGGTGCGCGGTAATAAGTGAGGATGATAGCAATGGGGACTAAACTCCCCATTACTAACAATTCCCCCTAATTATGTATATAGTTATAAGAGAACAGTTTTTTTTTTAATATGATAAAAATGAAAAGAACTTTACACAAGCAGAGCTCCAGTGAATGATGAACATGAGAACAAAAAGTCGATTAGAATAAATAAATTAATTAACCACTATGGCAGGCGGACTGCGTGGAGATCAACCTGATAGGGTATATTACTAGCAATGGGGCTGCTAGTTCCCGTTACAGATAATCCCCTTCCCTCACCCTCAAGAGGTAGCAGTTAGGTACATGCAATTTGCCCCACATGCACAGTTGGTGCAACAATAACGACCCGCCATTGTTTCACCCTTGACCTAAATATTCCTGTTCCCTACTCCCAGTTAACGAGTGAGTTTCACGAGATATCATGTAACATTCTAAGTCTATTTGTAAAACATATATTTCTTAAATAATTGTTGTTCTCAAATTGGCTGTATTTTTTTTTTATTTATTAATTAAAATAATTATAATATTATGACAGTAAAAACCATGTTATATGATATGTATCATAATATGATATGTACTTACTCTTTGGATATTTTTAAATCTTAAATTACCTATTGAACTGTTACTTTGCTTAATAATTAAAGAAAGAAATATGTATTTCTATAACGAAAAATATACTTATGGATGTTCCATCCATAACATTGACATACATATAATATATCCAATACATTTTTTTTCTTTCCGTTAACATTTTTACATTTAGAAAAATACCAAAATCGGTGAGGCCATACTCATGGATAATAACCCTATTACTGTATTATTATTCACATATTAAATAAAGATTAGTTGAATTCATCCAACAATATTCAAATGATAGGTACCCTTACCAACAATCGTCTTTTTAATCTCTATTTATATGAATAAAGCTAATGTTATTATATTGAAAAATTAGACACTGCGTATAAATAAAGCATCCAAGAGTACGGGTTTCGAGTATCGACTGGGTCACGGTCGAGTGACGTCACGATCACGAGACGCCATCCCGTATCCTGCCTACTTTGCTCAAGGGCTTTTATCTGTTTCCATTTACCCACAAATCAGCTACATTTGGAATGTAAAATTGACTTCCAGCGGTCTCCCATGGAAACTAGCATGGTAAATTCTTGGTTAATTCATCTCGATGGGCAAACTGAACCAAGTTTAGACTTATAGTTTATAATAGGCGTCTACAATATATAACGTGTTAGAGACGCTGAAAGGCACAATATGAGTATGCGGATACAGCGGTTGCAAACTGCAATAAACGGAATGATTGGTCGACTACCGGACACGTGGTCGCTTCGAGAGGTGACACGACTGTTCACCTATCTTCAATTGATGACGATAGACGAAAACTATGATATGTGCATGAAACATGTTTTTTCTTTAATATAAATGTAATTTTATTATAAATTTACTTATTAATTCTTTTTTTCTTCATTTAAATACTTTTATTTTTTCCTATTACATATAGTAGGTACATGTATATTATTTTATATTTTGTCATTTATTTATTTATTCTTTATTGCACAATAAAACTTTGTACAAACCTATATACCATTGGGTAAAAACAGAAAGCGTATGAGGGTCAGATGTGGTGAAAAATATATGATAATTATAGTAACACATTAAGGCAATACACAATATAAATATAATATACACATAAGAAATGCACATAAACTTTACTTTTATATTTATATACATATATAGGTAGTCTTAATAATAATGTGTGAAACATGCTAATTGTTGTGTGTGTGTGTTGCAGGATGAATGTTACGTATGCGTATATACAATGATACTTTGTGATATTAATGACTTTTAGTCTATTTACAATATAAATGTTATTTAAAATGGAATGGTAACTTAGCCTGCATTATTGGTATACACCGGCGGAATACCAGTGAAGGATGATAAGTGAAGACGAAGCAGGTCAGTCAGCCCATCGTGACAAATTCATATATGAATCGATCACGATGGTTTCAAGGGGAACCACGAGGAGGTTAACCTAATATGATTTTTTTTTATACAACTTAGAATGGCAAACAAGCTGACGGTCCACCTGATGGAAAGTGGTAACCGTCGTCTATAAACATGAGCAGTACCATGGACATAACAGAGTATACTGGTTACACCCATGATACCCCCCATGCGTTACCATTCCTGAGGACTCAGGTGTTATTCCTCTGTACCCAGTAAATTCACGCCATATCCCATCCTTCAAACCGAAACACAGCCATGCAAACACAACTGCTTCACGGTAGAAACACGATTGGGACAGAGGTACCCAAGCAATCGACTTTTGTACAAAGTCTGCCTCTGGTTGTAGTAGGGTTACTAATCTCCATTACTAACAATCCCTCCCCCCCCCCTTGTAGAACCGATTGTATAGCACTATACAATTGTACAACGTCAGTAAACTGACATAAATAATTACAATATACTCGTAGTACGACTCTTAATAGTTATTATTTAACAAACTGTTTTGAAATGTTTGCCATTTCCTCCCATACGTTGTTTTTCATTTATACTTGTATTTTAAAATAAAGAAGTAAAATCTTCTATTTTACGTCCAAATGTATGGTAGTTGCTTGCGCGGCGGTGGCACACGCGAATCAAGAAAGTGCGCAGCCGGAGCTGGTCGACTCCTCTTGTTTCTTTTTTCACACTAATTGCGCTAAATCCGAGTAGGCTCTTGAACATATATTATTACAAAAATAAATGAATTCTCCTCTCCGAGCCAGTTTATGTGAACGGATATTAATTGTACACTTGATATCACATTTATAATTTTTTTTATATTTTTCTATTTAGATCTAAATTTAATTTAGTGTTTCTCATTTAAAAACCAAGTTTAAATTTATAGAATATTATTTAAAACAAAAAGAAATTCATATACAATGCATGAATTTGAAAATATAAATAAATGAATGTTTATACCAGAAAACGCCAACGCTACTTTCATTTGAACTAATATGTTCAATAAACTGATTCAGGGATATTGGATTGCCCTCAGCAATAAGACCGCCTTACTGTACTTATACAATTGTATCGTTATATTTATTAATTGTGTTGTTTTCCCCATATTATGTATAATGCAAATAAAGCATACTCATTCATTCATTCATAACGTGTACCACATTTGAACAAATGGCGACTTATTTATCAGCTTCCAGAACTAAATGATTCGGGTAATATTTACTGCATTTGTCACGTTTTATAAATTTCAAAAAACGCATGAACATTTTAGTTGGAAAAAAGTACCAACGCACTCATAAGTTGTTAAAATCAATGCAAAGTCGTAGTGGTGATTCTGAAGACTGTTTACATGTAGTACAAGTGATTTAAAAATCAAAATTAGTCGGTTGAAAATAAGTTAGACAAAAATATGCGAAATGACAAAAATAGTTCGATCAAACAAGCGAGTGACTTGAAAGCTTACTGAATAACTAAACATCGTATTGAGAGACGGTTTATGGAGACAGAGACCAGAAAAATGGGTTAATTTCTTAGACAACATATCGTGTCATAGATAGTGTACCTGCCAGACCCTCATAAAGTTACTACGCTGACAAAGCTAGACTAACTGGAGCTTAAATTATGAACCACAATTTATAAAAAAATATTGTTAGACTTATGTTCCGATTAAAAAAAAAAAAAACAGAATAGGGTGTAGCTGTGAGTGTATATAGATTTATGTTAATCAGTTTGGATTACTATAGTATTGAGATTACTATAGTATTTGTTAATTAATACAGTTAATAATAAAATAAAAGAAATATTTAGAATAAAAGAAATATGATCTATTATTTTTAACTAAAGGCACTCATTTTATTTTACAACACTACATCTGAACCCTACACAAGTCCTTCCCGTTTCTTCCATTCATTCTTAAGTTGCCTCATTTTTTTCTTTTTATATTCATTCCTCTTATATTTCTTTTCTTCAAATCTTTTCCTCTGAGCAGCTACACTTTGTTCTCCATTTAAGGTCTCATCCAATTTTTCAATCAACATTTCTCGAGCCAATTTCCTGTTTTCATCTTGGCATCTACTTAAATGACATTTTACAACTGTACCTGAAAATATAAATAAATCTTATCATAATCTTCTATTTATAAAACAATAAATGTGCCTGCAATTTTTTCTATGTGATAGATTTTTTATGCAATTTAGAATAGCAAACAAGCTGACAGCCCACATGATGCACAAATTGATAGCCTGAATACATGAATATCACCTAAATACATGAATAGTATCGTAGACATAACAAAGTACTCTATCACCCATGATAACCTTTATGTATTGTCTTTCCTGAGAACTAAGGTGTTATGTAATTTCTTGTAATTTCATTGCCTTATTCCACCTTTCAGATCAAAACAGTCATGCAAACACAACTGCTTCACAGCAGAAACACAAATAGAACAGAGGTACCCAAGCAGATAATTTTTATAGTCTCCCTCTGGTAAATCCTAAAATTTACTTATTTCATAAAAATAGTAATATTATCTAATGGATTTTTTTGTAAACATGGCAATTTAATTAACAAAAAATCCTATATTTTCTGCAAGTATACTATTTCAAACAATCAAAATCACTTCCTAAATCACAATATCTAAATTTAGCAGTAGACCACAGTAGCCTATCCATATTAATAAGATTTATCACCTGTAGGCAGATGTGTCAGGACAACACAATTAGCATTTTTGTTCACAGCAGACCCTCCTGGACCACTTCCCCTGACAAACTGCTCAGATAATTCATGCTCTTGTATCTTAGGCACACGGGAATAATCCAAGGTATGTTTGAAGACCACTGGTGTGTTTGATAGGCGCCAACTGCTTCGTAGGATACGTATTGATGAAGAAAACATTTTACACAACAGCACCACGGTTTAACAGTGCCAGACCTTTCTGTAAATAGAATAAATAAATAAAGTTAGTAAAACCAAATGGAACCACAAATTACTCTTTATTATCCAAGTATATTTGATATTCTTTTCAAGGGGGTATCTGGACTCTTAAAAAAAGTGCATATATATGCTTAGACCAATCTTTGCCTATAACTGAAAGCTCATCTCCTTATTCTGAAATAGCCACAGCCCACTTGACCCCTACTGTTAATATGCCTATAAGGCTTACATAGTGATACATACTTTTGGAATAATTTAAAGATTATTCACAAAAATAAGGAATACATTTAAACTTATCAACTTACCTGATATGCAAAACTTATGTCTTCAGAACTTGTCAATGATTTATTTTTCCTAAATTCATTGGATACCTTACGTCGGAAATATATGGGATCTGTTAACCTCAAAGAATTTGAATAGAGAATCAAATTTTTATACAACCGAAGTATTTCCAATCTCGTAGGCATGATAATAGATGTACCTACCTCCCACTGAAATTTAAAATATTAGACTTACTAAATCATTATATTTAAATATAACAGTAGCCTATCCATATTATTAAGATTTAAGAAACTGCTGCAAAGGGTATCAACTGAAAAAATTGTTGACTAGTCCTTTCCTGTAACTCTGATATGTCATCAGTACATAAAGTATCCTATGTGTTACATTGGAGGGATTTACCAACTCCATTACTAGCAATATACCCTATCAAGTCGACCTCCATGCAGTGCCCCCTGGAAACCATCGTGGTTCATTCTTGTGGATGTCATAATGATGGGATAACTGACCTGCTTCCATTCTGACCTTTCATCCCTCACTGGTGCTCTGACAGCATATAATGTTAGCGCAGGCGGGGTTACCATTCCATTATCATTCAACAAAAACAAGTGTTAAGTTAGCATACAATTTATAGTATTATGTTTATCAAGAAATCATACAAATATCAATCCCTTCATAAAATGATATATGTACCACAAAATAGTTATTCAACATAGTTGTAACATTATTATAACATTTGCGATTACATTATAGGCTAAAATGATAAGTAGATACAAAAATCAACCAATAAACGACTTGTTCATTAAATAAAAATTATTTGTTTTTTTTTCTTCCAGTAAATAAACTAATTTATTTATTACCTACGTACTTAACGTTGTTAACAATTCATTTTATTCAATTAAAGTTAAATTTTTTTTGTTACATATAATCATCAGAAATCATTTAGACCTCATTTTTTTTTTTTTTTTTTATTAACGTTGTTAACAATTCATTTTATTCAATTAAAGTTAAATTTTTTTTGTTACATATAATCATCAGAAATCATTTAGACCTCAATTGCAGCTGTCATTCAGTCATTCAATGTCTTGTGTCTTCCAATCAATCACCATATCAAACTATAGAATAAGGATAGCTACATTTTGACCTTAGATAAAAGACCGATATATTTATGTATCTGTCCTTTTCCTTAATATTCATTATTCAACAATTCTAATTCTTATTCTAAATTCCGTCGTCCAAAACTCCCTTTCCTAAAATGCTGTTTCTCAAACTTATACTACTGAATCATCAAATGGTTATATATAATTAGATTAATATCAAAAAAGTAGAAATGAAATCACAAAATATTTAATTCAGTTTATTTAGCGATCAGAAATGTATCATATCATTATTCCGTAAGGCAGATTTTAACATTCCAATTCAGTAATTTTATTATCGGAATATTAGGGAAATCCCCATTAAAAAATTTTATATTGACATCACTGACATTTCCTTTGTTCCATTAATCACTTTTAATAAGAATTTGCAACTATTGAGTTTATGAGTTCTTTTCTATAATATATTATAGATAATAAATTAACAATTTTGAAGACAACAAAGGAATATTTAAAATAATGGAATATATCTCACTATTTGATTTATCAAATTAATTGTTATTAATACTTCGGATATATTATCGAAGATAAAGATTTGCCATTGTTCCTTTAAATTTTATAACTTGAAACACAAAGTAAACATTTTCAAACCTATTATTCATTACATATATTCAGTGAAAATCAAATTATCATATTTGATTGTTAATTTTATTATTTTATTTTTCTGTAGTGTAGTGAAACAGTTTGAATAAAAAAGTTATTTCAATATCACTAATATAATGCTGAAGTCGGACGCACTAACTCACTCACGTTGGTATACAACAGGTGATACATACCCCTCTATCAATATACAATCCATTATAGAGATTGAAAAAGAATTGGAACCATACGACCTCATATCACTTGTATTTCTATTGTACGATGTTCCTGAGACGGCCTTACAGCGACTTATTATATTTCAACGGGTATACAAGGATATTGGCGGTAGCAACTCCAATTTATTACAGGAATGGGCGCGTCACGCCCAGAATCGGGATATGTGGAAGCATCAATTTCTAGAGGCACTTATTACATGCCAAATATACAATGTGGTCAGAAAACTTGGCTTCAATGTAGCTGCAGTCAAGAAACAGTATCAGGAAAATGGTGAACACTTTATTAATCCTATGAAAAAGTTACTGTATAAGTTATGTGAAAATATAGACTCGGAAAAACTGCATAAACTAAAAAAAACTCTCTCAACTTATAGCATCGACACTACTATGTTTGAAAGTTGTGAATTGATTTTTCTAGATTTAATGTGTAGGAAGTTCATTGAGGTACAGCAATATCAATATGCACAAAAAATCACAGGCAATGAATATAATATAGAAAATTTAGCAAAGATAATAGAGAACTTCTCTGGTTTAGAGGACTTTGCCAAACAACTAAGAGATTTGGAAGCAATGACTAAAACAGAGGGAAGAGACATACACTCACATCCTGATGTTCCTCCATCAGCGGTAAATAAAGATGAACTAACAGTAAAAGAGGACAAAGTTGAAGACAAATTTACACATAAAATGTTTGATGATACCTTTGATCTCATAAATGAGTTTATGGGAAAATTAACCATGGATGGCTTAGCAACTGATAAACTGAATAATGATACATATTGTATAAAAAACCCGAGTAAAGTCGGAGTGTGTTATATCTTAAACCAAGAAGATTTTCATCCTTCTAAAAGTAGTATTGAGAGTAAGGGTAATTTTAAACCATTAGATAAAAGGAAGGGTTCAACAAAAGACAAATTGGCATTAGAAGAGACTATGAGTAAGCTGAACTTTGAAGTAATTACCCGTGATAATCTAGATAGACAAACTATGCTTGAAGATATAAAGAATGTGATCAAATACAGAGTGCAAAAATATCATAGTATGTTCATGTTGTGCATATTGTCCCATGGAATAAAAGGTCATGTATATGCAGCTGATTCTGTCAAAGTTAAAGTTGAAGAGATTGAAAGTTTATTGGATTGTGATGAGGTTAATCACCTCCGTGGTATGCCAAAAGTGATAGTGCTCCAAGCATGTCAAGTTAGCAATGAAGACCAATATCAAGATGTTGATCTAGCTGCTGATGGACCTAAATATTATATAAAAAAGTCTGATGTCCTGATATATTGGGCCACTGCACCCGATTATGAGGCCTATAGAATAGAGGCATATGGATCATTGTTTATACAAATATTATGTTCAGTTATACAAAAATATGCAGACAAAGACCATTTGTGTGATTTATTTTTAAAAGTTAACTACATAGTTCATAAAGCCTGTACAAAATTGTGTTGTGATCAGTTGCCAAAAATAGAAAGTACGTTGAAAAAAAAATTATACTTGAAAAGGCTTGCATAATAAGTGATAGTATTTTAAGATGACAAATCTCATTTTAAATCAGTTTTAAGTTTCTTTTATATAAACTGAAATATTAATATTGTGTATGAAAAACTTGTTTTATAGTAGAAAATTGTATAAAAATTAGTTAACTTATATTTATAAATAATTCTTGAATATATATATTTACATAACTATTGTTCTTATTCTTTTGAACCCAATTATTTATTTGTGGAAGTAATCAATTATTTATCATTATTTGTGTAAATATGTCAAAGAAAATAAATACATTTTTAGATTTTTTAAAAAAAAAATGGACTTTATTCAAACTATCATATGATTCACAATAACGTGGAAGTTTTTTTTTCCTTAATTACAGAATAATATACCATTTTTTTACATTTTACAACTAATTCTGAATGTGGTTTTGTCATTGAGTTGAATACAAATAATTAGTCTATGTCCTATAAGCTGCATTTTTTTATGCAATTTAGAATAGTCAATAAGCGAACGACCCACCTGATGGGAGGGGGAAAGGGATTGTTAGTAATGCGGATTAGCAACCCTATCACTAGCAATATACCTTATCAGGCCGACCTCCTCGCGGTTCCCCTTGGAAACCATCGTGATTGATTCATTGGTGAATATGCCACGATAGGTTAACTGGTCTCCATCTTCACCTCTCATCCCTCACTGGTGTCCCACCAGTGTATACCGACAGCGCAGGTGGAGTTACCATTCCATTATTATCTATTAAAAAAAAAGACCCACAGTGGTAACCATCGCCTATAGACATGAGCAGTACCATTGACATAACAGAGTACCTATACTGTTTGGCCCATGATACTTTATATATACTTTAGTCATTACCCAATTCAGTGGTGAACACGCAAATAGGCACAAACACATTGGTTTTCCCTTTAGACCGTTATAAGTAAGAGTTCTATGGTAAAATTATAAAGTTAGTATGTTATATCTATTATCCTGAGCCATTTGCCACTTGCAACTTTATTTGTAGTTGTTACTATCAAGCAGAGATTGCTTTACGTTACGTTTTCTTATAGTTAAAAAAATTATGATAATCTACTTGTTTTATTACCTTTATCCTCCATAGGATTACTTTAGCGGAGTTACCTGTGAAAATTAAGTCAGTTCAGTTAGTCCATTATGACAAATTCATCAGGTATAAACCATGATATGTGGTTTTTAGGGGGAACCGCGTAAAAGTCGACCTGACAAGGTATATTACTAGTAATGGCCGCTATAGTGTATGTAGTAGTATGGTACCGCTAGAGTCTACTGCTACCAACTTCATTCTCTACATTATTTTACCATTGTAATTTACTTGCAAAGTGATACCCTAATTAAGTCTAATTAATAATATAATAATGTGGACTACTAATAATCCCTTCCAACCCCCCCCCCCCCCCTCTCCCTGTGACCCTGTCATGTTGACCTCCACGTAGTCCATGGAAATCATCGTGCTGAATTCCAGGTGTATTCATTACATTAGGCTAACTGACCTACCTTTTGGGGAGGAAAAGGATTGTTAGTAATGGAGTGTTAGAATAGATAACCTCAATGGTAAAAATATTAATTCTTTTTTATTATTGACAGTCTATTGAAGTTTGCAAGTCTACTAATAAAACTTGAAGACCAATGTCTTTTCCTGTTGTATATTATTTTATTTAGCTTTCTCCAACATGGAGACTAAGAATCCCCTTGCTAGCAATATACCCAACCAGGTTGACCTCCTCGCGGTTCCCCCTGGAAACCATGTGGTTGATTCTTGTTGTATCCGTCACAATGGTCTAACTGTTATTTTCATCCTCACCATTCACTGGTGCCCCGCTAATATATACCAATAGCGCAGGCGAGGTTACCATTGCATTATCATGCATTAAGAAGACATCACTTCTGAGCAATTCAAGTGATTAATCTGCGGATATCCTCGAAAATTATACATATTATCTTATAACAAGCTAATATAATTGAGGAACAAATCAATTAAAATATATTTTTTATTAAATTTACATAATATGATTACAGGGTAATTATTAAACCTTCGATAATTAAAAGATAGATAAGCATATTTATGTATGTCTATGCATGTACATACGTATAGGTATACATACCAATAAATTAAAATGTAAATTTGGTAAAAAAATATGTATTTTTCTAATATATTAAATTCTCGTGTAGCGGTGTTACCAAACTCCTCCGAAACGGCTTTACCGATTTTTATGATATATTGTGTAAATATCGGGTAGGTCTGAGATTCGGCCAACATCTATTTTTCATTCGCCTCAATGATAAGGATGACCACCCCTAAAAAATATTTTTTTTTAATTTTTTTCACAACATTTTTTATTTTTATTTTATAATAAAATATTTAGCATTGAAGAATACAAACTCAAATTATCACCGTTTTACGATCAAGCCCTATTTTTTAATCGCGATTTATATATTCCGCAATTGGGTTGCAAGATGGCAATTTGCTTTTATTATATAATTTCTTACAATTTAAATTAATCTTCAACCCTCATTGGGCGATAACTGATCAACTACCAATCGATCAGTTACATCACGAAAGGATGAGAACGAAGCTGACCTCCTTTTTCACTCTTTATACAGTTTTCGTCCATTTTTTTGTGTTTTATTTGTATCTCGATCGTAGTAGTGACTGCTATATGTCATCATATCATTTTAACTTTTCAGTGCAATTCTCATGTTAATTTTATTCTCATAGTGAATTTATTATTATTTTTCAGTGCTATTCATATTTATTTACATTTTATTAATAATTAATAAAGATAGTTCTCACTTTTAGTTGACTGATCAATCTGATAAAAATCAACACGTCACAGCTCCCGCCAAAAACGGCCATAGGTCCTTAATCTAAAATTTCACGTGTCTAATTTCTGAACTGACGTAATCCCATTAAAACTCAGTCTCGTTTTACCCCATTAGGGATTCATTTTTAAAATTCCTTTTCAATTATTCATTTACAGACCGTCTGACCCCGCCATAGATTATACCACCTCTTCCTTTCCCGTAGGTATCGTAATAGGCGACTAAGGGAGGGCGAGGGATGGGCAGCAGCGTCGAACTGCGGTTACCAATCCGCCTGCCAATCATGGAATTTACTAGCAAAACCCCTCAAGAAGGAGGCTTATGTTCAGCAATGGACAGTTAAAGGATGATATTTATCTACGCAATATAAAAAAAACCTATCTGCAACATTTCAAAATTCTAGATTCAGCGGTTTCAGCTATACATACGTTGATATATAAGCCAATCAGTCAATGATACTCTTTTATATATATTAATAGATAAATATCATGTGTATCTGATCTTATGCAGAGAAATGAAAGCCATGTTTTGAAGAAGATATTTAATATTTGTAATGGTGGATGAATGTAAAGGAAGGCGATGACTAAAGGAAAGGTGGATGGATTGTCTAAAAGAGTATTAAGTTTGGGTATGACGGCTAATGAGATGGCTAGATAAAGAAGACACTGTGCCGAATTATAATGAATGGGATAATGCAAGACACTGTTGATGAATGATATTATCTTACGTGCTTAAGTAAAATCATAAACAAATTGTAGTTCGCGACTTTGCTCACGCGTTTTATTATATTAGCTGTATTCCATTCAAATTTCTTCAGCCGTTTAGACTCGTCCGCGGCTTTATCCGCATAAAATAGAATATAAAAATGTATAGTTACTACATAGATAAACTCCGGGACTGTCTGATAGGTTCTTTTTATTTTACAAATAGTGGTCCAACCCGGTTTCGCACGGGTAGATAGATACAAACTTATATCTGTATTTTATATTAGCATTAATAGGCAAATGTTTTATACTGTGGGTTTTGGGTTATATGAAGATAAATGGTCATCTTAGCCTAATCCGCAGTGCTTGCTACAATTAAACCTATATGAATACTTGCATCTAATTTCAAGTTTACAAGCATAGGTAAACATTCTGATAAATGGGGAATTATAACATGCATATCCTACAGAATGATATTAGTATATTCTAGATACACTAAGGAGTAGGAAAACTTTGTAATATCTAATGATGAATTGTCAACAAAGATTCATCTCTTACTCTTGCTCTAGCTGCTGTTACTCCTGCACGAACTCTTATACCTAATTCCAAGTCTACAAGCGTAAGGAGTTTCAGAGCTTTTTCTCGAACTTCCGGAACCACCGGGATAAGTGACGAGACAATGTTATCAATAAATCTTTGTTTATGACCTTCATCACTCAAAATGTATTTATAGAAATTAGAAGGAGACTCCAAATCAACTGCATTACTTTCAAATACAATGATTCGTTCGTTAGGACGGGACTCGTCAACAAAAGGCACAGGACCACTGAATGAATTTGGATAATAATTCGGTACGTCTTTCATATTATCGTTCACTGGTGGTACTCCATCACGGTTATATGTCTTAAGATATTTCGGTGCGTTTACATTGATTCTGTTATGGTTAATGCCTAACCGATAATTTTGTGTATCCCTGTATATTAGTCTTCTACTTTTGAAAATTGCATCTGGAGGACTGTTAATGCCAGGAACTAAACTGCCAGGATTATATGCACTTAATTCTACAGCTTCAAAAAAGTTATCAGGGTTCCTGTCAAGTACTAACCGACCTATTTGTACTGTGTGATAAGTGCCATTTTTCCATAATCTCGTCACATCAAAGGGATTGTAATCAACATTGGTAATATCATGTGATGTCATAACGTCCATTTCTATTCGCCACGATGGATAATTTTTTAAGGCAATATTATTGTACAGATCTCTTGTAGCGTAGTCGAGATCTTGACTAGTTATTGCTGCTACTTCGGCTGTTGTCAGATTTTCCAAACCTTGTTCAGTCCTAAAATTGAATTTAGCAAAATATCTGTCTCCATGCTTGTTATTCAATTCATATGTATGTATTGGAAATCCATCCATCTTCCTGTATCCATTTGGAGATCCATAGTCTGAGTAGCGCCAAAATAATCCATGTAAAAGAATGGGTTTCAATGTTACGAGATCCCATAATGCTGTTATATCATTTAAATTTGTACGTGGATTTTTTTTTAAAACATGAAGAAGTGGACTAAATAATGAAGGATCTGTGTAGAAATAAATTGGAATATTCAATCCTAAAAAATCCAAATTTCCTTCATTTGTATAAAATTTTATGGTGAAACCTTTTACCTCTCTGGCAATATCGTTTCCTCCTTTACTCGCTGTCCCGGTCGACAATCGAACGGCAACAGGAGTTTTTTTACCAATACCGTTAAAGACATCTGCTTTTGTATATTTAGATACATCATGAGTTACTTCAAAATAACCAAATGCGCCTGTTCCTTTAGCATGTACTGCTCTTTCGGGTATTCTCTCGGCAGTGGTATGCATTACATCGTCCAAAAAATATTCATTTGAGGTGGGAGCATCATTATTCAAAGTAGTTGTCTCTCTTATATCCACTGGTTTTCCAGCCATTGTGGTTAAAATTCCAATAGGTTTCTGAAATAAGAATGCCAAAAATTATTAATACTTTTATACATATGTATTAAAAAGTAGCAAAATATTTCAGTCCTCCATCATAGTCTTCGCAGCTTCCAGATGTAAGTTGTAAGTAGTTTAAATTTTTTCTTCAGTTGAACATTAATTACTTCTCCAATATTTTAATGCAAAGCAATATTTAAACATTTTTGTATTCAACCCTGGAAGAGATCGCTTTTAACGATAAGGTTGCCCATTATTTTCTCACTGTGATTATTTCTTATAATTGTTTGTATCTATAATAAGTTTACTATTGTAATCTTTTGGAGGAAACAATAAAGAGTATCTATATCTATCTATATTAGATACAATTAATGTTAATCATTAATTTGGTTAGCCAATGGTTAGCTGGTAGAGAATGCCATATGGCATTAAGCTCGCCATTTGTACAAAATTTTATTGTGCAATAAAGAATAAATAAATAAGTAAATTTATTTATTTACACACTAATAGTACATACAGGTATAACAGAGCTAAGTAAATGTACAAAGACAAGCTTAACTCTAAAAGAGTTCTCTTCCAGCAAATCTAAAATAGAAAGAAGCATCAATATCAATGGGTAAACGGTTTACAATAATGTGACAATTTTCAAACAATAAAGAACTAGACTTAAGTTTACGCATAGCTAGTTATATCATATTTAACCGTAAATATAAAATACACATATACTTATACAAATAAATTAATATAAGTTCATAAAGATAGAAGATGCTCTTTAAGTCAACTTTAAAAATATATTTAGGGATTGACTCTCACAGATAGGAGATAAAAGATAATTCCACAATCTAGCGGAATTCCACATATTATTAAATATGATAAATATTGATTTTAAGTACGCTTATTAATAATATTTACGGCTTGCTCCAGTTTAAAATCTAGCAATTGGCGTGCAGCAGGTTCCAATGTATTATTCACGTAATCATGATAAGCACAAACGACTCTCGTAAGCCACAAAATTACTGCGTAAAACACAATCATTTTCTTGCCGACAACTAAATCTTTTCTGTTATGAAATTTGTCTGACCAAGTTTAAATAACCTCTAGGCTGTGTTTGGTTACAAAAGAATTAATGCAAAGTAAAATAGACATAAAAAATCAATATCCGATTCAGTGCATACCTATTATACAATTAATTACATTGTATTGGTTGCAACAATGTATTAGTTATCTCCTAATAATAAATCCAATCAAAAGCATACCACAAAGATAATATGGTCAGAGAGCCAAGCATATAAAAAAAATATTAAAATAATCCAAATACGTGCTAGATTTTTATGGTGTTTTTACAGTTCTTTTCTGGGCCCCATCTATTACGCGTGAGGAACATTCCAATTCATTCATGTTTAAATAATAAAAACAGTAAGATAATTTGGAAGATTAAACAAAGCATAGATATGTTGGCGTCATTCATATACATTTAGGACGCAAAATTGCAATCTTGCATAATTGCACACTTAACTATGTGTGGTCGTGTGAAGCTTGGCCATTCTTCTTTACTGACGTCAATAAAGAGCGGTCGTATATTAAAATGTTGAGATTCATACTTTTGCTTTCAAACAATGATTCTACTAATATTATAAATGAGAATGTTTGTTAAGACTTTTTTATATTTGTTTCTCAATACGATTGAAAGAATTTGAATGAAATTTGTTGCAGGGAAAGTTATATTACTTAGACAGGATACTTTATATACTAACGAACTTTCACTGACCAATATAAAAAATGACATTCTCTATTCCATATGGTACGTGTATATCTAACTTCACTGGAAATGTCGCTAAAATGTAACGAACTTTCGCATAATATTAATAAGGATTCATGCGAGTAAAGCCTTGGGAAATACAGTAACATACCCTATTAGGTCGAACTCCACGGAGTTCTCCTTGAAAAACATTGTGACTGATTTATTATTGAATTAGTCACGATAGGTCAATTGACCTGCTTTATCATCCCTCTCTGTTGCAAATTTCACAAGATTCATCTAACAGTAATTATTAAGTAAATAAAAACATATACCTACTAACAAATGACAAAAACTAGCCATTTTATTTATTTTTATTATTTTAATTAACACATCTCTTTTAAACAGTTAGCAATGAGGTGAAATGTATAAATAAAGTGAATAAATCCCTGTACTGCCGCTGTGTTTTGAACATCTTTTCAATTTTGCTTTTTGTTAAATTTTAAATTTTTTTATATACCTAGTTCAGCCATATGTTCTGTTACAAATGAAAATGCATTTTCATCTGTAACAGAACTTCTGGCTGGACTATATATATATATATATATATATATATATATATATATATATATATATATATATATATATATATATATATATATATATATATATATATATAACATAAATATATTTAATAGCACATATAAAACAGGAAAAAATGACGAAGGAAAATAAAAAGAGAACAAAGAAAAATAGTACTAAATGTAGGATTTAACAAAGATTTTAAAGCTAGTGAGAGTTTGAATGTACCAATTAGAGGCATGTAGTGAGTTAGGCGAACTGCCTAGACAATAAAGGATTTAAAAGATAAAGAAGAAAAATGAGCGGGTAATTTGAGGCGGAGGTTATTGACACTGCGTGAAATATGGTCATTATATTAATGATCTTCTATCGAATTTACTAAAAGAAGCATTTGTGACTTTGTTTGCTGATAATATACATGTAGAGCTAAGAAATAAATGTAAAATAGAATTAAATAAAATGATATATAATACCATAAAACTATTAGATATTTGGTTTCAAGCTAACAGCATTATACTAAATGCGGTAACTACAAACTATGATTATAGTTAGAGTACAAAATTTTTAGGATAGACGGTCGATAGTACACTTTTTCATGAATCACATATTGAAAAATAATGTAACTATCTTCTGCCAATCATAATATATAATATTGCCTTAAGTAAACTTAAGCAATTAATAACAAAAAAAGCTCTGAGAATGGTGTATTTTGCATATGTTTAGTCGCTAATATCATATAGTATTACAGTTTGAGGCAATGCAGCTCTCGTGTTGAAAGTTATAAGGCAACAAAAGCGAATTATAAGGACTACATGTGGAATTCATAAACGCACCTTTGTTAGACCTTACTTTATCCAACAACATATAATGACGGTGTCGTCATTGTTTGTATACAATTCTTTACTCGAAATCAAAGATTTCACTTCGAAATATATGATAAAATGGGCACTATTCGCAAAAATTCAGCCAATCATAGTTACGCCACGAGAAATAAAAACAAATTGGAATTGCCAAGAACACGACACAAAAACTATAAAACATGGTATTTATCTAAAAATAGAAATATATAATAAACTAGCGGCCCGGTACGTGCTTTGCTACGTATAAAGTGAAATAATAAAAAAAAAAATTAATGACCGCATGAATGGCATAACAACATGCTTGTACTGTCAACACTGAAAAAGTTTCAATTTTACAGCACAATCCCCATTAACTAAATGATCCGCGGTTTATTGAATTCATTTATTACAAAAAATGTGATAAATGAAGAACCGCTCGACCGATTTTGTGCAAACTTCACATAAACCATCTACTAAATAGTCGGAACAAAGCCTAAACATTTGGTTTGGATAGGTGAGCCGTTTTTGAGTTATTAAATTACAATGAAAAGTGGCATTAATTTTATGCATATAGATTACACAAAACAATAGCAATCTTAATATAATAACTACCGGTTTAATAATTAGGATATTGTAAGGCAGTGTTGGTGAATGATTTTATCTTACATGCTTAAATAAAATTATAAACAAATTGTACATCGCAACTTTGCCCGTGCGTTTCATATTAGTTGTATTTCATACAAATTATTTCAACCGTTTAGATATGCCATAAAATAGAATTAAAAATATACAGTTATTACAGAGATAAACACCGGGGGTACCTGATAGGTTGCCTTCATTTTACAACTAGTGGTCAATCCCTATTTTGTACTGGTAGATAAATATTCGTACAAAGGTAAAATTTTTGATACTTTGAGTTTGGGTTATATTATTGTAATTTTTATAAGGATATCCATTTTTTTAAATACAAATAGCCCACGTCATTACCTGATAATATAGTTTTAAAAAAATCAAAGCATTTCTCTATACAATATTACTATAGATAAAGATAAATGGTCATCTTAGCCTAATCCGCGTGCTTGCTACAATTAAACCTATATGAATACTTGCATCTAATTTCAAGTTTACAAGCATATTTAAACATTCTGATAAATAGGGAATTATAACATACATATCCTACAAAATGATATTAGTATATTCTGGATATACTAGGGAGTAGGATAACTTTATAATATTTAATGATGAATTGTCAACAAAGATTCATCTCTTACTCTTGCTCTAGCTGCTGTTACTCCTACACGAACTCTTATACCTAATTCCAAGTCTACAAGCGTAAGTAGTTTCAGGACTTTTTCTCGAACTGCCGGAACCACCGGGATAAGTGACGAGACAATGTTATCAATAAATCTTTGTTTTTTACCTTCATCGTTCAAAATATATTTATAGAAATTAGAAGAAGACTCCAAGTCAACTGCATTACTGTCGAATACAATAATTCGTTCTTTAGGACGGGACTCGTCAATGAAAGGCACAGGACCACTGAATGAATTTGGATAATAATTCGGTACGTCTTTCATATTATCGTTCACTGGTGGTACTCCATCACGGTTATATGTCTTAAGATATTTCGGTGCGTTTACATTAATTCTGTTATGGTTAATGCCTAACCGATAATTTTGTGTATCCCTGTAAATTAGTCTTCTACTTTTGAAAATTGCATCTGGAGGACTGTTAATGCCAGGAACTAAACTGCCAGGATTATATGCACTTAATTCTACAGCTTCAAAAAAGTTATCAGGGTTCCTGTCAAGTACTAACCGACCTATTTGTACTGTGTGATAAGTGCCATTTTTCCATAATCTCGTCACATCAAAGGGATTGTAATCAACATTGGTAATATCATGTGATGTCATAACGTCCATTTCAATTCGCCACGATGGATAATTTTTTAAAGCAATATTATTGTACAGATCTCTTGTGGCGTAGTCCAGATCTTGACTAGTTATTGCCGCTACTTCGGCTGTTGTCAGATTTTCCAAACCTTGTTCAGTCCTAAAATTGAATTTAGCAAAATATCTGTCTCCATGCTTGTTACTCAATTCATAAGCGTGTATTGGAAATCCATCCATCTTTCTGTATCCATTTGGAGATCCATAGTCTGAATAGAACCAAAACAATCCATGTAAAAGAATGGGTTTTAAAGTTGCAAAATCCCATTGTGCCGTTATGTCTAATAAATTTGTACGTGGATTTTTTTTAAAAACATGAAGAATTTGACTGAATAATGAAGGATCTGTGTAGAAATAAATAGGAACATTCAATCCTAAAAAGTCCAAATTGCCTTCATTTGTATAAAATTTTATGGCGAAACCTTTTATCTCCCTGGCGATATCGTTTCCTCCTTTACTTGCTAACCCGGTCGACATTCTAACGGCTACAGGAGTTTTTTTACCAATACCATTAAAGACATCAGCTTTTGTATATTTGGATACATCATGAGTTACTTCAAAATAACCAAATGCGCCCGTTCCTTTAGCATGTACTACTCTTTCGGGTATTCTTTCCGCAGTGGTATGCATTACATCGTCCAAAAAATATTCATTTGAGGTGAGAGCATCATTATTCAAAGTAGTTGTATCTCTTATATCCACTGGTTTTCCAGCCATTGTAGTTAAAATTCCAATAGGTTTCTGAAATAAGAATGCCAAAAATTATTTATACTTTTATACATATTACAAAGTAGTAAAATATTTTAGTCCTCCATCACAATCTTCGCAGCTTCTAAATGTGAGTTGTGAGTAGTTTAAATTTTTTCTTCAGTCGAACATTAATTAATTCTCTAATTTTTAAATGTAACGCGAGTTTTAATACTTTAATATTAAAACTTTTTTTCTCTTAGAAAAAATATTCAATTTCGTGGATATTATTATTATTCTAATTTCAAATTATTTTTATTAGTTATATTATAAATGAAAATAAATGAATGCAATTCTGAGGTCACTATGTAGTATACAACGGACTATATTGAATACAGCTAATGTTAATCAACCATATTATTAAATATGGTAAATATTGATTTTAAGTAGGCACAACAATGATATTTACCGGATGGTCCAGTTTGAAATCTAGCAGTTGTCGGGCAGCAGGCTCCAACGTATTATTCACGTAACCATGATAAGCACAAATAGCTACTGTAAGCCACAATATTACTGCATAAAACACAGTCATTTTCTTTCCGACAAATAAATCTTTTCTGTTATGAAATTTGTCTGACCAAGTTTAAATAACCTCTAGGCTGGGTTTGGTTACAAAACAATTAATGCCAAGTAAAATAGACACAAACAATCAATTTCCGATTCAGTACATACGTATTATACAATGAATTACATTGTATTGATTGCAACAATGTATTCCCTAATATATTCCAGTTGTCTCCTAATAATAAATCCAGTCAAAGGCATACTACAAAGATATTATCATCAAAAAGCCAACCACAAAAAATAAACAACTCTGTTATGTCCATGATACTGTTTATGTTCATATATATACTAGTATCGTTTCAAAGGATATTTTTACACTAGAAATGTCTACCTCGTTTTAAAAAACTTAAGGATTTTTATTTGAGCAAGTTGTCATCTTAATTTGTTTATTTGTCTGGTTAGCATATTTATTTCTTCAGATATCTAAAAATTTCATAACTTAGTGTTTTATGCATACATGTAAGCAGTATTTATATATTTTTATTTATCTGTGTAAGTATTTATATGCATGTATGTATATGTGTATATGTGTATATGTATGTAAGTATGTATATATATACGTGTATAATAGTATATAAGTGTATATAATGAGTAGGGATATATGTATATTTTACATTATTACATGTATATTAAGAAATAATAGAATTTCATTGTGCCTCCGATCAAACTGTTTTTTTTTTATATATACAACTTAGAATGGCAAACAAGCTGACGGCCCACCTGATGGAAAGTGGTAACCGTCGCCTATAGACATGAGCAGTACCATGGACATAACAGAGTATACTGTTTCGCCCATGATACCCCCCATGCGTTGCTATTCCTGAGGACTCAGGTGTTATTCTTCTGTACTCAGTAAATTCACGCCATATCCCACCCTTCAAACCGAAACACAGCCATGCAAACACAACTGCTTCACGGTTAAAACACGAATGGACCAGAGGTACCCAAGCAAACAACTTATATACAAAGTCTCCCTCTGGTAGTTATAATTACTCCTCTCCATCCAAAGGTTACCTGGAAGAGATCGCTTTTAGCGATAAGGTCGCCCATTGTTTTCTCATTGTGATTATTTCTTGTAATTGTTTATATTTATAATAAGTTTACTATTGTAATCTTTTGGAGGAAACAGTAAAAAGTATCTATCTATCTACCTAATGATGAATTATCACCACAGCTTTGTCTCTGTTGCTCTAGCTGTATGAACTTATATACCTAATTACAAGTCTACATGTTTAAGAAGTGTCAGAGCTTTTTCTCGAATTTCCACTACAAACATAACTACATTAATAAATGACAATACAAACACATAAAAAACAAACAGTATACTCTGTTATGTCATGTCTATAGACGACGGTTACCACTTTCCATCAGGTGGGACGTCAGCTTGTTCGCCATTATAAGTTGCATAAAAAAAAGGAAATTAATATTCAAATAGTTCAAATTAGTAGTAGATTTTATGATGCTGTTACGGTTCTTCTCTGGCCTATCACCGGTGAAAAACATTACATTTCATTCATGTTCAAATATTAAATACTGTACAATTTTTTTACTTTAAAAAGGCCTATATTACATTTGAATGTTTGAATAGTGCGTTATACTAAATCTATGGTTTGAATAATGTTAAGATACAAATACAGTTAGCGTTATTTATATCTATTGAGGACGCAAAATTGCAAACAGTGGATAAGTAGGTATAGGTACATACTTACTTATTTCCGGCCGTGTAAAGCTTGGGCCATTCTTGTTTGGTATCGTCAATGAAGAGCGATCAAATATATATATCGAGATTCATAATTTCAGTTCTATAGCCTTTTGCTTTCAAACAATGATTCTACTCACATTACAAATGTGAAAGTTTGTTAAGCCGTTTTTATGTTTGTTACCAAATACGGTTGAACGAATTTGAATGAAATTTGTTACAGGGTTATATCCTAATTTAACAGATGGGAAACTTTATATACTAACGAGCTTTCACTGACCGGGATAAAAAATAGCCTATGTCCTTCTCCGTCCCATATGGTACGTATGTACCTAATTTCACTGTATTTGAATATGGCGCTAAGAGGTAACAAGGTTACTTTCGCATAATATTAATAAGGATTCACGAGAACAAAGCCGTGGGAAACACCTTAATATATCTTATCAGGTCGACCTCCACGGAGTTCTCCTTGAAAATAATTGTGAGTGATTTATTATTGAAATAATCACGATGGATCAACTGGCCTGCTTTATCGTCACCTATCATCCCTCTCTGCTGCAAGTATACAAAACTTCTCTAACAGTAATTATTAATTAAATACATTTACATATACCTACTAGCGAATGACAAAAACTAGATACACATATTGAAAAATTATGTAACAAACTAGCTTCTGCCTAACCAAACTTATGCCTTGAGTAAACTTAAGCAATTAATAACAAAAACTCTGAAAATACTTTGCATATGTTTAATCGCTATTATTATACGGTATTACAATTAGAGCCAATGCAACTCTCAAGTTGACAGTTCTAAAGCAACAAAAGCGAGCTATAAATATATGTGGAATTTGTAAACGCACCTTTAGTAGGCCTTACTTTAGCCAACAACGTATAATGACAGTGTTATCGTTATTCGTATACAATTCTTTACTAGAAATATACGACAAAAGGGGTACTCTTTGCATAAATTTAGCCAATTATAGTTACACCACGAGAAATAAGAACAAATTGGAATTGCCAAGAAATAATTTTAAAAATTAAATAAGACAATTATTTGAGCAACATCCTTTTTACAACGTGACTGAATACTTAAATGCCAATATTATAACATACATTCGAGAGTAATGAATGCGGGTCAACTAAAGAAACCTATAAATCTTGGAAACTAAGAACGCTAGCTTACTAAAATAAACGCTGTTTAATAGACAAAATAATATGAAAGTAATAAAATTTATAAGTCAATACATTTTATTTATTAAAAATTACATAAAGAAAAAAACTGCTGATCTCGCCTTAAAACAAAAATAGGAAACATGACATTTTTGTACAACAATATAATTTTCTTGAATTTTAATACTTTGTATTGCCTACTCGTGCTTCCATTACTGCGTTTACGCGGTTTGGCATGCTGTACACCAAGTTTCTTTACGTTGTTTTACGCATCTCTATAGCACGTCGCATGCATGCTCGATCGGGTTTAGGAATTGTCATTTCTTGTAGGTAGTCATTCACAATGAAACCTGTATGAAGTCGGACATTGTCATGCATAAAAATAGCATTCTCACCCAAATTGACCATTAATGGCCCAACGTGTTCCTTAAGAATTTCTTCCATATATCTTACGCTAGTTAAAGAATTGTTTTCTATGAACACCAGTTCTGTGCGACTCTCAGATGCAATTACGACCCACACAAGTTTAGACTCATCACCGTAGGCTACTTTTTCTTCTATGTATACTTGCTTGAATCTTTTCCCTAGTCTTCTATACACTCTGTGTTTTCCATCGTGCTTGTAGAGCATAAATTTTGATTCGTCGGAGAACATAACTTTCGACCAATCTTCAATAGTCCAATTTAAATGGTTCTGGGTATATCTTAGTTTTTAAATACGATCACCACGCTCCAGTTTAGAGCTATTTGCAGTTCTAAGTGGTTTCAATTTAGCTTCAGCATGTCGTCGTCTTACTGTCCATGCGCTTGGGTTACTTTCTCTGAGGTGTCGAAACTGATTTGTAAGTTCCAGCTTCTCTAAGAAAACGATTACGAAACATAGTGTTCACCAAGTATCGATCTTCTCGTGCTGTGGTACACCTGGTTCTGCCTGTTCTTGGTCTACGTAAGTTAGAGCCTGTTTCCTAGTAACGTCGCAAAACTCTTTGTACTATTGACAACGATACACCGACAATCCTGGCTGTATCGCACTGACCCCGGATGGTTTCCAGCATTGTAAGGATTCTAGTACATTCTTCAGTTGTAAGCGACAAGATTACAGGTTCCAGAACAACATGAATAAATAACAATACAATGTTATCGTTAAATCTTTGTTTTTTATCTTCATAATTTAATATAAATTAGAAGTAGGCTCCAATTGCATTACTTTCAAATAGAATCATTCGAGCTACTGGACGAGCCTCATCGACGTCAGGTACAGGCCCGTTAAAATTATTTGTTGCATCTTTCGTTTTATCATCTACTGATGCTACCCCTTCGCGATTATATGTCTTAAAGTTTTTAGGAACATTTACATCGATTCTCCTATGGTTAATGCCCAAGCGATAATTTTGTGTATCCCTATGTAAGTCGAAGATCATTATGATCTTCGACTTTTAAACATTGTATCTGGATGGCTGTTAATACATTTTCCTATAATCATCAATTATTACATTATAAATATCGTGTAGTTACCTCCCTGATTTTATGCAGAGAAATGAAAATCATGTTTTGAAAAAGTTATTTAATATATGTAATGATGGATGAATGTAAAAGAAGGGAATAACCAAAGAAAATTATAAAATAATAATTAAAAGATTGTCTAAAGGGAATAAAGCTATATGGGTATGACGGCTAATGCGACAGCTGTAAGAGGAAGACATTGTGCCTAATTCTAGTAAATGGTATAACGCAAGCCTGTATTGACGAATGATTTCATCTTACGTGCTTAAGTAAAATTATAAACATATTGTATTTCGCAACTCTACCCGTGCCTTTTTAGATTTTAGCTGTATTCTCTTCATTTTACAAATGAAATGAAATGAAATGAAATTTATTTGTTATAAAAGTAGTACATAATAGATGGTATGGTTATTTATGTTATATAGATCTCACTTTTAGTCTTTACAGACATGCAAATACATATTTGAATTAATCTATTATTATTCTTTATGTAATTCAATTAAAGTTATATATTATACATTTATTATTATTATAAAAGTATGAAATTATTGTTATAAAACTGTCAATATATTCATGACGAATGTTAAAATTATATCAAGTATGTATTGTCAAAATATTATGTTTTCTAATAATTATAGTTCAACATCGTTTATATAATCACTTATTGAATAGTAGCATTTGTCAATTAATAAATTAAATAATTGTATTTTAAATTGTGTCGATGGCAATTCCTTTAAAGAGGTCGGAAGTTTGTTGTATATCCGGATAGCCATTGGATAACAACTTCTTTTATATAGGTCCGTTAACATTATAGGCAATATTAGCTTATTTAGATATCTTCCACGATAATTGTCGACATTATTACAATACTTTTCAAATAAATAAGTATGTGTTTTAACAAAGTTACATGTTTCATAAATATATAAACAAGGTAAAATTAGCAGTTTCAGCTTTTTAAAATATGGTACACAGCTAGTTCTGGGTGTGAGTTTGTTTATAGCACGAATACATTGCTTCTGTGCTATAAATGCTCTTTCCAATTCTGTTGAATTTCCCCATACCAAAATGCCGTATCTAAGATTGGAAGCAACATATCCATGATACGCCAATAAAGCAGTTCTTTCATCAGCTATATTTACAAGACGCCACAAGACATAGGAAAAACTATTAATTTTACTGTTTAGGTTTTTTATGTGTGGTTTCCATGTACAGTGATTATCCAACATGATTCCTAGAAACTTCACAATGTCACATTAATTAATTAATTGATCTTTGTGTTTAATCATTAAGTCAAATGTTTTGTTAGTTCGTTGATTATGAAATTGAATATATTTAGTTTTGTCTATATTAACTTTTAGATTATTTTCTTCTAGCCAATTAATAACATCAGATACGGTTTTATTAATTTCTTTATTATATACATTCTCAGAGTCATAAATATTTGGTATCGTAATCGTCCGCAAATAGAGTGCAAAAATGTCTAGTTATAGTCAGTAGGTCATTTATGAATAAAATAAATAATAAAGGACCCAAAATACTTCCTTGGGTTTCCCAATGTCTTTTACTTTATCGTCAGATTTATACAATACTTCGTTTAACTGTGCATCAAGATTTGCTACTTCAACTCGTTGAATTCTATGACTTAAGTAAGTTCTTAACCAGTTATAAGCATTACCCCTAAGTCCATATCTATCACATTTAGACAGTAATAGCTCATGTGGAACGAAATCAAACGCCTTACTCATATCAAAGAATACAGCTGTAACTTCAATAGATTTATCAACATTACTCAAAATGGTACTGACGAGTCTAAAAGCTGCTAGAGAAGTAGATTTTCCCTTTTGGAAACCGTTTTGATTTTCATTTAATATATTATGTTTATTTATAAATTTTGTCATTCTATTATGCATTGCTCTTTCAAAGTTTTTAGATAATACTGATAGGAGTGCAATTGGTCTATAGTTATCGACGTGCTCAGTATTATGCTTCTTATGTATAGGTTTTACAATTGTAATTTTTAATCTGTCTGGGAATATACCGTGAAGAAATGACAGATTTATTAAGTAACTTAAAACGGGTGCTATAATAGTTTTGGTAGCTTTAAGTATATTTATAGGTAGTTCATCATTTCCTACTGATTTTGTGTTTTTTTGATTTTGTATTATACTACATATCTCATTTTGATCCGTTGGATATAAAAATATGCTGTCATTTATACGTTGAACATTTCGTACATTATTATTTTTTAAACAATTATTCTTTGCTACATTTATGAAGTGCTCATTAAAAACATTAGCTATATCTTCTAGCTTGTCAATTACTTTGCAATTGTGTACTATCTGTTTTATGTATTGTTTTTTTATGTTATTATTAGTCTTTATGAGCTTCCAAGATGTTTTACATATATTACTAGATTTACTGATGATTTTTTTATTCTGAAGTTTTTGAGCTATATGTATACACTTTTTTAATACAGCTGAATAGATCTTGTACTTTATCTTATTTCTTAAATTTTGTTTTTTATAATATTTAAATCTAAGGTAACGTTTTGTTTTACATGCCAAACGTATACCTTTTGTAATCCAAGAATTACTTTTCTGCTTTGAAACTATTTTTATTCTTTTGATTGGGATGCATAAATTATAAAACAATATTATCAAGTCTAAGAATATGTTAAAAGCTTCATTTACATCCTTTTTATTATAAACTTCAGTCCAAGATAGACTATTCAAACAGTTAATCAATCTTGTAATATTTTCGCTACAAAAATCTCTTTTTGTAATAAAATAATGTTTTAATTTGTTAACAGTCTTGTTTATTGGAACCTCTAGAGATTGTGCCGTATTATGATCTGATAAACCTAAGTGGTGTCTCTTACTCATAGCGTCCGGAACATTGCTAATTATGAGGTCAATGCATGAATTTTGTCTCGTAGGTTCAGTTATATGAGATTTGAAACCATAGTTTTGAAGTAATCTGACAAAGTCCTTACATACATTATTTTCTTTCAACATATTAATATTAAAATCTCCCGTTATTATAATTTTCTTATTTATTTTTGATTTAGTTTTATGTAATAATTCTTCCAGTTTCTGTATAAATGTAAAGAGATTAGATTTATTGCAATCAGGAATTCTATATAAGCAGATTACTAAACAATTAAGTTTGGGTATTTCTATTCCACAACATTCGATATATTTCTCACAAGCCATATCTTTTAAATATTGTATTTTTTGGTAATCCAAGTTATCCCTACATAAAATACATACTCCACCCCGTTTTTGATTTCTAGAATACGAATCAGCAAGCTCAAAGTTATTCAAGTAAAGATTTCGTTCATTACCAGATTTTATAAATGTTTCCGATAAGCAAATGACATCTATATCTCTATAGTCTTTTGATAATTCATCTAGAGTTATTGAAAATAACTCTTGTTTACTGAGAATGCCTGCAATATTTTGGTGTAATATTACTAAACTATTCGTATTGTTTGAGGTCTCGAAATAAATGTAACTTTTCTATGTCATCCAGAGAAGTATGTTTTCTTTCGACCGATTTACTATTATTTATTGGGTAAAAGTAGTCCATTATGGTTCTTTTGTTCTTTATTGGTTTGTTGGAGCTATTAATTTTTACGCCGTTTTTAATGTTGTGATTTGTTAATGATTCTAGTCCATTTTTGTAATTAATTTTATGCATAATGTACACATTTTTTATGTAAGTGTTTTTATATTCCTGATAATCAATTTCAATATTTAATTTCATAGATATGGTTTTAATAATTTTGTTTGGTATTGGATTTATTTTGGGATAGTCAATATTTAAAAATGTACAATTTGAATAATTTTGAATTAGCATTTCCAGTTCATAATTTAATTTTTTTACATTCAGATAGGGATTAGTATTTATACTTAATATAAATATTTTGTTGTTTTTAAATTTTGATGATATGTTACATATTTCTGACATAATTTTATATGGGTCCTTGTCATTAGTGCCTATAGATAGTACAATAATATCATTTTCAGTTATACTTGTTGAACTATAACAACTAGTTAATATTTGAGATGAAGTAGCATATGGCTTAACAAATCCATGAATACTATAAATATTATTCCATTTACCAAATCTATCTGCTAACATTTTCTCAGTTAATCCACTTACAAGTTCGCCCCCAAATATATGTATTTTACTTATTTTATCATATACTATAGTGCCTGTATTTATTGATTTCTCTGTATTAATGTTTTCATTATAACATAGATTAAATTGTGGACTAACATCTTCCGATTTACTTCTATTTGTACAAGTGCTTCTTGTTTTATTCCTTGATATTTTCTCACTTAGAGGGCTGTTGCATTTTACTTCTTTAATCAAAGGTAGAGTTCTATCTAGTCCTATCCGGTGAATTTCTTGTTTAAACCCTATTTTTTTTGCTTCTAAACTTTTCCTTCTTTCCTTTATTGATGTAATTTTAGGGCTGGATTTACAAAAATGGGTGAGTTTTTTAATCATTGTCTCATTTTCCAATATTGTGTTTTTTAAAGCAAAATTTTCCTGGAGTAAATTACTAATTTCGTTGTCCGCTATTTCTAGTTTTTTTCGCAAAATATCAATTTCACTTTCCATATGTTCTATTTTACTACAATCCATGAGTCCTATATCCGGACAGCTTCTATTCAATATATTTGTTGAATTAAGGGTGTGTCCTCCAAGTTCTTCACTATCATCAGACAATGATTGAAATGAGTTTTCAGTTGATATGTTTATTCTATATTTCTTATTTCGTAGTGTGACATTATCGTTATTTTCTGTATGTGGTGAGCTGAAGTATTTTATAAGAGGCGATGCTTTACAAGGAGTTGATTTCTTCTGCAGTTTGCTTACACATTCATAACATTTCCAATTTGCCTTGTTTTCTGCCGTCATAATACGAAAACGTCCAAAAGAGACATCAGTGCAATCTAAGTGATATAGTGTTCTGCATACAGAACATGTCAATTGTTGTTTATTATTTATTTCATTACAACATTTTCCGCATAACAACTCCATCTTGAGGTTATTTGTTGATTTTGTAAGTAATGTAAGCTGTTTATGGTTCTTTATAGTCTATTAGATAAATCAGTTCCGCTATTATACATTAAATGGAGTTATACTTCAAATGCAGTAACATATCACGCAGTTTTTGTAAAAAATATTAATCGTTTGTTGGGGATCGAACCACGGACCTCTTTGTCATTAACCGTTAAAAAAGTGGTCTAGCAGCCGTTACGCTATCGGATATCTATTTTCTTTTGTGAATTTATAAGTCTCTAGCTTCAGTGTTGCATGAGTAATAGTGACGGTTAACGATGACTTGTTATTTTCAATAGTTGAAACAGTGGGTGACTCACCGGGGCCGATGCAACTCACTTTTTTCAAACTGTTTTTATAATATTTTACTTTAAATATTGTTTATGTTCCTTTTAATTTTATAATTATTTATGGCTTGGGATATTCTGCAAATATTGATATCAATTTCACTTCCAAACGAGAACTTTTAGTATATATAACAATTTAAGTTCAGCGGAGCGATCTTTTTTGCGTCTGTGCACTTGATGACCTTCCAAATAGTGATCCACCCCGGTTTCGTACGGGTAGATAGGTACAAAGGTAAATTAATATTTTATATTAGCTTTAATAGGCAATTTTTTTATACTTTAGGTTTTGGTTATATTATTGTAATTATCATAAGGATATCAATATTTTTTTTAATAAAAATATCCTAAATCATTACCTGATAATGTAGTTTTCGAAAAAACTAATCTTTCCTCTATACAATATTACTATAGATAAAGATAACTGGTCATCATGGTTTAATTCGTAGTGTTTGCTACAGTAAAACTTTTACGAATACTTGCATTTCATAAATTTCAAGTTTACAAACATATGTAAATAAATAATAATAATAATCTTTATTTCAAACAGTGGATTACAAAATTGATTAACAACGGTCCCCATATGGATCGAGCCTATATCTGGGGAACCTATTAACTAATATGGATAAATATAATTTTAATATAAATATATATAATAATTTGTAATAGTTTGTGTGTATGTGTGTGTGTGTGTGTGTGTGTGTGTGTATGTGTGCCCGCGTGCGCGTGTGCGTGTGCGTGTGTGTTGTGTGCTTGCATTTCAATAAATATTTTAGAAAACAGGTCTTATCAGATCCTCTGTATGCACGTAAGTTAGAGATTGCAGCCAATTACGTATTTTTAATTTTGCTTCTTTCACTGAACATCGGATAATATTACATTTTTTTAATATTATGTTATAAACATAGGGAAACATAAACAGTGGTAAACGGGAAGCGAAGTAGGACTTCACACAGGTTTGGTGTACAGTAGGGTTTCTTTTTTCCAGCAGCCTGGGATAATGCAGACTGTTAATTGTGGAGCAGTGCATTACTAAGGACACCCTAAGGATGTAAAGTTGTCGCACACTCAGAACGTTGGATTCCTTATATAGAGCAGTCGTAGGGTATCTGAAGGATTTCTTTAACATCACCTTCAGCACTGATCGTTGGGCTCTCTCAAGTTCCATTAATGCTGTTACTCCCATGCCACCCCATATCAAAATACAGTACATATTATTGATTCGCATAGCGTAGCATAAATGACAGCAATGTTGATGGTAAGCATTCTGATAGATGGGGAATTATAACATACATATCCCACAGAATGATATTAGTATATTCTGAATACACTAAGGAGTTGGATAACTTTATAATATTTAATGATGAATTGTCAACAAAGATTCATCTCTTACTCTTGCTCTACTCCTGCACGAACTCTTATACCTAATTCAAAGTCTACAAGCGTAAGCAGTTTCAGAACTTTTTCTCGAACTTCCGGAACCACCTGGACAAGTGACGAGACAATGTTATCAATAAATCTTTGTTTTTTACCTTCATCGTTCAAAATATATTTATAGAAATTAGAAGGAGACTCCAAGTCAACTGCATTACTGTCGAATACAATTATTCGTTCTTTAGGACGGGACTCGTCAATGAAAGGCACAGGACCACTGAATGAATTTGGATAATAATTCGGTACGTCTTTCATATTATCGTTCACTGGTGGTACTCCATCACGGTTATATGTCTTAAGATATTTCGGTGCGTTTACATTGATTCTGTTATGGTTAATGCCTAACCGATAATTTTGTGTGTCCCTGTAAATTAGTGTTCTACTTTTGAAAATTGCATCTGGAGGACTATTAATGCCAGGAACTAAACTGCCAGGATTATATGCACTTAATTCTACAGCTTCAAAAAAGTTATCAGGGTTCCTGTCAAGTACTAACCGACCTATTTGTACTGTGTGATAAGTGCCATTTTTCCATAATCTCGTCACATCAAAGGGATTGTAATCAACATTGGTAATATCATGTGTCATAACGTCCATTTCTATACGCCACGATGGATAATTTTTTAAAGCAATATTATTGTACAGATCTCTTGTGGCGTAGTCCAGATCTTGACTAGTTATTGCCGCTACTTCGGCTGCTGTCAGATTTTCCAAACCTTGTTCAGTCCTAAAATTGAATTTAACAAAATATCTATCTCCATGCTTGTTACTCAATTCATAAGTGTGTATTGGAAATCCATCCATCGTTCTGTATCCATTTGGAGATCCATAGTCTGAGTAGAGCCAAAATAATCCATGGAAAATAATGGGTTTCAGTGTTGCGATATCCCATAGTGCCGTTGTATCTAATAAATTTGTACGTGGATTTTTTTTTAAAACATGAAAAAATGGACTGAATAATGAAGGATCTGTGTAGAAATAAATCGGAATATTCAACCCTAACAAGTCCAAATTTCCTTCATTTGTATAAAATTTTATAGCGAAACCTTTTACCTCTCTGGCGATATCGTTTCCTCCTTTACTTGCAAACCCGGTCGACAATCGAACGGCGACAGGAGTTTTTTTACCAATACCATTAAAGACATCAGCTCTTGTATATTTGGATACATCATGAGTTACTTCAAAATAACCAAATGCGCCCGTCCCTTTAGCATGTACTACTTTTTCGGGTATTCTCTCCGCAGTGGTATGCATTACATCGTCCAAAAAATATTCATTTGAGGTGAGAGCATCATTATTCAAAGTAGTTGTATCTCTTATATCCACTGGTTTTCCAGCCATTGTGGTTAAAATTCCAATAGGTTTCTGAAATAAGAATGGCAAAAATTATTTATACTTTTATACATATTACAAAGTAGTAAAATATTTTTGTCCTATATCACAATCTTCGCAGCTTCCAGATGTGAGTTGTGAGTAGTTTAAATTTTTTCTTCAGTCGAACATTAACTTCTCTTATTTATAAATGTAACGCGAGTTTTAATATTTTAATATTTAAACTTTTTTCTCTTAGAAAAAATATTCAATTTCGTAGATATTATTATTATTATAATTTCAAATTATTTTTATTAGTTATATTATAAATGAAAATAATTGAATGCAATTCTGAGGTCGGTAGGATACAACGGACTATATTGAATACAGCTAATGTTAATCAACCATATTATTAAATATGGTAAATATTGATTTTAAGTAGGCACAACAATGATATTTACCGGATGGTCCAGTTTGAAATCGAGCAGTTGGCGCGCAGCAGGCTCCAACGTATTATTCACGTAACCATGATAAGCACAAACGGCTCCCGTAAGCCACAAAAGTACTGTGTGAAACACAGTCATTTTCTTGCCGACAACTAAATCTTTTCTGTTATGAAATTTGTCTGACCAAGATTTAAATAACATCTAGGCTGGGTTTAGTTACAAAACAATTAATGCAAAATAAAATAGACACAAACAATCAATTTCCGATTCAATGCATATCTATTAGCGATGCGCGAATCCAAATGATTTTGTTATTCGATTAATTAATAATTACTAATTTTATAATTCAACTACTAAATAATTAGTACTATACTAATTTCTGTATTCGAATGATTTTTATATTAGTAACTTACTACAACAAAGTCTTCTAAATCTGTTAAGTTCATTCCATAAATCTGTATCCATTACTATCTTAGTAAAAAAACGACAAAAAAAGGAAAAACGCCACCAAGTACTAAAATATCAATTTTATAATACGCGTTGTAATAGTTTCTCAATTTCTTATAAAAACTGTAGTCGCTTTTATTGAAACTCGGTAATTTTTACTAAATTCAAATTGGCAAACTATTATCCATTAAAAAATTAAGACATTCCAACGATCGGGTCGACTCAGCTATGTTCGTGTCGACTCGTACGTCAACGACTGATTAATAGTCGGACGACATTAGTTTTTTTTTTTTTTTTATACAACTTAGAATAGCAAACAAGCTGACGGTCCACCTGATGGAAAGTGGTAACCGTCGCCTATAGACATGAGCAGTAGCATGGACATAACAGAGTATACTGTTTCGCCCATGATACCCCCCATGCGTTGCCATTCCTGAGGACTCAGGTAAATTCACGCCATATCCCACCCTTCAAACCGAAACACAGCCATGCAAACACAACCGCTTCACGGTAGAAACAAAAATGGGACAGAAGTACCCAAGCAATCGACTTTTGTACAAAGTCTCCCTCTGGTAAAGTCGACTGACATTGATAATAGAATGAATAAAATTAGTAGTCAAATGTTTTACTCAGTCAAATAATTAGTAGTCAGATTAGTAAAGTTGTGCATCGCTAATACTTATTATATAATTAAATACCTTATATTGATTGCAAAAATGTATTCCATAATAGTGTATTCCAGTTGTCTTCTAATAATAAATCCAGTCAGAGGCATATTACAAAGGTATTATGGTCAGAAAGCCAACTATTTAACAAAAAATATTTAAATAATTCAAATAATTAGTCGGTTTTTATGGTGCTTTTACAGTTCTTTCCTAGCCCGATCTATCGCCAGTGAAGATCATTCAAATTCATTCATGTTCAAATATTAAATTAAAAAAGTAAGATAATTTACCTCATTTACCTGTCATATAAAATTTGTGTTCCCAAAGTTAAACGAAAAACCCTTATGGATTTTCCGTTTAACTTTAGGAAACTAACTATAACTGCATAAGCAGCGCAATTTTTGTTCTCTTGACATTCACCGTTTACGACAGAATGCTGCGGAATGTGATTGGTTGAGTATTGACACAGCAACTAACATTAATGAGCAAGTGAAATTATTTAATAAATTGATTTTAGAACTGTATGATAAACATGCTCTGATACGCCCGATCAGGGTTAAGTATTTACCTGCACCTTGGCTTGCAGATAAGATCAAGTCCATAATACAGAAGAAAAATATTGCTAAAACTAAATTTAAGTCGGCTTCAGACAGATACCATAATGATTACATAGGTACTAGGAATCTCTACAATAGGCTATGTAGAGAGGTTTAACATCTACACACACACACACTATAAATCTGTATCTATATCTATAATCCTACATCCACATCTATAAACCTGTTAAAAATGGTGATCCAGCATAAGTTTGGAAATTTCTCAGGTCATTAGGGTTTGGTAAAAGTCGTAACCATAATTCCGTTAATCTTGATATTGAACCTCTTAATAATCCCTTCTGTTCTTCTTCTGTCATAGATAGTAATGAAAAATATAAAACATTGCACTATCTTTCATCTACGTCTAGCCCTGATTGTACTCCTTTTATCTTTGATCAATTGACCGATTGTGATGTTGAGAAGAGTTTGTTTTCTGTATCGTCAAATTCCGTTGGCACCGATAACATTAGTCGTAATATGATCTTACCCATCCTTAATATCCTTTTAGCCACTATTACCTTACTTTTTAACAATTCTCTATCCTCTGATAGCTTTCCTTCAGCATGGAAAGCAGCTTTCATCATTCCTTTACCTAAAATAAAAATTCCTTCCTCGTTCTCAGATTATCGCCCGATTTCCATACTCCCCTTTCTATCCAAAACCCTAGAACGTCTTATCCAACTAAAACTTAACTCTTACTTAATTAGAAATAATCTCTTAAATCCTTTTCAATCTGGTTTCTGTCCTGGTCATATTACGACTACTGCCCTTATTAAAATTACGGATGATATCTGCTTTGGCATGGACGATTCCCAATTAACTCTCCTAACGTTATTGGATTTTAGCATCGCCTTTAATACTGTTGATTTTGGCATTTTATTAGAATTTGCTTACCTCTCTCGACATATCTCCAGTGACAATTAACTGATGCCACACGTCTGCAGGCGTACCTCAGGGTAGCGTCCTATCTTCTCTTCTTATTGCCTAATTTATTAGAACTATCACTTCTAGACTTAATCTTCCCACCAACTTTATGCAGATGATCTCCAAATTTATTCTCTTTGCCCTCTTGTTGATATTTCTTTAGCGATATTTACACGTATATCAGCCTGAAGTAAATCTTATAGTCTTAATATAAACCTTTTAAAAACACAAGCCATCATTATAGGTAGTCCCAGACTTATTTCAAAAACTTCCTTGGGCAGCCTCCCGCCTGTGGTTTTTGATGGGTTTTTTTTATACAACTTAGAATAGCAAATCAACTGACGGCCCACCTGATGGAAAGTGATAACCGTCGCGTATAGACATGAGCAGTGCCATAGACATAACAGACTATACTGTATCGCCCATGATACCCCCCATGCGTTGCCATTCCTGACTCAGGTGTTATTCCTCTGTACCCTGTGAATTCACGTCATATCCCACCCTTCAAACTGAAACACAGCCATGCAAACTCAACTGCTTCACGGTAGAAACACGAATGGGACAGAAGTACCCAGCAATCGACTTTTGTACAAAGTCTCCCTCTGGTACTAACAGATTACTAAAAAAAAGTAAAAAAATTGTGGCATTATCTTTGATAGTACTTTATCATGGTTTCTACAAATCTCAGAGGTTAGCAAAAAAATTTTTGCTGTTACTAGTGCCTTGAATAGATTACGTAAGTTCCTTCCTGTTACTACCAAAGTTGCGCTTGCACACTCCTTACTCCTGCCCATTCTCGATTATGCCGACTCCTGTTATTTAGACCTCACTGAAGAGCAATTAAACAAGCTTTAATTGAGCTTTCATATTTGGTCTTCGCAAATATGATCACATTTCTCATTTTCGTACTCAAGTGGCTCCCTATCCATTTTCGTTGTAATTATATATCCTATCTCTCCTTTATGCGATTCTTTTTAACTCCATTGTTCTTGATTATCTAAAAGACCGATTTGTGTATCTCAGTAAAGCTAATGGTCACACTTCAAGCAGTGTCAACAACCTCCATCTCAAATTTCCTGCACATTTCACTTACTTTTATTCTAATTCCTTTACTGTGCAGGCAGTTCGTCTGTGGAACTCACTACCTGCCTCCATTCGGTACGCTCAATATCTCGTTAGTTTCTGTTAATCCACCGTGCGTTTTTCAAGACACATTCTCCTACGCACTACCACTCTTTGGAATCAACTTCCAGCAGCAGTATTTCCGAACCGATACGACAACATAACCTTCAAAAACATATTCCTTTTTAAAAGGCCGGCAGCACACCTGCAATGCCGTAGGTGTTGTGGGTGACCATGGGCGGCACTAGTCACTTACCATCAGGTGAGCCGCATGCTCGTTAACCCCTGTGTTGTAAAAAAAAATCCTATTATCTCTCCCTTTAAGTACTATTTTCCCGTATTCTCTTGTTATCTTCCAGTTTGATTCTCTACTGTTGTATGTGTACAACAGTAGATATATATATCCCCTTCCGTTTTCGGTATTTTAACTTGTAATACATACTTTTACTGCTCTTCAAATTAATTTGTGTAACTGAATATATTAGTGAACAAAATTGTCAAAAGGGTATTCAAACTGTAATACTGGTGGCTGTCCTTCATAATCTTAAATAATTACTGAGTTGTCGTCAAGAACACTGAAGATTTTTGCGTAGCAAAAACATCGGTGAAAAATACCAGGATTTTCCGTTTCATTATTTAAATCTCCTTCAAATAGTAAATAAACCAAAAAGTTACAATTAATGGCTAATTAACTACAAGCTGATTGGATATTAGTGATACTAATACTCAACTGAAAGTAACATTTAACTTAATTGTGTGACATTAAGTGACATTCAGCTTAGTGTTGCTATTTTATAAAAACTGGGTTTGGAATTAAATTGGTGTAGGACCATTTTACACTTTTGACCTCTCATGTAAACGATTCCAAAAGTTTTACGTGGATTTCTGGTTATCGGAATAGTCTTGTTTTAAACAGTATACCTGCTTCTGACGCTACTGAACTATGCTGTGATCACGATAAAAATTAATTGGCATAGGCTTTGAAATGAGATTCTTGCCAAGATTTTGTCTCAAGACGTTTTGATGAAAGAGAGTATGGAATACTTCAAAAAAGAAGTATTAAGATTTCTCCAAGATCGTCAACGCGCACCCATAGGCGTTCGTAGGCGACAGTGACCGTTTACTATAACTTGTCTGATCAGAAATAGGGTAAGGAAAGGTATATTGGTGATATAAGTAATTTGGTGATAGTTTTTAGAAAGAATACCACTCGTGTACCTGTACAAGCACATTCAAGAGGCAGCGCTAGCAAGTTGTTATGAGAGTGAGAAAGATATATATATATTAACCGCTTCGATACACGATTCCTGCGTTTAGTAAACAAACTTTTATGTTGATTGTGCATCAGTGGCGCCATTATTTACTGAGTTTGCGCTACGTTATGTATTTCGTTAAAATTAACTGAAATAAATTAGTGAATCAGTGTAAAAACTTACTAAAATCTTTAAATAAACTAATGATTATTGAAAAAAAAACTGTAGTGAAGTTGTGACACAGTTAAGGTGAGTTTTTATTTCTTAAGTTGTGGCCGTTGTTTCTTAGTGTTTTTGCCAAAGTTTTGGATACATTTTTGAGAGGTTAACTTGAGATGTATTTTGTGTTTATATTAAAAATAAACTAGGGAAGTCTAATATAGAGTTCGAAAGGTATTATTTTGAGGAATTTGTGAATGTGTTTTATTTTGAGTTTGAGTATATTTTTTTTTATCACCAAATTACCTATACATAATTTTTTAATATCACTAAATAACCTATTTTTGTTATATCTCTAGATTGGCAATGGAAAAAGAGAGTAAATATAGAAAATATAATCAGCAGCAACTTCAAAAAGCCATTAGTTTAGTAAGAAATGAAGGTAAAACCATATATAAAGCTTCCAAAGAAGCAGACGTCCCATGAAGCACCTTAAAGCGATACCTAGAGAATCAAGAGGAGATTACTAAAAGGAATATTGAAAGTGCTTTTCAAAAAAACGTCGGATATGTCCTTTAAACGGAAATGCTATTTCAAAGGAAGCATTACGACCTTCAGCTTTAACTAACATAGCTCTTGCAGCATCTGAAAGTTTTTCTTTAAATACTAAACCTAAAGTAGATCTAATTTTAAAAACACGCAAAGTTTAAAAACGCCTAGAAAAGTCAAGAAAAAGAGATTCTAGCGCGAAATGTTTAACACCAACAATTGCTAATGCAAATAAAGATTCGATGCAAGAAAACGTTCAGTCTCAGCCCTCAACGTCGGGCAAATCTGCTCAAAAAGCAAAACAAAGTAAAATTCAAGAAATAGAAAATGATTGGGAGTGTGGATTATGTGAGGTCTTGTACTCAGCTGATGTAAAAAAAAGAAATGGAGCCAAATGGATCCAGTGTTCGTACTGCCTCACGCCATACTACGAGATCTGGGCATCCATCGAAGATACTGATCCCGAAGAACAGCTGTATTATAGGTGTGATAGTTGCATGGAATAATATTCATTAAAGTACCAAATACTTTATATTTTAAGTTCAAAATATCTGATTATAAGAGATTTTCATACTATCACCAAATTTCCTACCCAGTATCACCAATCTACCGAACTGTATCGCCAACTTACCTTCGGCTTCTTGTGTACTAAATTGAGATTTATTCTTAAAGTTATTAGATTTTTGTTACTAAAACTATTCTTAATATTTACTTCAAATAATAGATAATGTAGTAAAACAAAAGTGACTTTTTGCTTAGTTGCAAAATTCTTATAAAATTAGTTTTTTTCATTTTTATCACCAATATACCTTTCCTTACCCTACTGTTATATAAAAACTTTTCTTTTTTTTAACTTTTTAATTATTTTGAATTTGGAACGCGTTATTATTTTAAAAAGTTCTTTCGATTCTGCACCATTTCACATATTTTTCGTGTTCACTATCAAATTACAATGTGGAATGGGGTGTTAAAGAAAATGGGATTGCAGTGATCGTCTTGTACAAAGTGGGTATGGAGCCATTGGTCATATTCCAGACACTTAAAAGCTTGGTATTAGCCATATGTTCGTATATTGTATTATCAACAGATTCAACAACACTTCCTCTGTCGAAGACCAGATAAGATCGGGGCGGCCGCGTGCTGTTGGAACTATTAATGCTATTAAAGCCATAATTCTTCGAATCACCATTAAAAAGCAAAAATCTTATCTCGAAAAATGAAGAATCCCGCTAGGACTCTGTCGCGTATTATAAAACAAGACTTGAAGCTCGGTGCTTATCATCGATATACAGGACACGCCCTAAATCAATCTTTACAATTAAAGGGAGGAGATCGATCAAACCGCCTTCTGTACGCAGATACGTAGGTGTAAGGCACAGAAATATCCTCGTGAAAAATTTTTCATGATTGAAAAACACTACAATAGACACAGTTCTAAAGAAGCTGTTCAAGTGGTCGGAAAAGTACAACGTGATCATCATCCTGCGTCAGTGATGGTTTGGTGGGGCGTGTCTTGTCAAGGAGTCACATAACTACATTTTTGTGTAAAAGGAGTGAAAACTTCAGTCAATGTATCAAAATACAGTCTTGGATCGTGTTGTGAAACCTCTCAGCAATATACTTTTTAAAAATATACCGTGGACTTTCGAGCAGGACTCTGCACGCAGTCATAAGGCACAAACTAACCAAGCCTGGCTTGAAATCATCGTTCCGGACTTTATAAGAGCTGAAGATTGGCCTTCATCTAGCCCAGACCTCAACCCTTTAGACTTCAAATTATGGTCAGTTTTAGAGGACGTGGCCTGCTGCGTGACGATACGGCGACATTGAGTCTCTTAAAAATCTTTGGAGCAAGCAGTGGCGATATTTCCCTTGGAAACAGTGCGACTTTAATAAATTAATTAAGTATAAATTTCAGTAATATTACATTACTTCATAAAAAAATGATTTTTTTTATTTGTAACAGAACTTATGGCTATACTAGGTATATACTAGTTTGCCACCTCCATGGATTAAAAAAAAGGTACCTATATACGTCAAAACGCACTCAGAATTAAACATAAGTATACAAGACTTCTCCAACAGTAATTATTAGGTAAATACATTTGCATATACTTACTAGCAAATGACAAAAACTAATAATTTTATATATTTCTATTATTTTAATTACTGAATTTATTTAAATCCATATGTGTGCTGTCACTATTTTTTTTAATATCTTTACAATTTCTATTTCTGTTAAATTTTACTCAAATTTATATTTTATTACAATATGTATTTATCATGACAAACCGACAAGTGTTTTGTTATATTTCTGTTCGTATTACCTTTTTTTTTTTGACAACACAGGGGGCAAACGAGCATGCGGCTCACCTGATGGTAAGTGACTACCGCCGCCCATGGTCACCCACAACACCTACGGCATTGCAGGTGTGCTGCCGGCCTTTTAAAAAGGAACCTTTTTTTCTATTTAATCGTCCCACATAAGAAGAGTTTTGCGGCAGGCGAGTTAGCAACCGCGGTTATGCTTTGGTGATGTTAAAAAAGATACGCTATATATATATATATATATATATATATATATATATATATATATATATATATATATATATATATTCCTTATACATTCTACATAGTTTTCTTTCAGCTTCTCAAAGGTTGACTGTAAGAGATCCCTTTATGGGATAAATCCGCCATTGTATATTAAATCATTTATCAGTGTTTAATCTGAGTCATGTACAATAAAGATTTTACAATACAATACAATACAAACTAATTGTTCAATCTTTATTTTTCTAAAAATGTTATTAATTGTAGGTAATATGAAAAGAAGTCTAAAGTTGGAAAGATTACCTTTACTACCACTCTTAAAAAGTAAAATAATTTTATTTATTTCCATAAGATCTGATTTTTTTTATATTTACCATTCTACTTCTACATTTACCAATATTATTCTAATTCTACATTTACCAATAATTCCGTTTCGTGTTCCACAAAAAACCCTACTTCGATTTTGGCAGAACCAGTAATTTATATTTAAAAACTAAACTACTGAACCGATTTTGATAAAACTTTTTTTAGGAACCAATCTATAAGCATATCCTTTCAAATAAAAAAGAATTTTCCGAATCAGTTTACAGCTGACGGAGTTCATAACTAAAACAACAAGAAACAAAAAAAAAAACAATATAATTGAGAAGCTCTTTCTTTTTAAGTCTATTGAAAACTTGCATTAAACGAGGCGTATTGTACGTAGGCGTATTATATCAGTTAGACATTATATGGTACAAAACATATATCTTCTTTCATCCCAAATATACTAATATGGCAAATCTTTTTTATTTATTTACTTTTTCAACAATATGCATTGTAAGCTATTTACAAAAAAATAATAATAAATTAATTATTTATTATACCTCTCTATTAATTGTACATAAACATAACCAATATATAAATATGTTCCTAACTCTGACAAAGTATATCCAATTAATATTTTTAACTCTAAATATATAAGTATATAAAATGTCAGTAGTGAACATATATTACCCTGGACATTCTGATAGATGGGGAACTATATATAGTAGTATCACTTCAAAAGATGTTTTTATAGTACGTATCTAATGATGAATTGTGACCAAGGATTCGTCTCTTACTCTTGCTCTAGCTGCTGTTACTCCTGCTCGAACTCTTATACCTAATTCCAAGTCTACAAGCGTAAGAAGTTTTAGGGCTTTTTCTCGAATTTCTGGAACTACATTAACCAGTGATAAAACTATGTTATCAATAAATCTTTGTTTTTTACCTTCATCGTTCAAAATGTATTTATAGAAATTAGAAGTAGGCTCCAAATCAACTGCATTACTTTCAAATACAATCATTCGAGCTTTGGGACGGGCCTCATTGACGACAGGTACAGGACCATTAAATGAATTCGGATAGTAATTTGGCGCATCTTTCATATTATCATCCACTGGTGCTACCCCATCGCGATTATACGTCTTAAGATATTTCGGTACATTTACATTAATTCTGTTATGATTAATACCCAAGCGATAATTTTGTGCATCCCTGTAAAATAATCTTCGACTTTTGAACATTGTATCTGGAGGACTATTAATGCCAGGAACTAAACTGCCAGGATTATATGCACTTAATTCTACAGCTTCAAAAAAGTTATCAGGATTCCTGTCAAGTACTAATCGTCCAATTTGTACTGTGTGATAAGTACCATTTTTCCATAATTTAGTCACATCGAAGGGATTGAAGTCAACATTGGTAATATCATGTGATGTCATAACGTCCATTTCTATTCGCCATGATGGATAATTTTTTAAAGCAATATTATTATACAGATCTCTTGTAGCGTAATCCAGGTCCTGACCAGATATTGTTGCTGCTTCGGCTGTTGTTAGATTTTCTAAGCCTTGTTCAGTTCTAAAACTGAATTTAGCATAATATCTATCTCCATGCTTGTTATTCAATTCATATGTATGTAATGGAAATCCATCCATCTTTCTGTAACCATTTGGAGATCCATAGTCTGAGAAAAGCCAAAATAATGCATTCAAAAGAATAGGCCTTAATATTATAAGATCCCATCGTGATGTGTTATCAAATAAATTTGTGCGCGGATTTCTTCTGAAAGCATGAACAAATTGAGTGAATATATTAGGATCTGAGTATAAATAAACCGGAACATTCAATCCTAAGAAATCCAGATTTCCTTCATTTGTATAAAATTTTATGGTAAATCCTTTTATTTCCCTGGCAATATCATTTCCTCCTTTATTTCCTAACGCTGTTGAAAATCTAACAGCAACTGGAGTTTTTTTACCAACACCGTTAAAAACATCAGCTTTTGTATATTCAGAAACATCATGAGTTACTTCAAAATAACCAAATGCACCCGTTCCTTTAGCATGCACTACTCTTTCCGGTATTCTCTCTGCAACGGTGTGCATTACATCGTCCAAAAAATACTCATTCGAAACAAGAGCATCGTTATTCAATGTAGTTGTATCCCTTACGTCTACTGGTATTCCCGCCATTGTGGATAAAATTCCGATAGGTTTCTGAAATGTAAATACCAAGAGAGCTATATAAAGTTTATTTTGTAAATTAGAATATATATTATGAAAATGTGAGAATATAAATTATTCCATGATAATATTAAATTAATAAATGAGAAATGCTGGTTTGCTAGAAGAAATCACTCATTAGAGTTAAGCTCGCCTTTGTACATTACGTTTAAAATTAATTGTTCTTAACATTATGTTTGTGTACAATAAAGAATAAAGAAATAAAAATTTCTCCATCATACCATAACTTTACTAGAGTGGGTAGAGCATAAACTTTTTTGCTCTTTTTTTTTATTCTAAATAGGGATGTTTCCATTTTCCGATCCCTTTTCATTTTAAGAAAAGTTGTTTAGTTTCATCACAAATGAGTTTTATGAACATGTATTTCGGAATTTTTGATTACTCTAATTATTATTGTAAACTGTATATAATGCAAAATTAAAGCCAATAATTAATATACCATAATGATGTACTTACAACTATAGACAATTATATTATTCAAAATACTTTTGTTTTGTTTCACCATATCTATTTTTAAATATTTTTATTATAAATATACACATGCCTTTTTGAATCAGAATAGGATATCCGAATAAGTACTTTTTGTGAATAGTAAAGATTGTATACTGGATCCATTACAATCATTAAAAGTATTTATGTAAAATTAAACACGCATAGTTCCGCCTTCTTCGAAATGACCAAACTAAAATTTTTATAAATTATTGTTAACACAAGAACAAAAAAAAATCACAATTCACAAACTACTGAAAAATAACAATGTCTTTGTCATCGTTAAAAAACAAAAACACGATATGACCATTTTATCTCATACTTACATATTTGAATAAACAAAATCAATCATATACTTTACGCAAAATCAAAATATTTTTAACTAAGGAAAACAAAAACCTATTACAGAATTTTTTATGTACGGAACCCTAGTCGTGTGAGTTCCACTCACACTTGAGCTATTTTTTTTCTCTAGCTTTTTTAACACATCCAATTTACTGCCTCCATTCATGTGGAACATTAGTTTTCCAATTCGACGCTCCTGACATACTTTAAATTCTATAATTAAATGAAAACGGTGAAACTTTTATTTTAAAAGTATTTTAAATAAAATAATTTGTATTTTATATGATAATGCATTCTCAATTTATATAGAATATCAATAATATTTACCGGATGGCGCAGTTTGAAATCTAGTAATTGTCGATCAGCAGGTTCCAACGTGTTATTCAGGTAATCATCGTAAGAAGCACAAACCATCCCCGTAAGCCATAAGAGTATTGTGTTAAACACAATCATTTTCTTGCCGATAAATACTACTTTTGTGTTCAAAATTGATGCGGCCGAGTTTATATAACTATAATACTTATGGTTAATTTGATTTCTGTATAAATTATAAACGAAAACAACGAATTTCCTATCATTAACTTGAATAAAAGAATAATTAAACGTTATTGTGAATCAAATATAATTGATAATAAATGAATTTAATTTGTCTAACGGGAAAACCAATAGTAGGTGCGTATTTGTATTAGGTGTTATGATATGTTATATCCTTAGATAGTCGATTGTTAGAGTCAGGACCGGCCTTAGTATCTGTTGCCCTGTGCAAGGTTTTGACGGATATATGAATTAACTTAAGAATAAACTAGTATAGTTTTTAAGACAGACCGCATGGAGATCAACCTGATAGGGATTGCAACAAATGGGGCTAACGTTAATATCCCCATAAGTAGCAAACCCTTCTCTTCCCCATTCTGAGTGATTTTATTGGGCGCTTTCTATTTCGCCTTATAAATATAGAGCGATTCATAATAGATCTAGATATATACCTATTGGTATATATACGACATACTTATACTGCTTCTAGTGATAGAATAAACGATTGGTGATAAATAAAGAATTTATCTCATTCGACGCTTCGACTAGGTAGCTAGTGTACGTGAGGTAGACACAAGCAAACTAGCTAGAGGGGCGATTTTGCCGATACTACTTTTACTGAAGATAAAAACTTCCCTACAAATAAAAACACTGAAATACACATATAACATGCATATATGTATATAAAAAATACGTGGTACGTATAAATAATATCTAACAATGTTAAAGTATTTCGAATTCGTTACCCGTAGTCGTAACCTCCTGATATCTACATAAGTATGGTAAAATCGAACTAATATATATATATATATATATATATATATATATATATATATATATATATATATATATATATTTAATTATCTGGACATTTTGTCATTTTTCGATCCTTACAAAAAATTTCTCCCTGTCAATAAAAATACTGTTTGTAGTAATGAGAATGGCTGAAGCTAATAAAGCTAAATTTATATCAAATATCAAACTAAATCAACCAATTTATATCAGTATCAAATTAAAATTATTGTATTAATTAAAAAAAAATGAAACGAAAGCACCTTCTTTAAGCAAAATTCCTTTGCAAAAGCAAGGTCATCTCACTACTGGGTAGCTTTATTTAGAAAGCTTATACGACATGACGATTTTTTTTAAGAGCATAGTAGAGGGAAAAATAGAGAGCAAAAGAGGAAGACCAAGGAATAATTACATGGGGCAAATAAAAGAAATACTAGGTGTCATGTCGTATAGGGAGGCCAAGGACATGGCTTGGGATAGAACTGGCTGGAAGAATATGCATGAATTAGTTGCACCGACAAGAGGAAACTCTTAAATGAAAAGAAGAATACATCACAGTTATATAATATCTCATACTTTTTAATATTAGATATCATAAAAAGGAAAAGGATTCAGACTGAATACATTACACATCCCTACTTACGCCCCCATTTAATGAAATTATAAGAAACATTGAAGAAGACACAAACGATAAGGATTATTTATAGTGTCTCCCCCGACCTCAACCTTGTGGTAGTGAAAACTATTTTAAACAAACTAGCAAGCTAAAGTAAAGAATCAAACTCTTTCCCAAAGACAACTCGACCAAAAAAGCATTCTTTTAGATTCCCATTTGCATTAACATATTGATTCCTTAAACGTCGCACTCGAGGCATGTATTCGTGAATCTCGATGATCCAATAACATTGCCAAACACCTCTCCCCTTACGTACGCCACAGTCCATCGGTAAGAATCGATACTTCGTTGCTCCCCACTCACGGGCTTGGAATGACATCTGCACGCGCCCCTGCATGCGCCCGATGAAACTGTAAAGTCCATCTGTGGCCAACAGCAATTACATATTGGATCCGACGTAGAATTAGCCACCCCTTACTTTTTCGTGGGTGTCGTAAGAGGCGACTAAGGAAACTTAATGGTTTGGGATGGGCAGTAGCGTCCTTCTTAAAACATCATCAAAGCCTGTGTTTGCCAACCCGACTGCCAAAAGCAAAACTCCTCTTATGGGGAAAACTTATGTTCAACAGTGGACAGTTAAAGGCTAATATGATGATGATGATAATATCCTCTTTTATGTTAGTGTAACCTCCGTTGTAGTTCATTCGTGAGAGATTTATCCCGATAAGACCTCTCACTTACCTTCATCTTTACCTTTTTTCGCTTCAAAAAAACAAAGAAGATTAGCTAATTCTCCTGATCTACTTATTCTGTTTAATAAAACGTGTATCATTGTTTGTGTTAATACCTACTATTAATAATATTATTAAAAATGTTCGTTGAAAACCGTTCAACCGCTGTCTCACGATGACCAATAGACTAACAGGAATTAATTTTTAAATTTGTTAAATTTGCTTCCATTGTTCACCGGCTCTGGGTAATGTGTGCAAAAAAAATAATATAGTATTTTTTAGTTTATTTTAACACAAACAGTAAAATTATAATTACATTTTGACGATACAGACTAGTACCGACATATTATAAAAATAGAAGCTTATAATGTTGTTTCCATATGAACCAAATATATAAAAATAATATATATATACAGATTTACAGATTTAATGAGTAGGAACCTCAATTGTAATAAAATTTCTAATTATATTATTAAAAAATACAATCTATATAATGAACATTATTCATGTACAAGTAAGAGACATTTAACCCAAATATTGTGTTAATTGATTAATTTATAGCTATTGCTGCTGTTACTCCCGCACGAACTCTTCTACCTAATTCCGAGTGTATAAGAGTAAGAAGGTTCAGAGCTCTCTCTCGAACTTTCGGAACCACCGGCACAAGTGTTAAAACAATGTTATCAATAAATCTCTGTCTTTGTCCTTCATCACTCAAAACGTATATGTAAAAATCAGAATGAGGTTGTAAGTCAACAGCATTACTTTCAAATACAATCATTCGTTGTTTGGGACGGGATTCATCGACAATAGGCACTGGACCATTGAATGTATTTGGATAGTAATTAGGTGCGTCTTTCATATTATCCTCCACTGGTGCTACTCCATCACGATTATAAGTCTTAAGATATTTCGGTGCGTTAACATCAATTTTATTATGGTTAGTCCCTAAACGATAATTTAATGTATCTCTATAAAATAATTTTCTACCTTTAAACAGCGTATCTGGAGAACCGGTTATACCAGATACTAAATTTCCCGGATTAAACGCACTTTTTTCTACATCTTTAAAAACATTATCAGGATTCCTGTCCAGTACTAATCGTCCAATTTGTACAGTATGATAAGTGCCATTTTTCCATAATCTCGTAACGTCGAAGGGATTATAATCAATGTTAGTAATGTCATGCAATGACATAATATCCATTTCTAGTCGCCACGACGGAAAATTATTCAGAGCAATATTATTATACAAATCTCGTATACCATAGTCTAGGTCTTCAGCTGATATTGCGGCTGCCTCAGCTGTTGTTAAATTTTCAAAACCTTGTTCAGTTCTGAAATTGAATTTAGCGTAATATCTGTCCCCGTGTTCATTACACAATTCATACACGTGTATTGGAAATCCATCCATTTTCCTGTATCCATTTGGAATACCATAGTCAGAAAAGATCCAAAATAATGCGTGCAAAACACTGGGTTTTAGTACCATGAAATCCCATCGCGCAGTTGAGTCGAATAAATCGGTGCGTGGATTTTTTTTGAAAGCATGAATAAATGCAGAGAAAAGTATAGGATCTGCATAAAAATAAACAGGTATATTTAACCCTAACAAATCTAGGTTTCCTTCATTCGTGTAAAATTTTACAGTAAAACCTTTTAACTCCCTAGAGAGATCATTCCCACCTTTGCTCGCTAGAGCCGTTGAAAATCTAACGGCAACAGGAGTTCTTTTACCAATAACGTTAAAAACGTCTGCTTTTGTATATTGGGACACATCATGAGTTACTTCAAAATAACCAAATGCGCCTGCTCCTTTAGCATGTACTACTCTTTCAGGTATCCTCTCAGCATCAAAGTGCAACATATGATCCAAAAGATATTCGTTTGAAGTAAGACCATCATTATTCAGAGTAATTGTTTCTCTTATATCTACTGGTCTCCCGGCCGTTGTTGTTAATATTCCGACAGGTTCCTAAAATTAAATGTCAAATTATATAACTAATTAATTATTGAACTATTATAATGTTTTATTTTTAATTTTCCTTTATTGACAATAAATTATGTTATTAAAAATACAGAACCCTCACACCACAGTGACACGTATTGTATTGTAAAGTGTTTCACTCAATCAATCAATCAATCAATCAATCATCTTTATTCATATACATCTGTTACAGATTCTTATGATACGTCAATCTATAATTATAATAATTACTATATAAAATAATATTGATTTAAAAAAAATTACAATAATTACATTTACAATACAATTCACATTAATACAAAATTCAAATCCACGCAGTTTTGTCATTTAAATAGTCATTTAATTTATAATATGATTTTATACAGAGAGTCCTTTTTATATATATTTTAAATTTTCTTTCACTTAAATATAAAACGTCATCTAGTTACTAGTTGTGTATTATGAAGTTATAATATGAGGATTTTTTTTTAATGGGTGATAATGGTATAGTAACCCCCCGCCTGCGCTATTGGCATACATTGGCGGGGTACTAGTGATAGATGACAGATGAGCATGAGAGCAGGTCAGTTAGCCCATCCTGACGAATTCAACTAGAATTGGAACGAATTCAACTAGAATGATTTCCAGGGGGAACCACGTGGAGGTTGACCTGACAGGGGATATTGCTAGTAATGGGGCTATTAGACCCCATTACTAACAATCCATTCCCCCCATGATATGAGGGTCAGTACATTTACCAAAAGGGGAAAGGGATTGTCACTTATGCGGACTACCAGCCCCATTGCTAGCAATATACCCTGTCAGGTGGACCTTCACGTGGTTCCCCCTGGAAATCATCGTGCTGAATTCCAGATGTATTCATCACAGTGGGCTAACTGACCTACCTTTTCATTTTCGACTATCAGCCTTTATTGGTGCCCTCGCTCTCATTAAAAATAACATTTACCAAGGTATAAATTCCATATATTTTTTAATATATATATTCATTGCAGAACTTTCAAGTAAAAAGGAGGGAGGGAGGTGTATTATGTTATAATTTAATGTAATAAATCACAGCAAATGAGTGACAAAGAATTAAATTTAAGGTTCCGATTCATTTTCTTTGTATTTATGAATGATTGAATGATACTGTAATCCTTACTAGTGTTACAAACGTGAAAGTGAGTTTGATTGTTTGTTAGTTACCTCATAGCGTCTTAATCGCTTAACCGATCACAAGGAAATTTGTATCAACGTACCCACTAAATGGAATGGACAAAGATAAAGGCTACTTTTTATCTCGGTCAGTAAATGTCGCAAATTAAATTTGTCTTGTGTAATTAAAAATTACGTATATTTATTTACCGGATGTTGCAGTTTGAAATCCAGAAGTTGGCGTTGAACAGGTTGCAATGTGTTATTGACATAATCGACATAAGAAGCACAAACGACTCCCATAAGCCACGACACTAATATAGAGGGCACAATCATTATCTCGCCAACAAAGAATGCATTAAGTCTGTTAAGAAATTCGTCTTACCAAGTTTAAATAAGCATGATAGTTATGTTACAAATTAATTAATGTGCAGATTAATCGAATCAATTTAGAACTTCCGATACTATGCGTGTTGTATGTTAACTACATAATATAAATGTTGTTAACAACAATGTAGTCAATTTGTAACAAAAAAAATTTTTTTTTTTTACTATATTATTAGTTTTAATACTTGACATAAGTAGAAGCTTACTGTTCAATTGAACGAATAGGTATTAATATTTATAATAAAATTCCGTTTTTTAATCTGTGAGGTCTGATTAGAGGCAGATTATCCTTAAGGCAAACTAGATAGGAGCGCAAGTTAAAAGAGAGCGCGAATACAGAATTTTTAAGCAAAGAAAAAAAACATAATCAATTATGTCAGTGAGAACACATGCACCTACTTACACAATATAAAAGATATTTATACAATTTACCCAAAACATTAACATTGTCTTAAGAATGTGCGTATCGACGGCATTCAGCAATTGCAGTGATAAGCGGAGAAAATTTTCCTACCTCTAAAAGACTAAAAAATTATCTTCGCGCTTCTCTTCTTCCGTCATGGTTGACAGATAAGAGATTAAATTCGTTAACAATATTTAATATTGAATTAAATTTATTGCTATCTTCAAACTATAACGATGTTATTAACAATTTTGCTAGACAAAAATGTAGACGTAGAAACTTCTAATTATTTATTTTTTTAATTCAATTATTTTTTAATATTTAATGTAACAATTTTTAAATAAATAATTCAGAACTTCAGTCTCCAATGTTTACTACTAGTAGTACTACTTAAAATTTATAATATATGCTCTGCTAGAGGAGCGCTGATGAGGTGATTGTCTAGGACGTTCTCTATGTTTAATTGCCTCTGGGTTTGCTGCTAATTAATATTGTATCCAATGTTGTTATTAAATTCATATCTAATAATTAATTTTCCTAATTATCTAAGATTAGAGATCCGCCCCGGCCTCGCACGAGTAGATTTCTATCTAAAAAGATAAATTTATTTGTATTTTATATACCTAAGCTTTAATACATAATTGGATTACATTATTGTAATTTTCATAGGGATCTCTAATTTTTTATATAAAATATACCTTATGTTTATCATCATAATCATCATATCAGTCATTATTTGTTCACTGCCGAACTAGGCCTCCTCTATAAAGTGCCATAAAAAACGGTACTGAGCCACCTATATACACTGTCTTCCTACAATGCATTTGAGGTCGTTACTCTATCTAGTGAGGTCGTCCTACACTGCGTTTGTCCAATTCAATTCAAAATATCTTTATTCATGTAGGTCTATTACAGACTCTTATGATATGTCAAATCTACCGTCAGTTCGGAATGATTTCGAGATGAGAAGAACTGACAAGAAACTCAGCTCGTTTTCTTTTCAAATAAATTTTATACTTGTTTACAACAATACAGATTCATTCAAATTTGGGAGAACAGAGTGACCACCAGCATATGCTATTGCAAAAGCAAATAGTTTAATCAGTTTGTAACCCAAACAGACCAGTCTCCACATACAACACCCGTTCACGAGTATGACGGATGAGCCAACCATCATTGCACTCGGCCATATTAGAGGGAGCACATCGACCCGGCCCACCACGCCGCCACAAGTTTGTACTTTATAGCGACCATGACTGTTTCAAGTTACTCCACTACGTCATTTATAGTATTTACAGTATAGGCTGTAACACAGTTCTCCCCCATTACAATGTTTGATTTACATTATTTAAATTACAACATGTCAATAATAAACTTATAATAAGTTTATCTGATGATAATTATGTCAATGGGAATGTTATATGCATCATAACAAAAGTTAAAATTGTAATTAAGTCCACGCATTGCAGTCATTCAAGTAGTCATTTATTTTATAATAAGCTTTAGCGCAAAGTGTATTTTTTACATGTATCTTAAATTTCCCTTCATTTAAATTCAAAACATTATCTGGCAATTTATTATAAAAACGTATACAATGTCCCATGAAAGATATAGTACTTACTTTTTTAAGACGAAAACTAGGCATATTTAATTTATTTTTATTCCTTGTATTGAAAGCATGTAAGTGACTATTCTTTGTGAATAAATTTAAGTTTTTACGTCCGTACATAATATTTTCATATATATATATTGACAGGGAAATAGTAAGGATACCTGTTTCTTAAAAGCGTTCTCTGAGAGATTCGCGACACGGTAAATTATATATTGAACGAATTGCTCTTTTTTGTAATATAAAAATTGAATCTATATCAGCCGCCCTCCCGCATAATATACGACATTATACTGTGGAAATAACTAAAATACACTAGCTTAATCAATTAACTGTCTAATTTTTCTGATAGCAAAAGCAGCCGAGCTAAGTCTTTTGGCCAGTGCAAATATATGTATGTGGTCCCCATTACAATTTAATAACTATAGCTATTACCGTGCGAAATCGCCGCTTAAAAACCTATCTTCCCATCAGCTATCGATCCTTCAAGCCATAGTCACATATGACCAACCCATTGTCACTTCAGCTTACTTTTCCTTCGAACTATGTCGGTTTTTTTGCGGATATCCTCATTTCTAACTACGAGCATAGTCCTTTTCATAGCTCGCTGAGATGAGATTTGAAGCTGCATATGGCCAACTTGTATAGGACCATGTTTCAGCTCCATAGGTCGTCATTGGTAACACACACTAGTTAATGACCAGTCCAGTCCGCTTCCGCTTGTGCATTATCGCTCGTCGGTGGTGCCGACGATGATGATGATTAATACATACAAATGTGAACTGAACAAAAAGCTTGTAAACTGGGACCTCCCGGGCCTTTGTAGGGCTTAGTTCGCCATTGATCAGTCTACTTATATTTTTTAACGAAAATTAAATGATAATCCTGCCTGCCTTATCAATTGACTCTGATGGGATACCAGTGAATGATGATAGACGAAGACGAAGGCAGATCTGTTCGCCCATCATGACACCCAATTCACCAGGAAGTAAACGTGATGGTTTTCAGGGGACTGCATATAAGTCAACTTGACAAAGATTACTAAAACGGGCCACTAGTTTCTATTACCAACAATCTCTTTCCCACACTGTATTAGGTCCTTACCTATGAAATTGCTGTTTTATCTCTTCTTTAAATTACTATTTAGAAATTAGTGGAGAAACTTTTATATAAATAGATAAATTTACTTTACAATTACATAAAATATTATTACTGATATTTGAATGTAAGTGTGTTTGTTATTGCTCTTGACGACTTAACCGTTTTTCCAATCCTCGTGAATTTAAGCGTTATACTTACGTAGTATTCTAATATTTTGGAGGAAGATATAGGTCAATTAATATATCCCAATCACACGGACAAAACTGTGGATAAAAACTAGATACAGCACTCGCGTATTTTAACTGACGACAAACTACATGTTTTGTCTTGTATTGGGTTGACTGGAAGAGATCTCTTTCAGAGATAAGTTCATCCTTGCTTACAGTATTAATCAATGTATTATCTATGAAATTTACAAATGTGATAAAGAACCAAAATCAAAAGTTTAACAATAATTTAAAGCAAACAAAAAAAGGTCAAGGAAATTGTATATTTATAATGTTACTAGGACATGCAAGCAAATTCACGCAAGCCGAATAGTACTTATCTAGGTTAGGCATATATCCATATTGGTGCCTCAATTATATGTACGTTATACTAAATCTATGAATCTATTAGACGATCGGAAGATAGTCATTACATCAATGAAGTGCAAAGATGCAAGCATAGTTATTATACGCAGACATGTCTAAAAGTATATATAGGCTTTTTTAAAGGGCTAAACTTTCCGCCTCCCTGGAAAATAATCACAAATGTACGTGGATATAAACAGTATCACATGTCATATTAAAAGAAAATTACGAAACATGCTTGCAAGCGGTATCGAACCCTTAAGTCTTAGGAGAGATTTTGCCTCACTCTGCGTGTTCTACCGCTTATACAACGGATTGTGCTCAGAGGAATTATTCAATATGATGCCTACGGCCACTTTCTATCATCGTAAAGCTCGCCATCGACAGGTCAAGGAGTTCACCCTCATATTTACAGCCTAAATGGTCGCGTACAACGCGGTTTCAGAAATGTTTCCTCCCACGATCACTCAGATTATAGAATGAGATCCCTGCCGAGGTTTTCCCGAGAGACTACAGCATGGGGTTCTTCAAAAGGGGGAAAGAGGTTTCTTCAGGGTCGGCAACGCGCGCGTAATACCTCTGGTATTGCATATATAGGCGTTCATAGGTTACGGTAACCGCTTACCATCAGGTGGGCCGTATGCTTGTTTGCCACCACAGTGGTATAAAAAAAAAAAATAACGGTTGACCGCTGTAAATTCAAATAGAAATTCACGATCGGGACTTAACGCGACGCAATTAGAGGTAAATAATAACTACATACCAGAATTTTATTAACTTTTCCACAACATGGCGCACAAACCCACGTCATCTATGTACAGTAGAATCTTAATTATACGAATCAAATAAAACCAAGGGTATTCCGTGTAATCGAATATCTGGATAGTCGATTACAAAGACAAATCAAACAATAATCAAATTTTAATATTTTAGGTTCCGTAACTCCAATGGGAAAAACGGAACCTTTATAGGATCACTTCGTTGTCCGTCCGTCTGTCTGTCAAGACCTTTTTTCTTAGGAACGCGTGGAGATATCAATTTGAAATTAATATCATATACTGAGGTATGTAATCTCTTTAAGCAGTGAAAAAATCAAGCTTTTAAATCGACGCAATAATAAGATACGGCCATTTATATTCCATTTATGCCGCATAGATACTTTCCATTAACCTAGGATTATGAAATTTGGCAAAAAGCAGTCATATAGCGGAAGTAGAGGAAAAATCTGAAAACCGTAATTTTGTATTTATTGCACAAAAATGATTTTGTACGAGAGAAGGACAATCGTTGCGCTAGTGCGACTCGCACTTGATCGGCTTTTTTTATTATGTTAACGATTTTATGTGTACATACGTTTTCTGAGCTATAATGGATTACATAATACCATTTATAAATCAGTAATTAGAGCCGTGAAGAATAAGTCCTGTTAATCGATATTCGGACTATCGAGATTCTACTGTAGGTTCTATCATCGGTATGTAGGTGGTACCTACGTGCCGAACATAAAAAAGATTTTTCTACACCCGTAAAAAAAAAACACATTGTTTTACGGGTGGGACCGCATAAAAATTGACCTGACAGGATATGTTGTTAGTACTAAGGCCGGCAATTTCCTTTGCTGACAATAGCTTCCGTTGGAACAGACACAGTACTGATGGATTGTCAGATCTTATCTGCTAATGATTTTAAAATTTGAAGAGTCAATATTTTGATGGCATTACAAAGATTATAATGGCTACGAAGTTTAAACATTATCAAATGGCTGGCTTTATTAGCAAATATCAAAATTTAAAAAGATTATTAAGACTATTATAATATTCAAGGATAGTTTAATTATGCTACTCACCAAGATATGGCACTAAAAATAAAAATACTCTATAAAAAATGTGAAATTTGTAAATTATACATGTTCCATATTGAGTAATATTGTATTTAACTAAATATTCAAACCATAAAATAATCACAATTATTTTATAATTATGTATATGTTGCAGTCAAAACTCTTAACCAGTCAAAAGTATTTTTGACCATATGCTTTAGTCAATAAAACTTAAACAAAGTACCTAACCTAACCACAAATTTGTAGTCAAAAGTACTAATAACTAATAATTTTCAGTCAAAACCACTTTTGACCAACCTGTTCAGTCAAAAGTCGTTTTGACCGATTTTGCTAGTCAATAGTACTTTTGACTAGTAAAGAGTTTTGACTGCAACATATATATTAAATATTTAAAAAAAGAAACACTGAATTAATAAAGTATATTAAAAAATAGTTTAAGAAATACAGTTATACGATGTTCTCTAAATTTACTGACACATCCGTCTTTGTGAAGTCCATCACAGCAGCTTCCAACTTTTTTCTTTCCTCATCCGTTTTCAGTAAACACCATGCAGAATCTAAATATGCTCTTTGATGTTTTTGTATGAATTTGAAACTATGTTTCAATGTAGCACCCACATGAAGTGTCCTTAACCTTGTTTCTAATTTACCAATTTTAGTAATAAATGGCAAACTGCTGACAACAAACCTATGGGGCCCATGTCTAACTCTAATTATAGCTATTCTTGTAATTTCATTACAGTATTTTGTTAGAAGCCCAGTTCTCACAGCTGCTACTCCAAAATCACCATATAGTTGTTGTATTTTATTAATTACACTTTCATGGAATATTTTCGACTTCAAGTAGAGAGGTCTTGAGTCAGGAACTTCAGGGGCTTCTATTTCCACTGTAACATACCTGCAAAGAATTTATAGTTCATTTTTGCAAAAATCCTAATAAATTGTTATCCCTTAACGCTTCAACAGTTCAACTAATCATCATAAAACTTAGTACATAGTATTCGGAATGGATTTTATATTGTAGTCTGTAAACTATAGTACCATAAGAGAGCTGTATGCTTGTTTGTCACCATAATAATATAAAAAAAATACATTTTTAAGCAAATCCTGTACTGAGGTTACTAAACAACTGTTAATTATACTGAAATGTTTTTTATGTAAACATGCATAATATTGTGCTCTTTTAAACTAAGGCTAAATAAATGATACTCTTGTACATATAGACATAGCAAAATTAAATAGCTTAGTTACCTGTTTTTGAAGCGTACCATTGCTTTATTTTAAATTATATAGATAGATACTTTAATAATAAGAATGAATTCGCGCTAGTCAGAGCAAATTATTTTATACAGCTCGATTCTTGATGTAATTTTAAATAATACTGAAGTATATAGACATTCAAAACATTAGTGGTTGTTTGAAATATTTTTTTATATTTTTAATTTAAATTATAAATTGTATAAAAATGCAAGTAAAAGTTAAAATGAAAGAATGAAAAAGTAAACAAATAAACGTCATTCTCATTAGTTTGTCAAAGTAGGCAATAATTTTTTTTTTTTTTTTCAGATCGCTTTACGACTTTGGATGTAGCTTTTTATACATCTTTAAGATGATAAAATAGCATTAGTGATGAAAACTATAAAATTATATTAAAAATACGTAAGTACGCTATACTGTCTATTTAAAAAATGCGTAAATACTTAACATCTTAAATTGATAGATATATTAACCTCACTATTCTGTCTTATGAGATGGTCGGTAGTAATCGATCAAACTACAACTAAGTATTATTTGTACTTGACTTATTAACCCATTTATTACCATAAGTAAAACAAGGAGAGTACAGTTGCTTAAACTTTATCTTATAAGCAGTAAAAATGTATGCTTAATTCCGGCATTTCATTTCGCAACATTTTACAAACAATTGTCAATTATAAAAAAATATATATATATTACGAAAATTATCCCCAAAGCTCCCTCCCCCTCCCATTAGATCGATGAATAGACACCTGACTGGCGGTAATATTTAAAATATTAATAAATGTCAAGAAGACAAATCAGCACTGCTAAAGTTTGCTTTGTGTTATATATATTAGTATTTATTTATCTAATAACTTAAATTCTTCTTTTAAAATTTTATACACAGTTTAAACGTATTAAGAAAGAAATAGAACAATATCATGTTAGGTATATATTTGTAACATTAATAATACGTAATTTACGTGTACTTATTTATGAAATAGTACTGGAAAGTTCAAGCTTTGACCCGGGCTACAAGGTTATCTCTTGTTTAATACTATAACAATACATGTTGTACGTAATTGAAGCAATAATAGGTATATTATCTCCTATCTTGTAACCAAGGTTATAAATTTTGTCTATATTTTTTTACTTGTTGCTTATTACAGTTAGTGACACTAATCTGTGATTACATTGTAGCGTTCTCTGCACTGTAAGTGTTATTATAACTTATTATTATAAATAATTTATGAATTTTATCTTCACTACTGTTTATTTCGGTTATATTTGTCTGTAATATTTACAGACAAATATAACTGAAATAAACAGTAACTTTCTAATTTTTAATAAGTGTATATTAATACATAATTTATTATAACTACTGTCATATTTATTTATCTATTAAGAGTATATGCTTTAAGGTTAAATTATTTTCAAACAAATGAATAACGAAGTATATTTTATTGGAGTTGATGTGGGCTCGGGCAGTGTTCGTGCAGCTCTTGTAAATGATAAAGGTCATGTACTGAAAACATCTGTTAAAGAGCTCCAAACATGGAAACCAAAAGTTGATTACTATGAACAATCATCCAACAATGTATGGGAATGCTGTGTATTTGTTATTAAGGTAAATATATATTTTTAGATATTCTTCTATTGGCTACTTTAGTAACAGCCTTCTTCTAATATTTAAATTATCATTGCAATTTCAGAATGTCATTGTTAATGTAAATGTAGCAAACATAAAAGGCATTGGTTTTGATGCAACCTGCTCTTTAGTGGCATTAGACAAAAATGGCAACCCATTAGCAGTCAGTGATTCCAATAACAACGAACAAAACATTATAATGTGGATGGATCACAGGGCTCAAGTGGAAGCTGATATTATTAATAAAACCAATCATGAAATACTTAAATATGTTGGTGGAAAAGTGAGTTTAGAAATGGAGATGCCCAAACTGCTATGGTTAAAAAAGCATCTTTCAACAAAATGGTCAGAATTTGGACACTTTTTTGATCTTCCAGATTTCTTGACATGGAAAGCTACGGGATCCTTAAGTAGATCATTATGTTCTCTAGTTTGCAAATGGAATTATGAGTGTTCGGTTGATGGAAAACATGGTTGGAATATGAGTTATCTATCTAAAATTGGTTTAGATGACCTTGCAGAAAACAACTTTGAAAAAATTGGTAATAAAGTGTTGATGCCAGGAGAGAAATGTGGTGGTCTCACAGTAGAAGTTGCTAATACACTTGGTCTAAGGCCAGGTACCCCAGTTGCAACTTCAATCATTGATGCTCATGCTGGTGGTCTCGGTATGATAGGTTCACATGGTGAAGGCATAGATAAGAACATGTCTAGTCGTTTGGGCTTGATTTGTGGGACTTCAACATGTCATATGGCTGTTAATGAAAACCCTATTTTAGTTCAAGGTATATGGGGTCCATATTTCAGTGCAATGGTTCCAAATATGTGGCTTAATGAAGCAGGTCAAAGTGCCTCTGGAATGTTATTAGATTATATTATATCCAGCCACCCAGCTGGTGTTAAATTATTGAAAGTACATAATACTGGAGAGTAAGCACTTTTATATAATATATTATCTTCTATACTTAATAAAGACATTGTTTGTTTATTTAAGTAATACATGAATAATCATCTTGTATATAATGTTGTTATTCATTTACTGAAACTATTGTAAATTATATTATGTGTATATAGATATAAAAAATAATTTTATATTTAAAGATATTCTAAAATAAATAATATGTATATATGTTTACAGTGTCCGTAATCATCTTAGAGGGTTACTTGTAAAAATGGCAAACTCTCATGGTTTGAATGATGTAAGTTTGTTAACTAAAGAGTTTCATGTTTGGCCAGATTTCCATGGAAATAGATCTCCATTAGCAGATCCTAACATGAGAGGTATGATTGTTGGATTATCCATAAATGATAGTGAAGAAAACCTCGCCTTGCTGTATCTTGCCACATTACAAGGTTTATCGGTATGATACTTTGATAATTTTTATTTTGTTTTCTTACCCTTTTTTTTATAAATATAAGGAAGATAATAATCAAGCATACTAATATCCATCTGATAATAACTGGCCGCTGTAATCCATGCAAACTTGACAACAACAGAGTTGTGTATCTTTTGCTATCTCTTGTTCTATGAGGGCCTTGAGTTGAAGTGTTGCCTACTTGCTAAATAATGAGTATTTCTGTTCTTGTTTACAGTACGGTACCAGGCATATTATAGATGCATTGACGAAGGCTGGCTATCAACCCTTCAAGTCACTACTTATCTGTGGTGGAATCACAAAGGATCCTCTTTTCGTCCAAATACAAGCTGACACTGTTGGATTGCCTATATTGAAACCACATGAAAAAGATTCTGTTTTGGTTGGGTCTGCCATATTGGGCGCTTGTGCTTCTTTATATTTTAATACTGTTAAAGATGCTATTGAAAATATGGGTGGTACAGCCGAAGTTATACATCCAAATTTGAATATAAAAACATTTCATGATAAAAAATACGCTGTATTTTTACAAATGTTTCAAGATCAATTAAAGTACAGGACTATTATGGATTAAGTAGTGTTTCTGTTAAGGTTATTGTTTAATCATGTCATGAGACTCGGAGGATCAAATAAGGAAGTCTTCTTTTGTACATAAATAAAAAAATAATCATTAAGTAAATAGTACCCCAAAGTGTTATATTAAATATACAATTATCTACATACTATATTTTTCATTTGTTTTGAATTACTTATACCTAGATATAAAATATAAAAGTAGTTATATTTTTTTAGTGTAGTAAATTAAAAAATTGTATATTTGATTATAAATTAATTGTATACCCTCATGCATGCTCATCTTCAAATTCTAACCCAATTAACCAACATTAACATTTGCAAATAATGTACCTGTTTGAATAAATTTTAGATAAAAAATATTGAGAATAAATATAGAATTTTATCGTAACTTGTACCACCACAGTATACAAAGACTACATCTAACGGTCAAACCTAAAACTAAAAAACTAAGTAAAGACGTTGTGTTATGGCCACAGATATATAATTATGTTTGTGGTTATATCTAAGAACAAGGAATTGTTATAAATAATGTACGCAAATAAAATTAAAATCTGTTTAATCTATAAGTAACAACGAAAATAAATTGTTATTAATTTAAAATTTTGCTCGTTATAGATTTTGCAAAGTTCATTTTTGTGAGTAAACTTTCAATAATCATCAAAAAAATTGTTGTCTGTGAAAACCACGTCTGTTAGTAAGTCATGATATAGATAAACCATAAACTTAGTATAACGTTAAAAACAAGAAATTATATAGAAAGAATGATAAAATAAAAACTGTAAATCATATGGTTGCCTTCTTTCTTCTTATGCAAATATAATTATTAAAAAAAGGATAAAAGATATACCATCAGTATTTACCGCTATTTTTCTCAATTCATAGCGTTCTAATGCATAGAAAATGTTATACGGTTGTATAATCCTACCAAATTCAGATACAATCTGTTTGCATACTTTCTACATAAACTGTGTCGAATATATAATCTAGTAATGTAAAATTTGTTATTAACAAATAATTGACATATCAATATGAACAAAAATTTTACATACATTTTTCTATATACACTAGCCCTTCTACGTAACTTACTTACGCAACGTACTTGTTCTTAGTACAGAACGTACAATCTGCATGGATAAAGAAGTTGGCTTTTTTTTTTAATGAAACATTTGTGTGTTATATTATATTTATTCTGTTATTTGTATAAAGACCTAGATCTAAGGTTAAGGTTATAATGGCAATAACAGGCACCAACTAGAATTTTGCGTATTTTCCCTTTAAATTTCTTTTTATTTCTGAACACCTCACCCACAGACTATGTCATTCATTATTTTACACTAGTCACATTTGCATTTAATACTAGACGGTGACTGGTTGAGTTGAGGTGTTGTTTTAGGCCGTATTATAATAATTCTATAGATAGATATCTTTTAATATTTAACAAAATGAATAGTACTTTTCTGTATTACTTCCTTTTATTTTCACATAGTAATAAAGTTAGAAATTAACATTGAAACGCCCAAATTGTCAATATTGACAAGCAGGTATATAATAACCTATTCATTTTAATTTACATCTACCTCTATGTAATGTCATTGTGAACCTATACTACTTAAATCGTTCGGATTACCTTAATCGATAGCTTCTGAAATTTTAAGATAAAACAAGGTTTTTTTAGGTAATTTATCAAGCATTTTTGTATATTTTTAGGCCAAAATGTCTAAACGTGGAGCAGAAGATAGCGGTAACGGCAGCAGCCAGCCTCCGATCAAAAAAGTTCATTTTGAACCCCATCTCATTGGTCCCGTGTCCACTCTCGAGGAAATGGATATAAAAGTTTTGCAGTTCCAAAATAAAAAATTGGCACAGGTGATTTGTGTGTAATTATGTTGATTATTTACGTCACAAACATACCGCTAATTATCACTTGATACAACAACATGTTATTGTATGTCATAATCAGCTGGTTGTCAATTCTTTTATGCAAGGACATCAGAATTGCATTTAAATAATTGTATGTTATGCATTTATAATTTTTTTTTGTAACTGTATTATATTATGTATATACATGTTATGTTTTTTATATGAAGCAGTATTATCTTCTTGGCATTAACATCAAGAAAATGAAGTGAAATGAGGTCACAATAAAGTTGATCTTAATAAGCAATTACATGGGTAAAAGGGCAAAATTTGTAATGTTTTATACAAAATTTGTCTTATTTGAATATAAGAAAGTTGGTCTACAACAGACTTTTAACTAAATATTACATATTTATGAAAAAAAATGTTTATGTCACATGGCATCAGCACACATATTAATGTATTAATTATTTGAAGTTGAGGCAAAGATTTGTTCTTTAATTTAGCCACATTGGTTAATCTACTAGACTTTTACTTTGACAAAAAATTACCATCCTTATTTGTAATTTATTTCTGTAATTTGTAATTGGCTCTTCTATAACAGTCTCAATTAGACCATCACAAAGTAAAGATCAACATTGTTAATATATGTTATAAATATGAAACTTTTATTATTGGATTCTAGATTATTAGAATCATACTACTTTATTATTTCATCCTTGAGTCATTACAAATTACAGCTAGAAGAATATCTTAGAGATTAATTGCTACACATGCATAATATGAATTAAATTGTTAAAAATTACAGAAGCTGTACTAATTAGTTCTCATATATAAATTCCAAATGTATATTTTCCTCCAGACAAGTAAGATCATTAAACCCATTTAAGCTGTAAATTGGCATGTAAAGAGTTGTAACATCTATTTAAATCAATAAGTGTGATTAATTTCATACAATTATTGTTATTTACCAGTTCTAGTATTTATATATTTTTTTACAAATAACATTAACTATAGATTACTATATAAAAAGCAGCAGCAGAAGTGGAACTGATATAATGACCTCTATTCTATAAATTATATTTATCACACATTACACACAAACACATCATCAGTATTTAAATAATACTCATGATGTGTACAATTTATAAAACAAAAAATAAATTGCAAAACATTTATTTTAGCGGGATCACAGTATTAAATAAGAGAGAGAGAGAGATTGGAGCTGAAATAGAAGAGTAATGGAAAAATATCTTGTAAATGTTTAAGGACTTATTTTTTATTTTTAGAGAATAGAACAACGACACCGATGTGAAGCCGAGTTAAGAGCAAGAATAGAACAACTAGAAAAAAGACAAACCCAGGATGATGCTGTGCTATGTGTTGTGAACCGTTATTGGAATTTACTAAATGAAGACATCAGAGTGTTGTTACAGCGTTTTGATGCTGAAACAGCTGATGAGTCAGAAAACAAAAGTAATTCTTATATAAAAAATTTTTTGTTTTTCCATACTTTGTGTATATATGTTTGATTTCTATTGTCAATTCTAAAGTAGTACATAGAATAATAATATATCCACAGGCATTTTGCAAGAGAAAGTTAGTATGACTGATACATATGGGTCTTCTTAAGTCTAGGTTGACTGGACTAACCATACTGTCAAGCACAATCTCCTAAATACTAATTTAAATACCTAGACTAACTATGGAATAATTACCATATAATTACCAATGGCGTAATAATATATTAATTGTATCTGTTATATTATCATTCTATCACAATGACATTAAATGTTCAGTTACTTCTGTGAGATAGTCTAATGTTTTTTTACTATTTATCTTAGATTAATCTTTAATTTTTAGATGAGAATGAGGCGACTACATCATTTTTAATGCAGTTATCAACATGGGACAAAGAGGAGTTGGATGCTCAACTTGCAAATCGAGTTCAAGTGAGCAAACGGGCTGTTGCCAAAGTACTGCAAGCTTTTGATAGGCTCCAACAAAGGAATGACAAGATTTGGAAGGCAATTAAAGGAGAAGGAGAAGGTAATCGTTCATATTTACTGCTGGGCATTTGGAATTACAATATTGATCTGGTGCTTTGGTCAATACCAATTCTCTTAGTTTTTTTTTTAAGATTTTCTTCTCTTGTGTTGTTCTATTGGATTTATTCTCATGTCGTTAATAATATTCTGTAGACAGATGATAAATCACAAATTTTGCCAGTACCAACCTTTTGTCTGGAGGCTCCAAGATCCAAAATAGATTTACAGTTGTTGAATTTTTTATTTTGAATTGGGTGATGAGTTGCATTTTGCTTATATTCATAGAAGGAATGATGAATAATAAATTATTTTTGATGATACAGAGGGCGCACCACCGCCGTCATTGGACACGGTAGTGCTGGCTGCCAACGAGGAGGTGACGGCGGAGAATCGGCGGCTGCAAGCACTGAGTACGACGCTGCACGAAACGCACCACTCGATGACGCTGCGTGTCGCACAGTTGCAGGACGCAGTCAACAGCCGTGACACGGAGAACGCCGAGCTCAAGAACCAGATCGACGACTTGCAGTACGAACTTATGAAGGTGACTAACACTTACATTTCTTATAAATGTTATAAATCTGAAAGTAAGTCCTCTTACCCCTTGATGCCTTAATGGCTCAACCATTCACCATTATATTTAGTATACACATACTATCAGGATGGAGAAAGATATAGACTAGTAATTATTTCAGACAGAAAGAAAAAGGGGTAAACAAGTTTCTTCTGGATCGGCGATGAGCATGTATTGTAGGTGTTCATAGGCTACAGTTACCATATACCATCAGGTGTGCCATATGCTTATTTGCCATCTCAGTGGATTAAAAAAATTTTAAGCTCACATGTATAACGCGAGTAAGATCCAGTAAAATAATAGCAAGTATTATTTTATAATAACAGGAAAATTATTAGCTAGCTTAAACAATACCTTCAGTATAAGTAATTGAGAGTCAGTTTCACAGATAGCTTGAAGGCTAGTAAGATGAATATCTTACTATTACGATTTCTATTTCCTTACATAGTTTTATAAAAAAAACCTTGTATATGAAGCAATAATCGCATGAACAGTATATGATGATATCCTATTCAATTATATCATCAATCGATTGATCTAAGATCATATCAAACAACCTCGAAAATAATTTTATCTATCGCACGCGTACAGTGTATTATTTAATCATTGCTGTCAATATCTGAACTTTAACAACATGGATTTTATTTATTCTATAGATCAATTAAGCTAACTTTATGGACACTCATTTATTATACATGGTTTCTTTCATACATGTACTTATATTACTTACATATACCCACTCTAACTTGCCTACCTCGCTTTGGAATTATAATTTTTGTTTGTATAAATAAAATCCGTTATTGGCTGTAATCATAAGAGACTTAGCATGTAAGTTATTTTTTAAGAGCTGTGAATTTTTGTATAAAATAAAATAAAAAAGTCTCTATTTTACCTGAGAACAGAAAATTGGATAGCCATATAATTATTATAATTAAAATACAAAGACCAACTCTAAAGGTCTCTAAAAAGAGATTCCATACAGTAAACCTTCTAAGGCTTCTAGGGCATATTTGATCACTTTTTTGTTTATAGCTCAGATTGGTATATGAATGATAAACCTACATGATGATATTTCTATTAGAAAATGCAATCGCCTACACTAGGTGCGGTCCCGCAACGACAAACTCGAGAATCATCTGGCGGAGGCGATTGAGAAGCTGAAGAGCTACCACCAATCTGGCGCGAGCTCGTCGAGTAGTGGAGCGGGTGGTGCGGCGACCAGTACTCCGCTGTCGGCGGTGGCGGCTGCCAAGCTGGAAGACGTGGCGGCCGAGCTGGAAGAGCAACGCGAGTTGGCTAACAACCGCCTTGCCGAGCTCGACCGCCTGCACCGTCAGCACCGTGACACGCTAAAGGAGGTCGAGAAACTCAAGATGGATGTGAGTTAACATATATATATATTTTTATTATTATATATTTTTTTATTTTTACTTTTTTTTTTTTTTCATGTAACTTCATGTATTCTATAAGTTTGCAGGGTATCACTGAGTGATGGTTCTTAGTGAATAATAATGGAATGGTAATCCCGCCTGTGCTATCGGTGTACGCTGGTGGTGCACTGAATGGTGATAGGTGAAGATGAAACCACTGAGGTTGACTTAATGAAATATATTACTAATAATAGAGCTATTAGTCCCCATTATTAACAAACTCTTGTACATTACCACTGTTTCTAACCATATATGAAAAAAGGGATACTTTTTAACGCAATTTGAATTACCTGTCTGTACTGTGTCTATGCGATGTTAATCTTAGTCTAAGGTTAAACCATGTTTCCCCTTTCTACTATCACAAAATAGCAGACGTATTAAAGACATTTAGAAAATGTGTTAGGTGTTCGAATATATTACATGATTATGTGTGGATAGTATATCTATGAATTTTTGATGAAATAATATTTTTTTTTTTATTTTATTTATTAATTGCTTTTTATAAATTTATATATTAAATAATCACAGATCCGTCAATTGCCCGAGTCGATAATCGTAGAAACAACAGAGTACAAGTGCCTACAGAGTCAGTTCTCGGTGCTGTACAACGAGTCGATGCAGATGAAAACGGCGCTCGATGAGACGCGGTTGCAGTTGCAGAACGCCAAGAACCTGCATCTAAGGCAGATAGAGATGATGGAGGTTGGTTTTTTAATAAACTAATGGAAACTTATACATAGCATGTATATATCATGGGGAGTGTTCTGAGGAATTGTTCGTATTGATACTTGCTGTTGATTTTTGTCGCCATACAACCCGCCACAAATTAATATTCCATCCCAGCCATCCAGAGGGAGACTTTGTACAAAAGTCGATTGCTTGGGTACCCTTGTCCCATTCGTGTTTCAACCATGAAGCAGTTGTGTTTGCATGGCTGTGTTTCGGTTTGAAGGGTGGGATATGGCGTGAATTTACTGGGTACAGAGGAATAACATCAGAGTCCTCAGGAATGGCAATGCATAGGGGTATCATGGGCGAAACAGTATACTCTGTTACGTCCATGGTACTGCTCACGTCTATAGGCGACGGTTACCACTTTCCATAAGGTAGGCCGTCAGCTTGTTTGCCATTCTAAGTTGTATAAAAAAAAATCTGGATGAGTGGCGGTCTTCTACTGTGCGTTTTTCAAAGAACTTTATTCCACGCACAACCACACTATGAAATCAACTTTCAGCAACAGTATTTCCAAACCAATATGACATCATAACCTTCAAGAAAACCTTTTTATTAAAAGGCCATCAGCACATCTGTAATGTCTCTGGTGTTGCGGGTGCTCATGGGTTGTGGTAGTCACTTACCATCAGATGAGCCGCATACTTGTTTGCACATTGTTATAAAAAAAGCTGTAAAAATATCAATGACATTGCAATTGACACGATTATTTTTCATTTTATTATTAATAAATTGATTGAAAAATACTGTAATATTTACAACAACATAACCTTCAAGAAAAGATCATATTCCTTTTTAAAAGGCCGGCAGCACACCTGCAATGCCGTTAGTGTTGTGGGTGATCATGGGCGGCGGTAGTCACTTAGCATTAGGTGAGCCGCATGCTCGTTTGCCCCCTGTGTTATAAAAAAAAATAATAATAAAAACAAGCTTTATAATTTAGAACATTACTGAAGTTGGTAGTCAATTTGTATTATCAGATACATGTCATTGCAGGAGTTAATTTCTATAAAGCTGTACTTCACATTTCCTTTGCTTGTATTTTAGAGTGAAGAGCTATCGAGGCAAAAGGCGTTACGCGCTGAGATGATACAATTAGAAGACGTATTAGGTCAATTGAGGAAGGAGTATGAGATGTTACGTATAGAGTTTGAGCAGAACTTGGCGGCGAATGAGCAGACGGGCCCCATCAACAGGGAGATGAGGCACCTGATCACTTCACTGCAGAACCACAACCAGCAACTCAAGGGGGAAGTTCACAGGTACAAGAGGAAATATAAAGATGCAAGTCAAGAATTGAATAAGGTAATATTTAATTTTTTTATTTGTCAACCAAACTATCGTATATGCTAGAATTAAGAATGAATCTGTTAGTCATTTCTCTGTTGTCAGTATTCAAATTAGGTTTATGTCAATTAGAATACTATTAAATGCTGTATTGCAACAACAAGTCTAGGAACAAAAAAAAACTCTAAATGATTCAAGAAGTTAGTTAAAATATAGTTTATAAGTATCATAATTTAATGTTCCTCATATTTAAAATAAAATCTTATTTGATGTAACGATTGTAGGCGCGAAAGGAACTAGAGGAGGCTACGGCGGCAGCCGCCCGCGGCGGAGAGGCGCCTGACGATAAGCCGCTCGCCGTCAAAAAGGAGGAGCCCGACCCTGAGGTACTTACCACACACGGTAGCATACTCTTTTTTTTATACAACTTCGAATGGCAAACAAGCTGACGGGCCACCTGATGGAAAATAGTAACCGTCGCCTATAGACATGAGCAGTACCATGGACATAATAGAGTATACTGTTTCGCCCATGATATCCCTCATGCATTGCCATTCCTGAGGACTCAGATGTTATTCCTCTATACCCAGTAAATTCACGCCATATCCCACCCTTCAAACCGAAACACAGCCATGCAAACACAACTGCTTCACGGTTGAAACACGACTGGGACAGAGGTACCAAAGCAATCGACTTTTGTACAAAGTCTCCCTCTGGATGGTTGGGATGAAATATTAATTTGTGGCGGGTTGTATGGTGGCGAAAATCAACAGCAAGTATCAATACGAACAATTCCTCAGATATCAAGATCAGTTCAAATCAGACAAGACAAGATCAGTTGGATATCAACAAATAATTAACTTATATCAAAACAGCAAGGCGACGAGGGCGGCAGCAGTGCGAGTGCGGACGTGAAGCCAGCCGTCGCCAAGGAGCACAATCGCGCCAAGCTTCAGGAACAAGAGCTCATCATCAAGGATCTCAAACAGCAACTTAAGTTAGTACCATGTCACATTTTGTAATATTAACTTTTAGTCTTCCATGCTGCATGTTTTTATGGATTTAATGAGATCGTTTAGGTAAACTGTCTCGACAAATTTAGAAAAAATACTTCGACGTTTTTACCAAGTTACACCCGCTGTGTACGACACTAGTAGACTGTTGTAGTGCTGTCGAGTCTCACAGCGTATTAGACAGAAGTACTTTCTTCTGCCCTCTCATTGTCACATCACTCTAGTGTCTATTGTGTCACTATTCTGATACTTACATTTTGCTTTTAGTGATGTTTATGATACTCTCAATAGGTTACCATTTTTGCCTGTTTTTGAAGGTCTTGTAAACTTGATGAGGGGAATTTAATATGGCAGTGAATGTACAGGATAAATCTGTAATGGCAACACATGAGAGGTATATATACATATAAATAGGCGACGAATACTATATTCCATCAGATAAACCATCATCTTTGCCATTCAAGTAGCATAAAAAACTATTGTAGAATCATTGAAAACAATGGTACTGTGCTGCTACTGTAACTAAAAGTGTTGGAACAGGAAAGCGGTGAACGAGCAGAAGGAACTGAAACTACTGCTGGACATGTACAAGGGTGTGAGCAAGGAACAACGCGACAAGGTGCAACTGATGGCCGCCGAGAGGAAGGCGCGCCAGGAGCTAGAGGATCATCGCCAGAAGGCCAAGATGGCGCAGGTATTTACATATATTATTGGTGTTCTTATAAGATACTACTTATTTATTTTTTTATTTAAAAACTACCAGTTTAACTTACGTGTAATTAAATCGAAAAAGCTCGACTAATTTCGTCACAGTCACTCATGACTAAGGATCACGAATTCATTCCGAAACTAATATTAATACCTATACTACTAATAAATTTAAACTGAGAGCTTATTTACTGTCCAACCTTGGTAAAACAGCAGAATATTAATGTAAATAGTGATATTTGAGAACCCAATGTAAAGTATCACACACAAGCCCAAGAGGTTTAAGTGGTACTAAAAATCCAATTTTTTTAATGTATTTATGTATGATAATTAAATTAAAAAAAAAAACTATTAATAGTTAATTACTAGCCAAGATAGATAGATACTCTTTATTGTTTCCTCCAAAAGATTACAATAGTAAACTTATAAATATAAGTAATTACAAGAAATAATCACAATGAGAAAACAATTAGCAACCTTATCGCTAAAAGCGATCTCTTCCAGGCAACATTTGGATGGAGAGTATTTAATCCTAGATTAGTTTCCAATAGTTAAACGTTAATTAGTTGTAATGATGATGATGACGGCAGGAGAGCAAGCGGGAGCGGCGCGTGGCGGACGAGGACGCGCTGCGCAAGATCAAGCAGCTGGAGGAGCAGAAGTACGAGTTACAGAAGCAGTTGTCGTGCGCTAGGCCCAACGCCGACCCGCTCCATGCCTTCTCCAGGCCCTTCGCCGGCTCCCAGGTAACGAACCAACCAATCTCTATTATGATTTTACGTATTATTTGACTTTTTTAACTCGGATCTTTCGGATTTATGTAACAAATGCTATTATTTCTGTACTACCCTCGTCGTATGTATTCGACAGAGAATATGTGTGGTTTTTCCGTTTATTCGCAGCTTTTATAGTCTATCTTAATGAAAATATAAACAAATGAATAATTGACCCGACCATAAACAGTCTTCTGATGTGTAATAGCAATTTATTAATTGAATAAATGTTTTGATTTGTTATAAATTGCGTTTACAGTGTGTATCTGTGATAATTTCATAAAAAATTGTTTACGATTTCATTAAAACCTATTGAAACATACTATATAAAACACAATAAAAAGATACAGAATGTTGGAAATTCTAACAATTTATTATTTTGTTACCATTGAATATATATATGGCCGTATGGTCCCGGCATAGAATAGGCCACCCCCTTTCTTTCCTGTGGGTGTTGTAAGAATTGACTAAGGTAGAGCGAGGGATGGGCTGCAGCATCCCTTTTAAAACATCTCTAAAGCCTAACTACGGTTGCCAACCCGCCTGCAAAGCGTGACAACTACTGGCACCCCCTAAGGGGGAGGCTTATGTTCAGCAGTGGACAATTAAAGGCTGGTATGATGATGATATACATTATTATCATATCAATTATTATGGCATTAATAGAAGAATAATTATATTTCTATTTAACTTTGACGTTTGATTTAAATCCATCAATCAAGGTTGAATTCATTTCAATTGTGGTCCTTTGAGCCGGATAAAAATATACAATAAATACTTACAACAATTATTTATTTATTTTAAAATAAATGACATACATGTGTATATATCTACAGGAAGAAGAAGCGTTATTAAATGAAATGGAAGTAACCGGACAAGCATTCGAGGACATGCAGGAGCAAAACTCGCGACTGATCCAACAGCTTCGGGAAAAAGACGATGCTAACTTCAAACTTATGTCCGAGAGGATAAAGGCGAATTCACTGCACAAATTGTTGCGGGAGGAGAAACAACTTTTACAAGAGCAGGTAATGTTGGCCAAAATAATAGTGATAAGTTTAAGAATCGGGCTTTGTATTTCTAAGTAGGATATATATTTTATTAATTTTAGTTCGTGAATTCGCTCAAGTATGGTATACAATTTCTCACGGGAATCACTTTTTTGTCTTAGTCTTATAAATTATAGTTGTTGCCCGCAGTATCGTCTGCATGGAGTTCAGTAAACATTTGTTAGTCTTTTTAACACCACTCATATGATGACTCATGACTCCCATGGACAGACTTTGTCTAGTTACAATTTTATATATTAGTTATATTTGTGTGATGATTATTATTTGGCACGTTATAAAAAGAATCTACCATATACATTACATACATAATTTGCGCGCAGTATCCAACCAATATTTTACGCTAATCATCAGAATTTGTGATTTTGTCTAAGAATTTAAATATAAATACTGGTGCTTTGAATACCTTTTAATTTCGGTTTTATATTTTATGGGATATTATATTATATTCTATAAGGATGGAATAAGGCAGTAAATTTACAGGGTACAGGAAGTAACACCTGAGTCCTCAGGAATGGCCATTCCTTAAAATACTTATTATAACTTATTGCATAAAAAAATGTTACTGTTTTTTTATTTATTATTATATATCCATCAGTCATGTGAGTGCACTGCGTGCAGGTTGTGACACGAGATCAGCAGATCGAGTCCATGGGCGCGGTGGCGCGGCGGCTGGAGGAGAAGGAGCGTTTGCTGCAGACAACGCTATCGGCTGTTGAAAAGGAACTAGTCCTCCGGCAGCAGGCCATGGAGATGCATAAGCGGAAGGCAATCGAATCTGCACAATCTGCCGCTGACCTCAAATTGCACCTTGGTACGTTATTATTAATAATATTTAATAAATCACTGGTTTAATAAGTCACTTATAGATCGGTTTAATGCTGATACGACAGTGGCGAGAGGAGTGTTGAGTTTGGAATTTTTTATCTAAAAAATCTTTAATTAGCCTGTTTTATCTTTCAACATATATGTTATAAGTGATGCCAAACATGATTTTATCATTGTATCCTTCTTATATGTATTTCTAGTGTTAGCTTTTAAACATGATATAATTTTCTTTTTCTTTTTTTTTTTTATTTATAGTATGTGCCCTTGTTTTTACTGTTGCTCATCTCCCGCGTTTGTTTTATATTCCTTAATCTGTTTCTTATTATAATTTATATTTACTGTTAGATTTTCCTTGTAGGAAAGGCTGTTGATCTTCCAAATACAAAAATAAATAAAATGACAAAAACAATAACCAAATAGTTGGAAATTTATTTCTAAATTTTTTTTGTTTATACAACTTAGAATGGCAAACAAGCTGACGGCCCACCTGATGGAAAGTGGTAACCGTCGCCTATAGACATGAGCAGTACCATGGACATAACAGACTATATTGTTTCGTCCATGATACCCCCCATGCGTTGCTATTCCTGAGGACTCAGATGTTATTCCTCTGTACCCAGTAAATTCACGCCAGTAAATGTGTTTTTCCCACAGAGAAATATCATGCGCAAATGAAAGAAGCGCAACAAGTGGTCGCAGAGAAGACGAGCGCACTCGAAGCGGAGGCTTACAAAACAAAAAGACTACACGTAAGTTTTTACTATGAATTCTAGATAAATCTATATCATTTTCTATTATTTAAAACACATTTACATATTCTTTTTTTATCTTGCTACAGGAAGAACTTGCTATGTTGAGGCGTAAAGCAGAGAGGATGAAGAAAATGGAGCAAGCAGGCAGCAGTATGGATGAGGTACTGCTCGAGGAGATCAAGGAATACAAGGAGACACTTACCTGTCCATCATGCAAAGTGAGTTGTGGGGAAACTGCTTTATATTAATTTTCTTTTATTAAAGCTTTTTTTATAGCCTAAGAGGATAGACTTTTTTATATTTTAATATTACTATACTTAAATTTGGCGCCCTCTGAAGTCTACTTTGTGTTGGTTGCCCATTTCCTTCCGTTCTAACTAAAAAAAATTAAGCTAATTTTATTAATTTATAGATAGTCTACTTGTTCTACCCTCCATCGACTACTTTTTCCATGCTGTATCCTAGATATGCAATGGTGAAAGCTTTTAAGAAAATGAAATAATGTAATTCGATTCATATTAATATAAAAATATATTCGCAGGTGAAACGCAAGGACGCAGTCCTAACGAAGTGTTTCCACGTGTTTTGCTGGGATTGTCTGCGCACGCGCTACGAAACGCGGCAGCGGAAATGTCCCAAATGCAATGCCGCCTTCGGTGCCAACGACTATCACCGCCTCTACCTCTCTACCTAGACTGTTCGCGGGGGGATCGCCCTGCATCACGTGCGTCTCTTTACACCTCCACATGGTCACGCTCTCTTTTGGACCGTCACTGTAAATTATTTCGCTATGCGTGTATTTTGGTTGTATCCAATACACCTTATAAGTCGAATGATTGAACTAAAATCTAGATGTGTCCAGAATATACACTTTCATATGTCAGACGACAGGAGGTGTTTTCTGCATTAGACTGGTCTTATTGCACTCGGCACCTGCACGAATTTATTTTAATTTCATTGGAATTGTACACATATTGTACAGATAGAAGGGCGCCGATTAACTGAGATATTGACGTCTTAACAAAAATAATAATAGTTAAAATATAACCTAATACAGATATCAGAAACAGCTTTTATATGCTTTATACTTCTGTCAACGCCCATATTTTACAGACTTAACAAATCCAAGATTGGGCATCTGTGGACCGCCCGCTCGGTTAGCATTCACTTTCTGTGATGATAGTTATAGATTTTGACATAATTTATTACTGAAAAAGTAATTAAGAAAACAATATCAGTCGTCACACGCGCGGAGGTTGAACAAAAGGAATAGGTTGTGAATTGGATTGTATTGTAGATTGTATCAGGAGCATTTTATATTAATGTGTGTATAAATGTCTTCTAAATATTTATAAACATGGATGATGAGTATAAAAATTACTTTGTTAAAATCTAGCTAATTGTACCTAAATTTATTAACTCACTACCTAACACAATATCCAAGGAAAAGAAAATATATATACTATATTTGTCTGTAAAATCTAATAGCCGATTCTAAATTAAAGCATTTTAAATGAACTGAGATTCACTTAGCTCTCAGTCATGTTTGCATTTAACTGAGCAAACAAATGATAATTACAAATTAATATTTGATTACAGCATCGTCATTAACAAAAGTTTTAACTTCACGCTTTTCTAAATTGTCAGTTAAATAACATTCATACATGACCTTATCACAAAAGTTAAAATAAAAGTTGAAGATTATCATTGACGAGACAATGTTCAAGACTTTAAAGGATATCATGTCATATTTTGAATCTAAACTATCTTGTATTTTATGTAAATAAACACTCAAGTCGATTAGATCGAAGTGTTAATGTACTCTATGTACTCGATACGACATTGTATTTGATGGGATTCATCATTTCTCCATTGTGTCTGTATAAACACTGTATTTTTATATACACGTCGTAATTGTTACAAGTATAAGTAATAATGCATTTCGCAAGAATGTATATGAGATGTATTTAACTGAAGTAGATGTTATTTTGCGGAAGTCTATATCACTTGTTAGTTGATAAGAATGTTTTTGTTTAATTCCACTAACATTAGTATGCGTGCGACTTCTAACATTTGAGGATTGATTATTATTATAATTAATAGAAGTTCAACGACATTCTCTATTAGTTTTCAATCTCTGATCGTTATTTGTAAGACTTCTGTTTAATCTACTACTATATATTCTAGTACTAAAATTTATATTATTATTAATAGTCAATTTTCAAATGTTGCCAATCACACTCATAGTAATGGTATCGAAATTAAATAATCCCAATCAATTAACCAGTCATATAAGATGTGTTATAAATGTGTATATTTAAGGATATCATGAAATCGAACAAGTGGATATAGTGTAATATGTATATTTAAGTTAATATATTTAAGAATTATGCATAAGTATCTTAATAGACGAGCTCGTACACATGAATTTCCTATGAGCTGTTGCATCGTCGATCATTGACTGATATATTTATATATTTAGTTTTAAATTTTTCATTGGGCTTGGCTCGTAATATAAATACATGAAGTAAAAAATCGACCGACAAATATGACTTACCCAGTTTTAATGTATAGTTAAAAATCTTTACAGAAATTGGGTGTTTAGTACAGGATTTCCTGTAGTTCTAGATATAATAAACAAGTCCTAAATGGGCATCAAGTTAATTCACAGTATTTAGTTAATAACATTTTTATAATATTGAGGTAAGTGGTAAGGCTTTGTATGCAATATTTCCTTTGAAATTTTGGAGATAATATTCCATGTTTCATTGTATAAATTATTTTCAGTATAAGCTGAAACTAAGTACATAGATCTTAAACCACCTATTGAATTAAAATAGTACTTTTAATTCTAAAAAAATTAAGTTAATTGTCTCCATATTTCGCTATTTACCGAAATTCAGTTGATCCTTTATGTAAAATGTTAAAATTACATGTTGGTAATAAAATGTTTTGCAATAATTGCAATAACCGACAGAAGGATGTTAAACGTATTTTTTTTTTCTAGTAGATTTAGAAAAAATACAAAGGTAGAAACAAATGCAGTTACATGCACTTGGTGAAGTAATGATATTTGTTATAAACATCACAAAATAATTACTGCTTACATGATTAAGCAAAAAGAGGGTAAACATACATTTTTTAAATCATTATATTTTGTATATTTTTTAAATTAAAATTTATTGTTCAGTTTTAAAATCACAAAAAAATAGATTTTGTAGTATTTAGATGTTCATTTGACAGATTTTGATATGTCAACATTAGGAAATGTAGTAAAACTGTAATAAAAATATGCAAAATACAGTGAAAGTATACATAACTGTTAAACTTGTATTATTTTAATGGAATATGTCGAATAAATGTCTCAAACCAAATATTTTTGTCTAATTTTATATAAGCAACATACCTGTAACCAGTACATTGCAATAGTTGTTCAGTATTGGAAAGTAATCCCAAACTATATAATTTAAGCCACAGTTTCTCGGGGGAAAGGATTCTTAGCAATGGAGAATAGCAACCCCCCATTAGTTGTTACTTATAAGGACTTTACATTGTATGTTCATCATGTCAGATTTTTTTTTGATGGATGAAAATGGTATGGTAACCTCGCCTGCGCTAACGGGATACGCTGGCGGAGCACCAGTGAAGGGTGACAGATGAGAACGAAAACAGGCCAATTAGCCCATCATGATGAATTCATCAGGAATTAACCATGATAGTTTGCAGGGAGAACCGCGAGGAGGTCGACCTGCTTGGGTATATTGCTAGCAATGGGATTCTGTATATATTACTAACAATCCCTTTCCCCCCTATCATGTCAGATTGACCTTCACACGACTCTTCTAATTCCTATTGAATTCGTCACAACGGGGTAACTGATCATCATCTATCTTCACCTACACTCCTCACCGATATTTGCAAACTAGCGCAAAGGCAGGGTTATCGCTTTATTATCCAAGAAAAACTATGGTTCCTCTGATGGTATTAAGGATGAGTGCTTGTTTGTAACCTTCCTGGTATAAAATTCTCCAAGTTCCTCCAAGTTCTTTCATCTACAGTTCTTACACAAACTAAATATTTAATTACAGCATCGAGGGTAACAAACCATATCATTTGAGTTTCAGTACTCATAAGTAGTAAATTACAATAGGACACTGATGACCACCCAATTCGATATCGCCCACAACAGTTGGATAACAATATTCATTACGATCGGGTTTTTTCGATATTACATATTGGATATGTCTGTCTGTTCCAATATTTAATATGTCTATTATTAGACCGTATATAGATATTATAACTATGTACAAATATATAGATATTGCTATACCATTAGTTGTAATATAATTTTATTGTTTCAGCCGTACTTATAAATGGTTTATTAGTTATTTGTCTCGAGAAATTAGGTTGATCCCATTGTTATTTAAATTAATATCGCGATTAAATTAATATTAGACCAATATAGCAATAAGCCCTATCCATTGCAAAAATAAATGCTCTGTTTTAGCGAAGATATCGCGTAACATATATAAAAAATAATAATAATAGAGAGGGATTAAAAATCAATTTAATTTTGGAATATTCTTATATATTTGTCCTGATTCAGGATTAATTATTTATTTGTATTTTATTGCACCTGTAGAATATATTTTTACGAATTATTTTAACCAAAGATGTACAACAAGCGAGCTTAACTCTGTAAGAGTTCTCTTCTACCAAATAGAAACAGCACGGTTGTCGTGTTTCATTCATCAAATGACGATGACCTAAACGCTTACTTATAATATTCAAATATACTTACATTCAAAGTACAGAATTATTTGTATAGAATGATGAATAGGTATATATAAAATATTATACTTTGCATAAAATACTTATATATAATCACACAAATATAATAGATTTATGAGGACAGAAGGTGCTCTTTTAATCTGGTCTTGAAGATATTCAGAGATTGGCTTTCACGAATTTGTACTGGAAGAGAGTTTCACAACCTAGCCGCATGAACCGTGAATGATTCACTATAGCTAGTATAGTATTATATTATTTGTGACTATAGCGTGAGAAGGTTGCTAATTTAAATAATACCAAAAAATATTTCCAATTTAGTATTTATTTACATACATACTATTTACATCGCATAATTAATTGTATAATAATATTATTAACCTCAAACTAATGTGAGTACCAATACGATTTTACTGTTTACAATATATACCCGATTTTCTTAAAAATCCATGTCAATAGCACCGCAAGCAAGCGATTATATACTTTGGACGAAGCATTGTAACTGTTTGTACTAAGTTTATGACAAAACAATACATTTGAAAGCATAATAACAAAGATTCGCGCACAACGTGTCGGATCTCATTACAATGCAATGCAATTACAGCGTGCCGATGAAGCTCGCCTACAATGCGCAATGGCACATATTAAATGTATGAAAACCATTTTTAGAACGCATTTCGTTGCGACTCGTTGTATCGCGTGCGATAATACTTTAAACTGCGCGATTTTAAACTATGACGTAGCGCATTCCACACAGTTCAACACGACCATCAATAACAACTCACCATAAATACAAAATCAGTCTCATTTTGTTACAATTGTCTAAATTACCAACATACCTTGTTAAATTGGCGTACGTGCTACAACCATAACATAATTTTATATAAAAAAAAATCAGTTCTACATTTAAATTTAAGAATTTAACACTTGATATTCAGATATTTAACAATCGACAAAAAAAATCTTAATAATTCATAAATTACATTTTTCGATAACAATAATAATATTGTATTATTAATTCTCGGATTTCGTGATGATTGAAGTAATCGTGCTACGTTGACTAGACCTCAATAGTTTGATTACATTAATTTATCAGCCATTTTTATTTATTATATACACATTTTCATAAACAATTACATTGTGATGCAACATTCAAACGACGTAGTAAACAGTTTTACCTAGACCCAGCATTAGTACACTTACAAGAGGAGACCTAAGCACTAATGGCACTTAAAATACTTCAATTATATTACTAATTTAGAAATAAGTAGATCGATATAAAAAATATAAACCAACAAAGACAAAACGAATTTTTGATATTTAAATCACTAAATGCATTCTAGGAATGAAATAATTATTATTATTAAAAAAAAATACAATAAAAATTTTGAGAAATAGCAAATTACTATAACATTTTTCAAAAATCATACTTAAGTCATATTTAATTTTTCTATAAATTACTGGTGTTATTGGACAATCGACTTACAACATTAAATTACAAATCAACTGATGTTGAGATCAATCAAATAACAATCCTTTTTCAAAATCAATAATCATTTCGCTCTCTTATATATATCTACTAGCGTCTACAATTTATTTGTATTGAACCATGCAATTCCATAGAAATATTGTGACAGTTAATATAGTAATTTGATATAACACACTACTCTTGTTCGTAATATTGAATATGAATCACTTTGTGTTTTTAATTAAATCTATTTTATATAAGATGAATTATTATATGTATACTCGGAGTCAGTGGTCACGTATTAGCGATTCGTGACATGAAATATGCATAGGACGGACGTCACAAAGAAAAAAAACAAAATAGTATTCATGATTCTACAATTTGGCTTATATTGTTTGTATATGAATTAATAGATTTTCTTAATATAAATAAAATATGTTTTTTTTTTATAAAATACTTTAAGTAAATGTTACTGTACAAGTGAATAATAATATGTCATTACACAATATTGTAATAAGTGGGAACACTTAGACCTGTATAATGTAATTATTATAATTAGACACTAGTTATATTTTTACGTTGTGGAATTAAACATTGTTTTGGTCTACAGGTATGGCCGTATACTATTTATAGTTTGGTTCATAAATAATCGTATATTTTAATGCACGTAATATGTCACTGGTGGGAATACTGATCACTTTAGCCTCGTAAGTAATGTCATGATTATGTTACTAAAAAATAACTACAAATGAGAGCATAGTGTGGGCAACAACAAAATAATTTTATTACCTTTATTTGTTTAGGAGTGACCTATATTTGTATGAATAAGGTTTACGTTTTTGACGTCACGGTGTTAAAAATAATTTTGTATTAACTTTAATATTATTGACAGCTTTATAAAACAAGTTAAAAGTCGTCTCGATTTTAAGATGTGACATGCAAGCGAACGACCAAAATTGGCTTTAGAATAGCGACTTATTAAATCATATACATATCCTTATATGAATAACGTAAAAGCGTGACCGTGAATCCGTGTAGAAAATTCCATGCTTCTGCAAATGTTTGAAGAGAGAACATTGTTAGATAATACCTAGATGGACCGTAGCGTTAAATTGTTGGTGGCGGACTAGGCGGTGGTATGCAGAGGCTGCGGGGCGAGTGCGGGTGGCGAGTGGGGCGCGGGCGGCGAGGCGAGCAGGAACGCGAGGCGCTCGAGGCGGCGCTGCAGCGCTGCAACGCGCGGCCACGGGGGCAGTGTCGCAAGCGCTGACAACGCTGCATCCAGCGCTTCATAACGCTGCCTCCGCGAACTCTCGCTGCACGATCGCAGCTCCTGCAAAATGAATATGTTAATAATTTATATCATAAAAGGGCAAATTTATTTATTATTTTTTTTTTTTAACATAGAATTGCTATAAGTAACGTGCTGTAAGTTATGCAAGGAATGCTCCTGTTGCAACATGTTCATATATGACAATTTTTTTTTTGTGTAATGCCATATTTTAAATAAATGATTGTTTAATTGACTGATATCTATAAGAAACCGTTGCTACCATCCCTTTTAAGATAAGATATAGAACTATTTATTTAAACTACACTTCACAAATATATATGCAAATGTGGCTTGGCTTTGCATAAAGCAATTGCAGTATATTTGTATCAACTACGTTATCGCTACTCACCTCTTCGACAAACTGTAAATCGTCCTCTTCACCTGATTGTGCCAGCTGATTTTTGAGCGTCTATAAAAAAATAAAAGTATAAATTATTTTACTGTATTTTTAATTGCTTAACTCAATAGATAATATACTATTTCATTTATTTTTTACATATAATAAATAAATAAAATGCTAGTATTGTACATATAAGCGCTATTCATATATTCTGTAACAACTGAATCTCATTTTGACGTTACGATTAAGAATTTTTAAATAGAATAAATTTACTTCACTTGATACAAAAATCAGTGAATTTTTTTAAGTAACTTAGAATGGCAAAGAAAGCTGATGGCCCACCTGATGGAAAGTGGTAACCATCGCCTATAGACATGAACAGTACCATGGACATAACAGAGTATACTGTTTCGCCCATGATATAAAAGCACCTATTGTATTTTTTTTTATTATTAAATATTATCAGAACTAGCCATTTGGAGCATCCTGCATAGATATACGCAAAGGAAAAATTATACCAATTCGAAACATAGTTGATTATATTTATACACTTTATTTATAAATACTTTTTGAATCTTTGAGCTATGGATTTATCTAAACGCATTTATTTTTTTATACGCATAATTTATTATTTATTCATATATAATATATATAGGGCAATGTTGTTCAAATATGTTTCGGCTTGGTAACCGTTTCCGACTAAGGCAGTATACCCAAATAGCTGACTAAAATAGCTCATGAATATATAGCAAAAATAAATCAATGGCTTATATGTGATGGATACTATTATGAATTAAACAAAGAAATCTTGAATCTCCTTTTTTTATCACGAAGTTGGGCAGTTGCGAAAATACAGCAAAACTAAATAGTAAAATATGTATGTATTTATTCAGGTAAGTACAGCCTAAGTTGGTCATGCTTAGAGGAGTTGTTAGTAATGGGGACTAGCAGCCCCATTGCTAGCAATACACCCTGTCAGGTCGACCTCTGCGCGGTTACTCCTGGAAATCATTGCGATTAATTCTCAATGAATCCGTCACGATGGGCCACCAGACTTGCTTCATCCTCACCTATCATCTTTAACTGGCGCCTCGCCAGTATATACCGATAGCACAGGCAAGGTTACCATTCCACTATCGTTTAATAAAAAATAAATAAATAAAGCCTAAGTTTAACAGTGATTATTTACAAGGTGCTGCAACGTCAAGAGTCAACGCAAGCATCGGAAGCTACATGTCGGGGCGTGGCCGGGATGTTCTCTCCTGTATTATCCAATATACTACATATGAATAGAAATCCTACTATGTATTTATTATAAATGCGAAAGCTTGTAAGTATGGATGGATTATTATTTAATTACTCAAAAACTACTTAACAGATTTAAATAAAATTCGATACATAGATAGGTTATACCATAATTTAAAACATAGAATACTTTATATAAAGAATCATGCGGGAAAAGCCACAGGATATAGTTAATAACAAATACAATTGTAACAATATAAATAGATGTGGCAGTCACAAAAATCCTGCAAGCTTTACAATTACATACTGCATTTTTTTTTATACAACTTAGAATGGCAAACAAGCTGACGGCCCACCTGATGGAAAGTGGTAACCGTCGCCTATAGACATGAGCAGTACCATGGACATAACAGAGTATACTGTTTCGCCCATGACACCCCCCATGCGTTGCCATTCCTGAGGACTCAGATCAGACTGCATGATCATCTCAAGATCGATTGTCAGTTTATATATACATTCCTCGCAAAAATTAAGGGAACATAAAAATTTTTGAAATTTTTGGGTGATTTTCAACAGGCTGTATTTCAGTGAAAAATAATCGTACAGGAAATTTAAAAAAAGGGTTTTGAAGCTTGAAAACTCTAGTTTTCAGATTTTTTGGTGAAAAAATTTTTGAGCTCCGGTTTCCATGCAATTCTTAAACAAAGCTGAAAATATTTTTTTTCTAAATTTTCTAGGTTTCGTTTTTCACTCTATGGGCATGGAAAAATTTTTTCGAGCTACTCCATTGTATAGGTCTCTTAGCGTGTTTATTCAGCTTCAAAAATCGCTTTGGATGGCTCAATTACGACCATTTGTCTCCGAGATATCGAACTTTGAATGCAAAAGCATCCTTTTCCATTCAACTGCTAATATCTCTGGTCGCACAGCAAGCGGGCGCCGAGTTTCTTTATCTGCATAAAATTTCCAATTAAGCACAGTCAAGAGTTAGTGAAGAAAAAATTTTTTTCCACCTCTAACATTGAATTGAAAAAAGTGGAAAAAAGTGACTTTTTCTCTTTTTTGGTTACTTGGCTGTATCTTCGCTAATATGGGCGGGAAAGCTAAGGTTTGAGGAAAATTTTACAGTCTATTGTTCCTTAAAGAACCCCCTAAATCCCTGGAGCGAAAACTAAAATCTGAAAACTAGAGTTTTCAAGCTTCAAAACCCTTTTTTTAAATTTCCTGTACGATTATTTTTCACTGAAATACAGCCTGTTGAAAATCACCCAAAAATTTCAAAAATTTTTATGTTCCCTTAATTTTTGCGAGGAGTGTATATAAACAATGATTTCTTTACTTTATAGGCTGATTGCTTTCTAATAGGTATCTAGATGATGTACGTTGACCAAATAGGCGACGTGCTGAAGAAGGGCCAAATTAAAAGTACCCGTAACCGGCGAGCATGTATGAAAAGATTGATGAATGTGGAAGAAGCGAAAGAGGTTTGTTTGAATCGAAGCATTTGGCGTTCCATTGTTTCTGCCTACCCTAATGGGAGACAGGCATGACAGATATGTATGTATGTACTTTTCTCCGACAAACAGCGCTACTAGCAATCAACTAGTGTTAACAACCGCAGTTAGGCTTTTAGAGATGTTTAAGAGGGGCACTGCTGCCCATCCGTCTAGCATTAAGTTCTTTTAGTCGCCTCTAACGACAGCCACAGGAAAAGAAGGAGTTGGCCTATTCTATACCGGGACTACACGGTTTCTAATAATTTTCACTTAAATTATGTAAAAATTTAGTTAATAATGGGTCTAACAATAAAAATTTTACTGTGATATCATATTATTATTATAATTTTTAATTTTAGAAATAGGCTTAGAGAAATCGCGCCTCAAAATCGACTCTATTAGCATTAGCAACGATATAACTTGTTATATCGTTGCTAATAGAGTCGATTTTACCAGATTATGTTACTTGTAACATCATCTGTTTTTGTATTGAATATTTTCTCTTTCTCTTATTCTTCATAACAAAATGTATGGATGAAGTTAGTTTTCGATAAGTAATCCCAATATATATATATATATATATATATATATATATATATATATATATATATATATATATATATAATATTTATATATATATAATATTTATAATGAAATAGTATATATAATATGTTTAATCGAGTTGAGTTGTATTTCTAATAGTAAATATATTTTGTTTTATATCTATAAAATCGATTTAAAATATTTATTATTTCAAGATATATTATAATTTTTCAAAATTTATTGCACGAATATGGGTACATATATTAGATGAAAATATTTTTTACAAGTCCTTTATTCCACTTTCAACCTTATCGGCATGTACAATATAAAATTAATGTCAAATTGTTGTTTATTAAGAATTTGTAACAATAAAAATAATGTCAATAATAATATACACACATAATGAAACATAGTGAATAATCAAGGAGAGAACATAAGAGTTGTGTGCACTAGAAGCAGTGGTAATGCAACATCTGGACTATTAACCTTGGCACTTTATTCTTGACTCGAGATCGCCAAACAGGGCCTGAATGGTGTAAATACCTGTTTCATATTAAACCAGTTAACGGCACTAACAAAATTGCTAAACACGATCGCATCACGTGTGTTTTAAAATTGTAAATGGAAAATTTTAATAAAAGAAACATAACGGCAAATAAAAAATTACTAACTAGTGAGTTTTTATTGCGTAAATGGAACATACAAACGTAAATGTTTTAAGAATGTTTATAGTATTAACCCAGTAATTTTGCGTTCTTTTACAAAGCATAATTGCGTGAGAGTCGTTAGTATAATTTAAAAATGTTTTTCTGTCAATAAATTGCTTAGTAAATTAATTTTATTTTGTTTTGTTTTCCCGTTGTGCTTTATCAATTTATTGAAATACTGTACAATTAATGGACCCAAAATGAAACATCACACTTTATTAATATTGCAGTTGAATATTTATTTTTTATTATTTGAATATTCTAGATATGATATCCCCACTCTCTCGCACTGCATTATATTTAGTTCATAATTGGAACTGATAATTGTCACGTGACGCAATAAAATTAAGCTCATGCAATAACAAGGGAAAACAAAAACTATACTGAAACTAAATTAATTGGAATAATTGCGAAATATAAAATAAATATATATAATAAGACAAATATAGCATTGATGGCATAATTAATTTAAATCGAAAATAAAGTATTAAGCTTTTCAATGGCCTTTATCCTCATTGATCACCAGTGACAATAATATTTATTTATTTAATGACAAACAAAGTATCATATATTACAAATACATTGATTTGGATGTTACATTAAAATGTAGATATTGGATAAATCAGTACTTTTTTTGATGGGTGAAAATGGTATGGTAACCCCGCCTGCGCTAACGGAATACGCTGGCGGAGCACCAGTGAAGGGTGATAGATGAGAATGAAAACAGGCCAGTTAGCCCATCACGATGAATTCATCAGGAATTAACCATGATAGCTTCCAGGGGGAACCGCGAGGAGGTCGACCTGGTTGGGTATATTGCTAGCAATGGGATTCTCAGTTTCCATTTCTAACAATCCCTTTTGCCCCTGGATAAATCCGTACTACTCCGATATCTATATATTGGGTTTCTCTGGATATTGCTAGTGGAAAAAGACATCACTCATTTTTATTTTATATATTGAATAATCAATATATAAAGTATCTATTATTAGGCCAATATATAGATAATGTAACTATGTATTATATATTAACCATCCCTATTAAATTAGAAATTTAACTTAAGCAAAAATGTTTCTCAAGAAATTACTTATTCATTAAATGCCTTATTTGCTGCTTAAATTCTTGCGTTTGGTACAAATTTTTGGCTAAATCTGAAGAAGATAGATAGAAAATAATGTGAATATTTGTATTTGGTGTAATGCAATGTGTTTGGTACTCACTTCGATGGATTGCCTGTACTGCTCAATCATATTCTTACTGGCATCAAGCTCGGCTAGTTTCTTCACTACAACGTCCGCCACATTCTTTTCTGTTACATCTATCTTGTCTCTGGAAAGGTAATCTTATATTAGTGTATGTATTCCAACATATTTATCTATCCTCGTGAGAAGAAACTAGCTAACAATTAGTATTATTAACACAAGAATCTAAACCACGCTGTCTGACCAAATTGTCTTGATCAATAGATTCCATTCACGTTATTGAAATTTCTCTATTTTATGACCAAAGTAGTTTTATAAAACAAATCGAATACTAGGTAAGTAATTAATATTAAAGCTAGTTTTTTTTTTTTTTTAATTATAGCACAACATGTAAGCACACCATTCTGAGCGAACAGAGACGGTATAGTATTCATAATACGAACAACCTAAAAGAAAATTATTTACTCTAAACAGTTGGCTGCACTATGCTGTACTCACTTAGTAAGTTAGTAACGCTAGTAACGTTTTAACGCTACGTTTGAAGGATCCGAGGTTGTAGGTTGAAGGAAACACGTTTTGGTAAAGACAATTTCACATTAATTTACACATAGGTTTTCCCACCATACGGACGGCTCGTGTAGGAGGCATTGAGTGGAGCCAGTATGATACAAATGTAAGACACTTTATTTGATCGTGCCGACGAACAATGAATCTGCGGTGCGAGTAAAGGCGGCGATGATTGTGGCGGCTTCGCACAGCTTGGGTACCTCTGTCCCATTCGTGTTTCAACCGTCAAGCAGTTGTGTTTGCATGGCTGTGTTTCGGTTTGAAGGGTAGGATATGTCGTGAATTTACTGAGCACTGGCACAGAGGAATAACACCTGAGTCCTCAGGAATGACAACACATGGGGGGTATCATGGGCGAAACAGTATACTCTGTTATATCAATGGTACTGCTCATGTTTATAGGCGACGGTTATCAGTTTCCATCAGGTGGACCGTCAGCTTGTTTGCCATTCTAAGTTGTATAAAAATAAAATAGCGATCTTATAAATATGTAGCGGTTACTTGAGCGCGGCGACGAGCATCGAGTCCGAGGTGCAGGAGGAGGCGGCGGCGGCGGCCCGCAGCGCGCGCAGCAGCTGCGCGAAGTGGTCGTCGAGCGCGAGCACGCGGTCCAGCAGCGCGCCGCGCTCCGCGTCCTCGGCCTCGGAGCGCTGCCGCTGCACGATCGCCGCCGACAGCTGCTGCAGCGACTCGCGCTCCGACATGCACTCCGCGTCCTCTGCACACCGAAAGGAAATTATATAGTTTTCCATCTAGAAGTCTAGTAGTAGTTAATAATTGGCTTACAGTTAAAAGTTAATTAAGATTGTGTTCCACAAAAATACCGATGTCAATTGTAGCAAAACCAGCGATTTTGACTTAAAAATTAAACAGATTTTGACAAAATATCTATAGAACTAATCTACAAGTACATATATCCTTACAGACAAAAAAAAATTCTAAATCGATTTACACCTGATAAAGTGTAATTAGGTAACAAATAATACAAAATAAGTTGATTAATTATATATTATATAATTTTATCCGACAGAACCAAAGGGGCTACTATGAAATGTATTCCGAAATTTGGGAGCCGAACAAATGAAAAATTTGATGTTATAATTCCATAATACATACTATTTAAAAATGTTAAAATATAAATTCTTTGGATTTTTATGGATTTATGACGAACAAAATGTTAACCTCCGTTTACTGGGTCGATTTAGTTGTGAACAAAACATTTGTAAGTAAAACACAAAATTAGATTAAAAAATTTGGAACTCCATTTCATGGCAGACCCTCTGATCACAAATACAATACCTCTGTCCTCGTCGCAAGACTCTCGCTCGGGCGATAGTTCCTCACCGCTCCAGGCGCCACCAGCGCCCTCTGCACCCGACCACCACTCTTCCGCGTATTCTGCAACCGTGTCACGACATACGTTTAATATTCTTATACATAATGTTATCAAACAATCGATTAAAAAACTAGAATTTTTATTTTATTATTAAAAATAAGAATAAAATAAGATATGAATAAAATGTCAAATCTTACCGTTATGGTGAAGATAACACTCATTCTACCTACATTTCTATGAACGTATTTTAATCTAATAGAAAATGTGTGAACTGCTATAAAAATAATGCATTTTTGCGACGATACCGTAGCCAAATGTGAAAACTTCGAAACGTCTTAAATAACAATAGTAAATATTTTTTTAAGACGTAAACTTATATGATATTTTTATTGGATATTAATAGAAATTCGCCGTGTAGGTCCCAGCATAGAATGGACTACCCCTTCCTTTTCCGTGGGTGTCGTAAGAGGCGACTATGGGAGCATATGATGGAGGGATGGGCAGCAGTGTCCCTCTTAAAACATCTGTAAAAGCCTAACTGTATTTGCCAACCTACCTGCCATACGTGGCAACTATTAGTAAGGCTTCCCTTATGGGGAAGGCTTATGTTCAGCAGTGGACAGTCAACGGCTGAAATAATAATGAAAATACTACGGCGAGGATAAAAGCAGGCCAGTTGGTTATGAACTTATCAAGAATTAATCATGATGGTTTATAGGTGGGTTCGTATAACTATCCTGCTAGCAACAGAACCGTGTAAAACGTACCAGGATCTGTGACGAGGCAGGGCTCGGTCTCCGAGTCGAGCAGGTCAGCGGAGTTATCATCTGAAAGTCGCGAGCGGTCGTCGTCGTTGGGCACGTGGCCGGCAGCTGCGGCCGAGCAGGCGGCGGAGGGTGTTGCCTTCAAAGCTCGGGTGACGGCCGCTAGCAGACCACCGCGGGATTCGTCCTCGGGGGATAGTGCTTCGCCGCTGTCGCTGCGACTGTTTAAAAATAGAATTCACTCTGAATTATGAATTCGAAATTCAAATTGTTACTACACAATTAAATCAGTTAGATGCTGCAAAAATGTATCGTAGCAAAACTTAATGAGCATGACTTTACTATCAGGATATAAAAGAGAGCGAAAAACATGTAATTACTGTGTGGAAATAAACTTAATTTTTTGCGACGATATAATAAACGGGAATATTATAAGGATATCGTGACGGTAAAATCGTACAATATCGTAGTATATTATGATAAATTATAAGTGTGGCTTATTGCTTTACAGTTTCCATTTGTTATCATTAAAGACTTTGTATAAAAGTAGCTTGTAAGGGTGTATCAATTCTACTCGTATTTCTACTAAATTGTTTTTTGTCTGTTTTAATTTGACGCGGATGTCACAGTGTAATCTATAATATTCACGGTGCTGTGTACAACACGCAGCTGTAGCATATCTGCCAATAAGCAACGGTCACTACATTCTATCAGATGGTTGTTAGCCTCGTTTAGCATTGCGCATTTCATTGAAACCTTAGATTAAATACATAAAAATCAAGCCTCAAAAACGGCTCAACTTTTTGTCAGCTAAATCTGGTTGGATATGGCGTGAATTTACTGGGTACAGAGGAATAACACCTGAGTCCTCAGGAATGGCAACACATGGGGGGTATCATAGGCGAAACAGTATACTCGGTTATGTCCATGGCACTGTTCATGTCTATAGGCGTCGGTTACCACTTTCTATCAGGTGGGCCGTCAGCTTGTTTGCCATTCTAAGTTGTATAAAAAAAAACTCTGTTGTCCATGGCACTGCTCATGTCTATAGGCGACGGTTACCATTTTCCATCAGGTGGGCCGTTAGCTTGTTTGCCATTCTAAGTTGTATAAAAAAAAACTCTGTTGTTCATGGCACTGCTTATGTCTATAGGCGTCGGTTACCACTTTCCATCAAATGGGCCGTTAGCATGTTCGGCATTCTAAGTTGTATAAAAAAAATGTTTTATATAGAAATCACTCGTAACTATAATATAATCTTCACAAAACATTAATATGTTTTGTAAGGCATAGATAGATAGATAGCATAGATTTATTTTGTAAGGCACTTAAAATTGCCACTGTCCTTGAAGTAATATTTTGCACGCTAATGTTAGCAAAACATGTTAGAACTATACAAATCCTACAATGAACAACAAGTATGTTTTTGCAGTTACTATGTACACATGTTTGCAAATAATTTTTTCTCAAACATGCTTGGAAATTTGAGCATTATTTTGACAACCTTCTTCGAGATAAATCGAACTTGCGGTACTGGTCGAGCAGCGGCCGGCAATAGTTGTATGAAAATCCATATCTGTCGTGTTTAGCGGCCAAATAAATTACTATGTAAAATCATATTTGTCGTGTAATTTAAAAATGGAACGATCTTCTACTCCGCAACATGGCGATCAAAGAGGTAACTTATAAAAGGTTTAATTTAAATTTCGAACTGGCTTGCACATAGAAAGCTGTTTAGTGAAAAAAAATAATACTTTGGCGCGTAAAAAGCTATTGTTATTAGTTGTTCGTCAACTTCGTCATTGGTTTTAAATACTTTTGTATTTGACAAAATGAGTTCAAGTGAAGACAATGAGTGTAATGAAATTATTTTAACGCCACCTGAAATTCAAGAGGCAGCAAGAGCCGTAGTAGAAAACTTGTTGTCGCCAAAATCTAAAGAAAAATATTTGAAAATCTATGAAAATTTTGTTCAATGGAAGAATGAAAGAAAATCGAAATCCTTATCCGATAATGTTTCTCTGGCTTATTTCGGCGAACTCGCCAAGAAAGTGAAGCCTACAACGCTTTGGGTCATCTATTCAATGCTAAAATGCACAATTTTAATGAAACGTAACGTGAATTTGAATAATTTCCGCGCATTATTTGAGAAAAGTACTATACAAGCCTTGGCCGCAACTAGGCATTGATGGACTCACGTATGTATGCCTCGGGTTCCCCTCGGCCTACATTCACACGTTCGTCCATCAATGCCTCTCTTGTCAGCCGCTGCAGTAATGTACTATTTCTCAAACATGCTTGGAAATGTGAGCATTACTTTGACAATCTTCTTCGAGATAAATCAATATTGCCGTACTGGCCAAGATACATGCGTACAGCGGCCGGCAAAAGTTGTATGAAAATCCATATCTGTCGTGTTTTGCGGTCAGATAAATTACTATGTAAACTCATATCTGTCCTGTAATTTAAAAATGGAATGACCTTTTACTTCGAAACATGGCTACCAAGGAGGTAACTAATAAAAGGTTTTTATTAAATTTCGAACTGGCTTGCAAATAGAAAGCTGTTTATTAAAAAAAAAAAACAAAGGAACATTATGGCGTGTGAAAAATTATTATTGTTCATTATTCGTCATTGTACTTAAAAAGTAAAATTGTGTTTTTGATTTCCGCGGATTGTTTGAGAAAAGTACTATACAAGCCTTGGCCACAACTAGGCATTGATGGACTCACGTATGTGTGCCTCGGCTATGCCTTGGCCCACATTTGCACGTTCGTCCATCAATGCCTCAGTTGCTGGCCGCTGCAGTAATGTACTATATCTTTATCTTTATTTATTTATTATCACGCAAATTTGTATGAAAAAGTTGAGCCGCTTTTGTGGAAGCATTATGTACGGAACCACTATGTGTACGCGACTATTTATTATCACGCAATATTATATAGATAAAGTTGTGCCGGAGCCAGTGTGTGTAGGCGTCGTGTGTGGTGTATGTGGTGTGGTGCGGCGCACCTGTAGGCGTCGTTGTGGTAGACGGTGGGGTGCAGCGCGTGCGGCGGCAGGCGGTAGGCGGCGCACAGCGCGGCGGTGAGCGCGCGCAGGCGGCGCGCCATGCCGTGCAGCGCGCGCAGCGCGGCGGCCTCGCCCGCGCCGCCCGCGCCCGCGCGCCGCGCCGCCGCCGCCGCCAGCGCCTCCTGCCGCCGCTGCTCGCACACGCGCACCAGCTGCCGGCACTCCGTGCGGCTGCGGCGCACACACGCACACTTCATCGTATTTATTTATTCATTACTACAAATATCTCTACATGGCGGACTTAATGCTTAAAGCATTCTCTCCCAGTCGACCGTAGGCAAGTGGCAGAATACTCGAATGCGGTTCTACTAATTATTGATACACATACATATTAAAATTACATATATAAACGAATAAATATATATGAATAACAAATATACTTACACATATATGATATATACTATATTATACACGAATTTAGGAATAATATAAAGCACTTACTGCTCGGATAAATGATAATCGTACTATCTAACCACTATCTATATACGTTTTTTTTTTTTGGTGAATGAAAATGGAATAGTCAGGGTTACCAGAATTCCATATGTCGAATAAGTGTCTCAAACTAAATATTTTTGTCTAATTTTATATAAGCAACATACCTGTAACCAGTACATTGCAATAGTTGTTCAGTATTGGAAAATAATCTCAAACTATATAATTTAAGCCACAGTTTCTCGGGGGAAAGGATTCTTAGCAATGGAGAACAGCGACCCCTTATTAGTTGTTACTTATAAGGACTTTACATGGTATGTTTATCATGTCAAATTTTTTTTGATGGATGAAAATGGTATGGTAACCTCGCCTGCACTAACGGGATACGCTGGCGGAGCACCAGTGAAGGGTGATCGATGAGAATGAAAACAGGCCAGTTAGCCCATCATGATGAATTCATCAGGAATTAACCATGATAGTTTCCAGGGGGAACCGCGAGGAGGTCGACCTAGTTGGGTAATATCCCATTGCTAGTAATGGGATATATTATTTACCTATTTTTAGTCTCCATTACTAACGATCTCTTTCCCCCATATCTATATACTCTATGATTTATTTATTTAATTATTTATTGTACACACCAGTTATAAGAATATGACAGAGGTAATTAAATATACAAAGGCAAGCTTAACTCTAATAAAGTTTTCTTCCAGCAACACCCAAACTGGAAAGGAACATCAATGTCAGTGCGTAGAGCGGTGTACAGTATTGTGACAATTTTTAAGCAAACTAGACAAAATTAAAATAATAACATTATATATATGTAGATGTATTACATGTATATAATACATTATATACATATATATAATAATGATGCCCTTCAAATATCTATGATTTAGATTACTAGAAGGTGACTGTACAAAAGTCGTTTGCTTGGACACCACTGTCCCATTCATGTTTCTAGCGTTAAACAGTTGTGTTTATGATGATGAAATGATGACCCCGCCTGTACTATCGGTATACACTGGCAGGGCACCAGTGAATGATGATTGGTGAAGATGAAAAGGCAGGTCAGTTAGCTCATCATGACAAATTCAACAATAAATTAGTCACAAAGATTCCTCTGGGAATATTAATAACAATGGGGACTAACCTCCCCATTACTAACAATCCCTTCCCCCTGGTTTGAAAGGTGGGATGTGGCAGTGAATTTACAGGGTATAGAGGAATAACACCTGAATCCTCAGGAATAGCAATGCATGGGGGGTATCATGAGCGAAGCAATATATTCTTTTATGTACATGCTACTGCTCATGTGTATACGCGACGGTTACCACTTTCCATTAGGTGAGCCGTTCGCTTGTTTGCCATTCTAAGTTGCAGGGATTGTGTGGTAGTTGGGTCCACTAGTGGGCACTGGTCGATAGTGGTGGGAGGCACACCTCTTGTCGCGGTCGAGCGTGGCGCGCGCGAGCTCGGCCTCGGTATCACGCAGCGAGTCGCTGAGCGCGCTGGTCTCGGCGGCGAGGAAGTCCTGCATCTCCTCGGCCTCGGCCAGCCGCGCCTCCAGCGACCGCGCCGTCTCGCGAGCCATACGCGCCTCCTGCCGTCCGAATGAAACCTCTTTATTAGTTTCTTTAAAATTACTATTTTTAAATACTTTTTGTTAGTAACCGTTTGAGTGCCGACGAGCGCCATCGCGCTCGTGAGCATTGTAACTAAAAGTGCCACGGACGCCATAGCGTTCGTGAAATCAGCTGCTGTTTAGCTCGCTGTAGAAAAATTATTAAAATTGGATAATTTTTGGAGGAGATACAGTTTTTTTAGAACAACAATCTTTTAAGTGTATTTCATATATGTAAACAAGTTCAAAATGTGCATATACAAAATATTAATAAAATAAAGCTTGATGGATCAACAATCTGAAGTCCAATGATCCGGATAATCGACAGCAGATAAAAGTCCATGGTGTCCACATAACCAAACAATGTAATAAATCAGAACATTATGAATTTATATTTCGAATAGCGTTTCCATATGTTTTTTTCTTATATTTTCCTCCTAACCAAAGGCTAACATTAATAATTAATTAATTGAACAGTAAAACGATTAAAATGAATAACAATAGTAAAATAATAGATTGCGTGTTTATTTCGAAGTTTAAATTATTGTTTTCGTGCGTAATTGGTTTTTAATTTGTACTATGTATGTATGTTATTAAAATTGAATTTGCAATAAATTTATTGACTACAAATAAAATAGGTTAGTTATAACAAAATGACGTAATTTGTCATAACAAATTTATTTAAGTCGACATTAGGATGTGGTATATATGTAGCTATAAATAATTACATTAATCAATAAGTACATAATGATTTTTATTCCTTACCGTGATTACACGTGTATTATTGGAATCGTTTCTAAACTGACATGCACTTAATTTTAAATTAACAATTTAGTGAAAGCATTTTTTCTCAAATCACCAAAAATTAAAGTAGTCTTAACTTATTCTATGTTAATATTATATAGAGGAAAGATTTGTTTGTAATCGATAAACTCAAAAATATTTGACCGATTTTAATACTACATTACTGCAGCGGCCAGCAACTGAGGCATTGATGGACGAACGTGCAAATGTGGGCTTAGGCGTGATACGTGAGTCCATTAATGCCTAGTTATGGCCAAGGCTTGTATAGTACTTTTCTCAAACAATGCACGGAAATCAAAAACACAACTTTACTTTTTAAGTTCAATGACGAATAATGAACAATAATAATTTTTCACGCGCCATAATGTTCCTTTGTTTTTTTTTTCAATAAACAGCTTTCTATTTGCAAACCAGTTCGAAATTTAAATAAAACCTTTTATTAGTTACCTCCTTAGGTAGCCATGTTTCGAAGTATAAGGTCATTCCATTTTTAAATTACAGGACAGATATGAGTTTACATAGTAATTTATCTGACCGCAAAACACGACAGATATGGATTTGCATACAACTTTTACCGGCCGCTGCCCGCATATATCTAGCCAGTATGGCAATTTTGATTTATCTCAAAGAAGATTGTCAAAATAATGCTCACATTTCCAAGCATGTTTGCGAAATGTATTTCTGAGCGGCTTCTAATATCTTTGGCAGGCTACTACTAAATCATCATTATCATATCAGTCCACATGTGTGTGTGGTTTCGATCAGCGTACTAACGTGGTGCAGCGCGTCGCAGCGCGCGCGCAGTGCGTCGCCGTCGGCGCGCTGGCGCGCGGCCAGCTCGCGCGCCGCCCGCAGCTGCTCCTCCAGCGCGCGCAGGCACGCGTCCGCGCCCGCCTCCGCGCCTAACATCCACCACGAGTCGTTTAGAACACAGCTTACAAACCAATCTATACGGCTTTATTAATTTTAAAACTTATGCCCATTTTTATCCGATATCTACAATTATCGGAAATGACAAAAGCAATATAGATATATAAATATATGACATTAGACTAAATTCAACGACAAAATCGTAGATATAATAAAAAAAAAAAAAAATATGAATTTTGTTTATTACTTATTTACTCATTTAATTCAACAATCTCAATGTATGTTTTATACAGTGCGATAACGCTGAACACTAAGGAAAATATTTTAATCTAAACCTTAGAATAATTACATTTACCTTATAGCAAAATATAGCATATTATTTTGCATTTGTATTGTCAAGGCATAGTTTGTAATGGGGAGATCGGTCCTCATTGCTAGCAATATACTCAGGAGAAGGAACAGGGATTGTTAGTAATGAGATCGAACAAACCTATTACTTGCAATATACCCTAACAGGTCGACCTCCATGCGGTTTTCCCTGGAAATCATCATGATTAATTTTTAATGAATTCATCACGATGGGCCAACTGACCTGCTTCATCTTCACCTATCATCCCTAATTGGTGCCCCACCAACGTATCCCGATAGCGAAGGCGAGGTTACCATTCCATTTTCATCCATAAAAACAAATGTATTCCGGACGACCTTCACGCAGTTCAGTGGTAACCGTCATGGTTAATTGCCGCCATTTATATACCGTTAGCATAATAAGCGGGGGCGCCATTTCATTTTCATCGATTTAGATTTACTAAAATCAGAGTCGCTAGTCCCCATTACATTAAACAAAGTACTACTGACCGGCGCCGGCGAGCTCGAGCAGCCGCTGGGTGTTCCGCTCGAGGTCGGCCATGGCTGCGAGGCGCGCGGCGCGCTCGGCCGCCAGCTGCGACTCGGCGTGCAGCCGCCGCTCACGCTCCGCCGCCGCCGCCGCCTCGGCCGCCGCCGCTGCGTTCGCCAGCCGCTGGCACTCCGCGTCGCGGGCACTCGCTTGCACACCACGGTGGCAGCGGCTTACCTCCACTCGTCTGCCAATTGACAATCAAACTAGGTTGACTACAAAATATTCTATTATACACTTTAGGTCCATTGACATTTATATCGTTTATAAGTGTAAAGATCTTTAAACAAACATTACATTTGACGACTGCGGACTATAATATCATAATGTGGATTTCATTTACTTATGGAAATATATTCGTACACAAACAAAACATGAAGGGAATAATAATCGCTCGACCACGATTCCGAGTTCAACGGTACGTGGCACTGAAAGCACGGCAGCATCTATGAATTGTCCTCGAGACCGAGCTTTTATGACAAGCCGCACGCTGCTAAGGTCCAAACTAGTGTAAAAAGGAAGGCTTGCGGCTAAGAAGCTTTGTATCGAAGATTGTTGCATTGATGGAAATTTTATATACAAAGTGAAGCAAAATTTTATAAAAACTAATACCATGCAATAAGTAGCAATAATAACACAATACTAAATTAAGTATTGCAAACAAATTCTATTATGTAAAACTGTAAAAATTTGTTTAGATTATTGTTACTTAATCTGTTAAATGGCAGAACGGATTTGAATGAATAGCTTTAGACAACTATTTATTATAACATAGATATATATAACTTACGTTTCAATATTAGGCATAACACCCGATAACGCTGACTCCACATCGCTCCCCAGAAGTACTGTCTGACATGTTTTTTCAGCATATATTCGCACTCTTGTTTTTATTGTAGTACGGGAAGAAGAAGAACGCACTACTGTTGGTCTTCTAGATGAAGGCGGAGTACTTTCATGTTTAGGTGAGCCATCTGTTTCTGCGTCCCGCCGCCTACGCGGTAAAGTTCCATACTTGTCGGCAGCATTGCGCGTGGCACTTGCGTCGGTAGAATTAGTCGTCAATCGAGGCCCATTTGCCGGCCAGCGTTTTTCTTCACTAGGGGAATTAGGAGTTCTACATCGTGCAGTCGACGTCTTGGTGGGCTTCGCACGCAACGCGGGACTTTCGCGTATGAGGTTTGGCAAGTCACCGGTCGGACGGATTCGCGGTTTCGGTGTCAAGGGGCGGGGCTTCTCGGGTGGAGTTGGTTTCTCTCGACTTCTTGCGCGTTCACGAGTTGCTAAATTAGGACCGCGGGGTGCAGTAACAGGGCGTGGCGTTGACGTTCCAATAGGAGAGCTACGTTTAGGTTCCGTTACGGTTACATTGACACGACGACGAGGACGGGGCGGCGCTCCGGCTAGTGACGAGCTCTCGGAACCACATCCGGAACCACATGACACTACACTAGAAGCACATGATCGCGAGCCGCCACCGCTACTAAGCGCCCGTCCGCAACCCTCTACTCCACTGTCACTGCCCGCAGCGTTTAGAGCGAGTTCGTCCCCAGCCGGCAAACTATCCAAGTCACCTATTGACCGTACATCGTCGTTTACTTCACACGTTTCATGCTCACTGAAAGTTTCCTTCAAGTCTGTCACTGCGCCTTTACAATCCCCAAATCTATCCAGAACTACACCACTCTCCTCTCTGTTTAAACTTTGATCATTATCAAGTCCATTAGAAGTAACTGTAGATATAGATACTTCAACTTGGTCTGTTGCAACGTTAGGGGTATTTTCATTGGTCTCCAATTTATTCGATGGCGAGTCATGAACCTCACCGGCACACGTAGTAGTTTCCTCTGCCATTGCGTATGTCACATGTTCTGTAACATAAGAAACAATTGGTACCTGAGTAAAGGTTTAGCTAGAAATTATAATTGTTAGGTAGCAAACATTTAGTTCTATACAACAGTATTGTAGAATTACATTCAATGTTCATTGTGCTAGTGTTATGCTGCGAGACATCGTTGCCCCTAGGGAGGTTACTGCCTTTGTCTTTGATACTGCCATCAAAAGCTTTAAATCGTATAAATTATAATTTAAGAAAAATATGATTACAATTCTAAATTGTAATATACTAGTAAAATGTGTCTAAACGCAAAATTGTTTAAAATAATCAGAACAAGATATCGGAGAACAGAAGTGCCTGATGCTTTATTTTGCTAAAGAAACCTATTCACTGCAATTTATACAGTACTCATAGCAAAAAGCAAACCTGCGGAATGTTGAATAGTGAAACTAGTAACAATGAGCAAAACCTATCGACGTATTGCAATGAAACAGTGCTCCGTGAAGTGGAGACCGGCACAAAGCCTCGTTCCCAGGCGTATGACTGAGAGGCCCCCTGCAGTTGGCCTTGCGTTGGCTATTCATATCAGAAACAAACGTTTATCTTTTTGCATTACAATTAAATTACATTCCCATGTATCATACGTTATTGATAACATAAAGGAGTCAAATTATGATTATATTGTTTGATTGGAACAAAGGTTTGTGTTTACAATTTTCCCATTATCATTAATCACGCCATATTATCAGGTAACAACTGATAGATAAAATGGAATAGAAGTTGCATTCGATAAAGCTATCTCTACATAAAGAGGATTAATTATAAAGGGTATATCAACCTGAAGCCTATATATACATATAATTATGGATATGTTATATTGGTATATGAATTATTCTCAAGAAACGTAATTGAAACATGAGAGCAATAATTGAATCCTTCATTTTAAATGAATCACGTGACATACTCTCAATAGGCTACAAGTATGTATACCCTTTACCACAAACCCTATTAAGTTAATGTTGATTAAGTAAGTAAGATACAGGAAATTACAAACTCATTGATTGATAGAATACAGAACGCTCGGCAGGGATCCGCGGGGTCATCGCTCGGAAATTTGCTGGGGGCACATTATCCGATCTATTCGTATGTGGGTTTCGAACTATGAATAGCGATTACGAAGGCACACTACTTAATTTTGTCGAGGCGGTGCACTGCGACGCGCCGTCTGCGCACCCACTTCGTTGCGTATTAATCAAGTCTGTTTATTTTTACCGGCATTATAACGGTGCGGCATTAGCCGGCCATAAATTAAACAAGTTAGAAAGGCCATGGCGAAGGTCCCAAGTCAATGCCTTTCGTGACGCGTTACACATAATCTAACAAAGATTTTGCTATTAAAAGTTTCAGAATAATTATGTATAATAATAATCATAACCCCGTTAACCGTGTGATCTCAGCAAAGAATAGGCCTTCCCTTCCTTTCCCATGGGTGTCGTAAGAAGAAACTAAGGGAACTTAATGGTCAAGGGATGGCCAGCAGCGTCTCTCTTAAAACATCATCAAAGTCTAACTGCGGTTGTCAACTCGCCTACTAAGCATGGCAACTACTGGCAAAATCCGTTAAACCAGGAAGTCCCTTAAGTCAGGAAGCTTGATGTAGTTTTAATTCGTATTTTCTAATGTACTCGAGCACAAGTCTAATTCTATTTCCCTCGTCACTCTGACGATATCCTAGGGTTAAAAAGGAGTAGTGATTACACTCATATCATATGGACATTATATTATTCGACTATAAAAATACTGAACCATTATTCTCATATATTTGCTGATAAACGTAAAATATTATCTTGTTAATATTAGGTTTGTATAGATTTTTTTTGTTGTTAAGCAATGTAAATTTATTCGACTCCACCTGGGAGACTAGCAAATTATAATCTGCCAATGTTTGAGGACGACACTTAAAAACAAAAATAACAACTTTTACTTGACGTTAGTATTCAGGACGAGGATGAATAGTTATAATGAACCGTACTTAAAAGAAACCAAAGCACGTATAGTAAATAGTAGTTTTTCTTCGAGAAAACAGAGACCTGCGTTGCGTTACATATTTTATAAGAAAGTTTACAAATAATTTTGTTTTTTTTTTTTTTTTAATGGAAGATAATAAAATGGTAATCCCGGCTACGCTAATAGTATACACTGATGAGGCACCTCCAGGGGGACCGCGTGAAGGTCGATCTGATAGAGTATATTACTAACAATAGGACTGGTAATCCGCATTACTAACAATCTTTTCTCCTCCATTTTGTAGTGTTTAAATATTCGAGTTCGAACGTTAGTAAGACAATTAGATTATATACTAGTAATGAAAATTTTGTTTTACTATTACTCAAATTCTTAGGAATTAGACAAATTTTCTAGGCTTCAGATCAGTTCTGACTTATACATTTGGCAATTTTCCAAGAGTCTGCACTGTGTTCTATGTCGAGAAACATTTAATATGACAATCTGCAACCCAGAAAATCCGCAAATATATATACTCATTACTGTTTTCAAATTATTTAATATATGTGTATATTTAAAGATAATATTGCTATTTACCTAGAAAACTATGAATGTGTAGAAATAATTAAAGATTACGTCCCACAAAAAAAAAAACCGACTTCAAGTGTTATTTTTTGTCTAAAATTTTATATCTAAAAGCTAAACCACTGATACCAAGCTCGGTTGGAAAGTAGTCAAAACTTATATATGGGATAAACCCTTATATATATATAAGGGTGTAAGTCTTTGTGAGGAACTATAAAGAGATTTTCATTCATTCATTAATAATATGTGACAATAAAAACGAAAGTACATATGATTATTTTAAGCAACATTACTGTTAACCTTTTTTTTATACTACTTAGAATGGCAAACAAGCTGACGGCCCACCTGATGGAAAGTGGTAACCGTCGCCTATAGACATGAGCAGTACCATAGACATAACAGAGTATACTGTTATGTCCATGGTACTGATACCTCCCATGAGTTGCCATTCCTGAGGACTCAGGTGTTATTCCTCTGTACCCAGTAAACTCACGCCATATCCCACCCTTCAAACCGAAATACAGCCATGCAAACACAACTGCTTCACGGTTGAAACACGAATGGGACAGAGGTACCCAAGCAATCGACTTTTGTACAAAGTCTCCCTCTGGCATATAACAATATAACATAATGCTAACCATTTAAAATCGTAGCTTACTATCGATAGAAAGCAAAAAGGAAGTCAGTGGAAAAAATAACAAGCATGTAGGTATTATATACTTACGGAAAGATAAGCAAAGCTGATTATAATGATTAATGTATTGGAATGTGAAACTGGCGCATTCCTTTTTTTATTTAATAAAATTTAAATATGCATTTGAATCAATATATATTATTTAAATCTTTACCCACTTTCAATAAACATATCGAGTTGACAGTTTTCACACCTGTGTAGTTCAAATGATAATATTATGCTTAAATTTATAATATAATATGGAGCTTGGTGATAAATTGATAACCACCTACGATGTTACTACTACTCGTAGCGTAGCCCGTGATTGAATATCGATGTTAGAATTATAGCGGCGTGCGTTCAAAAGCTATTTCGTTTCGATTATTTGAATCACGTTTTTACCAAATATTTCTAACTAGTTCCATCTGATAGCTTTCCCCACGTAAGTTAAGGTAAAAATGTGCTGTGTTAAATCAAGACTATGACCCATGTTTATACTAAATTTATTTAGAACTGAATTGCATTCAAACAACTTCACAAGGCTAGGAGGTACATTATAAAATAGTAGGATAATAATAGTACGTTTAACCTGAAAGGGTAAGCAGAAACAAGTAATATTAATAAAACTGAAATATTCAAGCACAACTGCAGAAATATAAAAAAAAAAAACATTGTCTTTCATGTCGAATCTATTACAAGACAACGCGACTAAAATGAAGAATTACTTTTGCTAGAAGAAAATTAACGTAAAAACATATTCAGGTTATTTTTCTAAATAATATTTTCTAACAACAACCAGACCAAATAAAACATGTATAAAAATAATTTACAAATCCTGCCCCTTTTACTTTGAAAGCGGTATACTATTTACTAGTGGTAATATAAACATTTACGTGTTCCATTTTTAGATTTTAAACATACGAGTATTGAAAGAAACTGGCAACTACCTGAAATAGGAGATTTAACGATAAAATATTATTTTTAATAATTTCATAGCTTTTAAATTTGCATAAATTTCAACTTCGTTACGTTTTTAGTGAGATAAATGTGCAGAAAAATCATTGCACTCGAATGTAATAAGTTAATAATGTAATAAGTATCCTTTATTTATCCAGATTTTTCACATATTATGTTTTGTTAAAAAAATCTAATAACTTCTTGAACTCTTAATGGATAGATATATTAAGGGATTTCTAAATTATGATTGTTATATGTGCGTTTATATATGCACTCGATATTAGAATTTTATGATGTATTATATGTTAATTGTATATGTATTTGTGACAAGTTCGAGACGGATTTCATCGAATTATTTTGTGACAGAAATTGGCAGTGTTATAAACAAGTCACAACAACCTAGCTACTTTAAAGTAAGATTTAACATTTCGATTGTATACAAACAAACAAACACTTCCGCTTTATTATAATATTATTATCTCTAGAACTGTTAGTCGGAACAAAAATTCTTTTTACATTTTATAATACTTTTCTTGAAGAAGTTTGTAGTATTAATCAATATCACGATATGACCACGAGCAAAGCCGCAGAAAACAGCTTGTATTATATAAAATAATCTAACAATAACGCTATTTTTTATACATAATACCTATGATTGTTGGTTAGATCCAAATGTATATTGTGTGTTGAGTTCTGTATTGCGAAACAACTCTACAGTCGTCAATTTGCCCTACCTAATAATTAACATTCCTATATGTATATATTAGTTTGGTACTCATATATGGACCAAAATATAAATTATACTGCGTAGTATTTAATCAACTCAGGTTTCTTAACATACAAGTTTGCGTGATATAAAAACGAATAAAAATTTTAGACGCTAAAAAAGCGCTCTCCGCGAAGATTTATTGCTACAGTACGTCATTCCTTAATTTAGATCACATTAAGTCCGGACCTTGTGTGGCAAAAAGTTAAATGTACACTTTTTTTACTTACAATGATGCAGTTATCGTTTTAGCCATTGTTAATCTCTATTTAGTTATCATTAAATTTATCTCAACATCAGAATACTTTGACTATTATAGTTAATATGAGTATAAAAGAAAAATTGTGATGCATACTTCTATAGATAAATAATACATTGTTGCATATAAAAATTTAGTTATACCTGCCCACAATGAGAATTTGGCTTTAACGAAATTAAGCTCAAACAATGCTTTTAACAGAAAAAGAAAAGAAATTAAATTGCGCCTCTATATAATAAATTCCTCTATATATTAAATTGCATCTCTATTAAAACTCAAATGAAGTGTACACTTCCGCTAATTTTTAAATTTAGTTAAACATTTTGAGCCCTAAAGACGTTAGTTTTCATTTAACAGCATACCTACATGCAAGACAAGGTCGTTGGCTCGTTGCACTGTGATTAACTAAACAGATTCGGTAGTTCGACGACCGGCGGACGTGATATTTGCCAAGATTATGTTTATAAAGTCTAATCTGGTAGATACTAACTAACAATCTAAATCAACTAATGCTAAAAGCTAATAGTATTTCGTCAACAGCACGCCAATTTTTGAGCTTATAAATAAATACCATTGGATGTATTACATCATGTATGCCATCTAGTTCCAAACTAAGAAGAACTTGTACTAAGAAAGTTATACCAAGAGTTTCGCCATGTAGGTCCCGCAATTTCTATGCCGGCCACTCCTTTCTTTCCCATGGGTATCGTAAAAGGTGAGAGAGCTATGGACGAGAGTTGGGCAGCAGCGTCCCTCTTAAAATACCACCAAAAGCCAAACTGCGATTGACAACACGTCTGCCAAGCATGGCAACTACTGGCAAAACCCCCTTATATTATGGTATGTTCAGCAGTGAACAGTTGATGGCAGATACAATACAAATATCTGAAATTTAACAAATAGAAATTGAACTGAAAAAAAAAAAAAACTTTTATTCATCGGTGAAAAACAGAAATAAAATAATCGTTGGGTATAACAGGACTTCTGGCTGGTGCGCGTCGACGTCCCAATGGGCTTGGCACAAATTAGAAACACGGCCGATGTCCTGTTGCTGTCACGAACACGTCTAATAAAAAAGCTACAACTTTGTGTAGGTTGGTGACACGAGCTTTCCTCTTTTATTTTCGTTAGTAACTAGATTGCGGTTAGGGTGCGTAGAATGACAGATAATGCAGAATATAAAGTATAAATAATAGCGGGTTTGCCCAAAAACAAGCAGACACCGGACTCAAGGTTACAATTTTAAGGCAGTCCGTCAATTAAATCAAGTCAATCTAAATCTAGTCTCTTCTAGATTGCCACAAAAAAATACTAGATTGGACCTCGTAATAAACTATCACAAAATGAAAGGACGGACGCATGATGTCTTAATTGTAACTTATACTAATTACAAAATTTTCAATTTTCATTTTACAGAAACTTACAAAAATATTAAATAAGCTTTCCTGTGTTGTAAAATTTGTAATTTATTTGTTGGCCACCGCTATTGCCGCAGGACTTTGTATAAGAAATGTGTTTATAGAAAAAAATTAAGTATACGGATGTAACTGCTTTGAATGCCTGAATTGTATTTTGAAATTTAAATTAGATGTAAGGTTAAATTAAAATATACACGTAAATTTAGCTATTTCGAATCTCTTACTGCCTTTAAGCGCAAAGTTATAAACGAAACAACAATTTACCTTGTAGAAGAAACATTTACAATTATAAAAGGTATTTAACGTGATAATTGCCGTAAAATCCTATTTGCCTTCGTATTGAAGGCGAACGAGTTGAATTAAGCAGTCCTTTACTCAAAGTGAACCTGTCCAAAAGGCAAGTGGTGAACCATAATATATTCTATTATTATTGGCAACAATGAAGCTTTTGTAATAACCCTTTCGCTTTGCCATTTACGAAACAGGGGCGAGCCCGGATATGGGGGGCTTGGCGACTATGAACTATAAGTACTTTGTCTGCATAGGGCTACCATCCGTCAGGAAAACCAGGATTTGTCCTAGTTACTAAAATAGCTTCCATCTATTTAATGTATGTTGATAAATTGTGTATGTTAATTTAGAACATTGAATAAATTAGGCTCTATTATACTTAGAAGTACAAAATATACATTATAGTACAGGTATTCTTTTAAAATAAAATGTATGGTAGCCCTAAGGTAACTGCACTGGTTTTGCATGTTTAATATGAGAATCAGGGCTATAAAAACGGTAAAAACAATTTAACGGAATAAACTTAAGTGCGAGAAGGTCACGTGGAAACGTAGCTCTATTTTTTTTCAAGTAGTTACTGATTAGAAAAATAGGTAATTCTTTATGTAGGAAGTAGTTTTTTAATATATGCGTTAAATGCAATTTATACCTATACAGTTTTAATGAGAGTTCTCACAATTTTTTCTTAATATAAATTTTATAAAACTATTTTATCAACATTTAAGATATTTTGTATTTTATTAGCGATCTAGCCCAACTTCGCACGGGCAGATAGAAATTTCGAAATAACATATAGCTTATGTCACTATTCGCTGCCTCAACAAATAATTTGAACATAGTTATATATGTGGCCATGTGGCCCCAGTATAGAATGGGCCACCCCTTCCGTTCCTGTAGATGTCGTAAGAAGCTACAAAAGGGACCTAATGGTCGACAGTTAGGCAGTTAAAACATTACCAAAAGCCACTGCATTTATCAAATTGCCTGCTAAACATGGCAATTAATGGCACCCCCTCCCCTTCCAGTAGGGGAAGGCCCATGTTCAGCTGTGGACAGTTAACGACTGATATGATGATACCTTATTGATAGTGTAGTTTTCTATAGGTGAAAGAATTTTAATATTGGTTGAGTAGTTTTTAGTTTATCCATTACAAACTAACAAATAAATAAGGCGCACAGAAATAAATAAACTAATTTACATATTTATAATATTAGTAAGGATAATTCAGACGCGTGGTAAATATAATTCTTTTAATACATACTTACTTAAATTAATGCATTAATATGTACGTATTAAGGGAATTATATTTTCTTAAAGAAGTATTCAAATACCTTAAAAAAGAAAGAACATTGACCAAATAGATAAAGAATCTTAGACTATATAATTAATAAATCGTTATTGAACCCTAAACAGAAAACGGTATGACTTTATTATACATTACGTAATAGATTGTTTTTACTGTATTTATTAATATAAGAACTTAAATGTCATTTTAGGTATTTATATTAAACAATTGTAAAGATATATAAAAAAAGTACTGCTATCAAACATCGCTGTTTGCCCCTTAGTTGACTAGTAGACAACGCCTTTTGATGTTACGCCCGCCATTTGTACCTTTTATATACAATAGTTATAGTTCAATAAATAAATATAGAGATCTCGAACGTTCTAGAGACAATGCATTACGTTACAATATAAAACTTCTACTAACTAATAAATTAATAAATCTTCCTGTCATTATAACGAACTCTTTTAAGATTTATCTTCAGAGATTAATTATCAACTATCAACTGTAAGGATATATGCGTTAGGTATAATATTATTATCGAGCAAACACTGAATAATGGTAATCACACGTGCTTTACATATTCCACCCCAATCTCGCCGCACCCCAGCCCCTGTCTCGCCATTTTTACGGCCCCAATGACATTATTACTAGAATAAATATAGGTAATGAATGAAACGATGCCGTGGGCACTAATAAAGCACTAACACTTCCTCGATAGGTTGTAAAGACACACAAAACAAGTATTTTATATTAAATATATGATATTAATACTACATAATAATAAATTAGCATTTTATAATAAAATATATATAATTTTATTTTTTAAACCGCCATCGAGTATTTGTGTACATACTAAAGGTTGACTGGTAGAGAATGCTTGTAGCATTAGCTCCGCCTTTTATACAACATTTTATTGGTCAATAAAGTTTAAATAAATAAATATTTTACCTTCCAACATTATTTAAATGAAAATGTACGTATGAATTGCAAAAGTAATAAATTACTTAGGCAATTTATTGATGTGCAATATGCATCATTTGTATTTTATATAATTTGTAATTGTATGTATTTACGATGTTATCATTATATAATCAGCGTCATATTAGCCATTACCTGTCCACTGTTGAACATCAGGCCTCTCCCAATTGGGGGGTTTTACCAGTAGTTCCACGCTTGGAAGACGAGTTGGCAATCGCAATTAGGCTTTGGTGATGTTTTAAGAGGGATGCTGCTGTCCATCCCTCGATCATTAAGTTTCCGTTGTCGTCTCTTACGACACTCACGCGAAAGGAATGGGTGGCCCAATTTATGCCGGGATCACGTGGCATTATGATTATTATTTCTTAAGACATTCAACGCGTTATATTTATATATATATTATATAAGTAGGTACGGAGGACCTATGTACGCAGTAAATATTTTTCACCCAGTGGTCAATTTGGAAAGAAGTGACCATTGCTAATAGATATGAATAATGCGACAATAGTTCATTATGGTGGACCACTAAAATTATAATAAAACAATAATTTCGCAAAATTATCAAATTAAAACATAGAATGAGATAAGTTTAGAGAGAGTGCATCTTAGAGATGGCACCTTAGAATTGGCCCCATTGTTTATGCTTATAGTAAACAGGCAAAGATTACCTAGAGCTTGCACTCTGTGTGTAAATATTCTTTGACAAAAGGAAGTATAAATTATTACATAACTACAGAATTGAAAATTAAATATTTTTTTTAGAGAATTGTCTAATCATGTTGAACTTTTAACACCTTTCTCAAATTATTACTATGATTACTCATTTATTTAAATGACATTGCGTCGCGAATTCACTGGCGATCTCAGCTATATAATCGTGTTAAGAACCCATTTTCTTTATTCTATTGTGTTCTCTTAACTATTATATCATTTTCATATTACCCATAGTTTACATTTTTATATTATTAATTACATAAATTGTTATTTTTATTTTTAAAATATACATAAATAAAATACCAATTTAAATTATTTCGGCTTTAATACAATATGATTACAAATCAATGATATAATATAATATTAAACAATGACACAGGAGTAATAAAATAAATTAACAGACACATCAACCACGATATATCGATTTAACAACTTAAACAGAAACGTATAAATCTCGCGGACAGCGTTAAATATTTGTACGGAGCAAGCTAGTGTTGTGGGAGCCAACAGTTTTATTATTCTAGCACACACGTATCTCCCCCACATTGGCACCCTCGATTTGTACCGACGAGACGGGAATGTTCAATTACATGGTGCCATTCATTTTTACTACTTACAAAACTTTCATTCTTACACGGTGTTTATACATAACATTATACTTTTATAATATTTGTAGAGCATTTATAGGTGTCATGTTTACAGTGTTTCGATATACATGTAGTCGTAACTTTATTTTTAATCAATTTAATTAATTAATAGGTTTAATCGACAAAAATTTTGGTAAAGTGAGGGTAACGGTTTATTTTCATACTTGTGGTTTGCAAAATGTCTCAAATTTTGCGCAAGATAATATCAAACAAACAAGGCTTTATTGAAGTTATTTATGCCGAATAAGAAAGATTTCCCGAAATTTTTAGATAAACAAGAGAAAATTGATTGAGCGCAAACGAGATAAATCCTTTTTGTGCCCTTGCCAATTTTATTAATTTACTCTTTCCAACCCTCTTAAATATGAAACTGTAGGAGTTAACAGACTAGAAACCTACTAACCAAGAGATCCTTATAAGAAAATGGATTTTGAACATGTGCTATGTAGACATATTACGTAGGGTTTTGAGTAGCAAGAAGATTGGAGAATAAAAGGCCGGCTAGAGCATCATGAAAGCGATCTGTTTTTTTATTAGATGACAAAGAAATGGTAATCTCTTCCGCGCTATTGGTATATCTACGGTAGCGAGACACCAGTGAGATTATAGATGAGGATGGAAAGCAGGTCAGTTAGCCCATCGTGATGAATTTCACAAGAATTAACTACGATTGTTTCCAGAGGGAACCGCGTGGATGTCGCCCTGATGGGGTATATTGCTTGCAATGGGGCTATTAGATTCCATGACTAACAATTCCTTTTCCTCCATTATTATTATAGTCCGGAAACGAGCAGTTGGAAAAAAAAGGCTGCTGGTCTGCTCGTAGATCAAGAAATTGTAGCACAAAAACGTCATAAATGGGAGAAGTCAATGAAAAGTAACAGGAAAATATTATCATCAAACATCCAATTAGGCAAAAATCTTCATAAACTCACAATTGTAAATATAAATTGTTTCATATTAAAAGAAAAAACACAAATCTAGTAAGGCACAACAAATGTCAAGTCACTGTTTCTGTCACAGAGAGGCTATGATAAGTAACAGATAGGTCAAGTGGCTGTAAAGATGTTGTGAAACGAAATGTTAAATGTTATATTATGTTACTTACTTATATCTACTATTAGATTGTGTTGATAAAAGTTATATTTATATGAAATCTAATAGCAATTGAATTTGTTTATTTGTCAATTAAGCGGGCTTTTAGTCCTATATAAGAAAGTAGGAATGAAGACAGTTGAAACAAATAAATTGGAGTTTATCTAAAGATTATGTTTTTGATGTTACGACATAATGATAAAAACCGATAGTAATTTATAATACTTTCTGATTATCAACATTCAAATAAAACATTATTACCAAAGATAAAAAATAATTATATGTATTATAATAAAAAAAAAAACATATATATAATACGGAAATTTTCTACTAGGTATATAAGCATAACATGTTTCCAATATTTGTATTGTAAATACATACAATAAAAATTATAACAAAGCTAAAATTATAAAATTATTTTGTTAACAAAATGGATTTTAGAAACGGTATTGACGATGTAAAATAAGCGATACTAGTGAAAAAGTTCACTTTTTCAAATTCTTTCTTTCATATAAATATGGATATACCTGCCGAGTCTGTAAAATTTGGTATGTACGGGTAATTTAAAATACATGATATTTATTAAATTTAATTTAACTTTTAATTACGTAGGGAATCCCAATGTAATATAAATTCAAAACTAATTAATGTTAAATTTATCCTATACGATCAAAGGGATTGTTTTAAATATTAACAATATGTTTAAATTATTAATTTATTCCACACGGACGACATTGCGGACCAACTAATTACACAATATTATTTATAAATAAGAAATATATATCGAAAAAAAAATAGTAGAGCTACTTTCAATAGAAAAGTGACCTTTACCTGATGCTCACATAAACTTTTTATCACTTATCAGTGTACACTTCACTAGCAGACTGCGTTCGAACACTTATTGACACAACGTAATTAAATATATATATAACGACAGCACGTCAATAGCATAGACACGTCTGAACGACACTACCAAAAAGAAAGACATGGCGACTACGACCCGCGGGGCGCGGCGGCGGCGCGCCACCATATGTGTAGCTCTGCAAACAAGCCGACAATTCATATGGTCTTTTCCCCGTTACCAATTTCAAACATATGAAGCGTCGCCTTCACATGGCAAAGCTATATCTGCACGCTGGACACTTGATTAACATCGATGCAGCTGCGGCTGTGGAGGGCGTGTAAAAACAAGCATGACCAAGATAGCAATTGCTCGAAGCTTGCGAATTAAACTTGGCATTCAGTAAAATATTACAATTTAAGATATTTATTTGCCAAAAGAATATAAGTATTCACTTAAATAAGATTACAGCTAACTAAAACTAATTATATTATCATATTGTAGCTGCTTATGTCCAGCAGTGGATAGTTAACAGCTGGAATGAATGAATTGCAGCAGGGAGCATATAGATGGCGGCATACAAAAAGAATCGTTCTCTGATAAACATTGGCAGTATGTGCATGAAACAGTGAAAAATTATAAATTTAAAATTTTATGCAATACACGATCATTACATTTGCATATGTATTTATATTAAAATTTATATGAAAACACCAAATGTATATAAAAGAAGAAAACACTGACAAGAACCTTCCTTAATAGAACTGTAACTAGATGACGGCTGTACATGAGAGATATTAAAAAAAAAAATTGATGTGAAATATGGTTTTGATTTAAATAAGTCCAATAGAAGCCAAAAAATATTTTTTTGAATTTCTTTCTGCCTGTCTGTATGTTTGTTCTGGCATTATGTAAAAACTACTGCACCAAATTGGATGAGGTTTTCACAGTTGTGTTCCTGAACTGAACTTAAAATCTGATGTATGTTTTATTTTGATACATCATCTAGAAATAGTATATTTAATTGATTTTCTTACTTCTGAAATCCATGCATACAAAGTAATGGGCGAAATACTAGTATATAATAAATCCAGTTTGCATATTGTCCGAGAATTTATAAAAAAAAAAGGAAATTTTGCTCATGCAGAACTCTCTACGAATACACCATTGCTGTAGGGTTCCAAAAATTAACAGTAAAAAAGAGGGTTTCTTCCCTTTTTTTCCTTTTTTTACATATAACGGATTGTTAAAGTAAGTTGACATAATACATCAGTCAAGGTCTTTTCCAACATAGACGATTACGATATAAATGACAATATATAATATTTCACAATTGGCTTGACATAACACCTTGCTGTACACTCATATCTCCCTAGCTCTATCAATCTCATTAGCCTACTATTACCACCTTTATAGTGGGGGTATTTAGTTAAAAAAAAAATTAGAATAAATCTTCAAAGAATCTAATTCACAGGTTTACGCTTCGTAGAACGTTAACTACAGAAAAACAACTGCGAGACCTGTTTGCCTTATAATAATATTCCAATCTGATATTATGAACCCATTAAGGGATTATTAGATTCCATAATCGTGGACAAATTGGCAATTCGTCATGCTTGGTAGGTTCAATACTGCATACAATAACAGAGATTGATCAGATGCGCAAGCTGCATTTTCGATCTGGAAATAGGTACTTAGTTGGAATAACAGATTTGCCGCTAGAAGTCTTCTCTGCATATTACATAGACGATATTACGGCTCTCCTTGGTTCGTTGAATTCGACAGAAATAATTACATACAAAATGTATAACAGAAGAAGTCGTTAGAGGAATGCTTAAAATATCAATGCGCTTAACAGTTAAATGAATATAATCAGTTGTTCAAGAATCTACCTCCTTATCAAAAACAAATTTCAGCTTTAGACATTTGAGACGGATTTTATAAACATGTCCACCCTTTAACTATATCTGTAACTTGGCAATATAGAGTCAAGCCAGAAATCGGGTACTTACCTATTTTAAAAATTGTAAAATATGCAAGTCAGATAATGACAATTTATGGTGCAGAATTAATAATATTGTCAATAGCTTTTCTTTTTGGTAACTGTACGACATAAAAACATTTACACCAGCGAAATATCAACTGAAATATAATTGAATCTCAGGTAAGGGTCAATCCATCAAGGTTGCAGACAGCAATTTCCTGTCCAGTTAAACTGTATACGAAAATAAAACACGAGCTGAAATTTTATTTTACATGTCCATTACAACACGGAAAGCCCTCTCCTGACTGAAACATGATTCAATTCGATTTAAATCTGTGTCGTCAACGTTCAAAGATTATTAATCCAGTTAATGACGGGAAAACTGGCTGATGAGAATGCAGACAGCTGTTATTTGAAATCATTCCCTCTCCATTTACCATTATTAGATTCTTTCGTACTTGTGAGCACAATAACGTAATCACTAGCAGAAAACAAAATTATCGTAAACTTAACGATCGACGATTCGTTCTTTTTAAGCAATTTAAAATAGAATAAGGTTCTCGATTGAATGTTTCATTGTAAGTATTGTAATGTTTCATCGTGATATCTTTGCCGAAAATGGTTTTAATCGTCGTTTAATAATTTCAAAAAAAAATTCAATGAAAATGGTGTCCTATTTATTTTGTTAATACAGACGTTGATGTTTCTTTTTTTTTTCAAAAATGACATTAGGTATTTAATATAGTTACAAATACTTTGAGTAAACACTAACAAAATACCAGCCACTTGAGTGTCGACCCAGAATGATCGGCTCTTGGCCTTGACCGGCTCTGCACGGCCATATGGTGCTGCGTGAGCTTGAATCGACAACTGGAGAGACTGTTACCGTAAATGGCACAACATTCGTGACTATCCAGCACTACCTTGCACGGAAAGTGTAAAATCAAAACGAAGACAAGGTCGTTATCTGGCATCAAACCTTAACTCCAATGTTTGATCATACAAGAATAAGATCCAGGATCACAGGTAATTTTATTTTACACGAATATTTTGATATTGATGTGATAATACGTGTTGCAAGTGAAAAATAATTGTTGTTGCAACATTATACCTAATTAATGGTTTCGACTTTACATAATGTTGAACATCTGTGTCAACAGAATGTTTTGTTTAATATGAGAACAATTTGATCAAACACAAGTTTGGATTATTAAAAGAAAAATTGTATCTCTATATTCGTGATAATTTAATTGGTTTAATAATACTGAAGCTTTAAACACGTTTTTCAAAATTAAAAACCTTTTTGATGACGCTGCAAACTGAAGATTCGCATAACGTAATAATGTTAACCACAGTAAATAAGAAGACGTAACCAAGCAGTGTCATTCACTTCTTGTTAGGAACATCGTTATGTATATTATTTAAAACATTTGTACGTAGTTGCATTGTTTATTGTTGATTTCCAATTATATTTGCACTTTATAAAATATCAGGACAAATCCTCACAACTGGTAACTCTAGTCATACAATAGTAAGCCGATTATCTGTTAGTCAATGAACCAGTGTTCAGTGGTCAGGTAACCATAACTTCTATGTCACTTACTTTACATGCAATATCGATTTAATTTATGACTGTTACAAATGCAATAATAAACACAATTAAAATAAATATTGTCATATAATAAATTTATCTTTATTATAACATGTGTGTATTTTCTGCTTTATAAAACCAATACGTAAAAAGACGATTAAAATAAAATAAAAAAAATAAAAGCCGTAAACATTATTTATAATCATTAGAATAAATGGTAATTTAAATAAATAAAAAATGAAAAAATTAATAAATCAAAAATAATTTGTATGTATAAAAATGATAATTATATATACAGGTATTAAAAAGTATAGGATAAATAATAAAATAATATTTACTATAATAAGAAATCAGACTCTTCCGTTCCGCATACACACCTGTCTATCACTATTAGCTCTCCAAGTGTTCTATTAAAGATAACTTCACAAATACAATAGCCATGCAATCTGTATCTAGTGAGATTGGATCTGTGTCATTGCATTAGTGGCCAGACCGCGCCATTGGCACTGCAATTAAATCTTCGATGCGTGTCGGCGGAACCATTGGATATACTCCACGGGTATCGGTTTCCTAGTAGATAAGACGTTGATGAGCGTAACGTTTACTAGATTACTCAAGGCATTGAAAATAAATATAGACATACCTAAGCTTATATATTTTATTAACGAATGAAACGACGGTTAAAGAAACCCTTAAAGTTTTTTATTTAGGTATAAAATACATTTCACGACAAACAACCTCAGTAATCCAATTATCTAACCCTTTTCTCAAGCCCCACCACAAGCGTTTTCCTTCAGACACCAAAGGCACCTTACGTAAAGAAGCCCACAATCTGCTATATATTATTGTTAGCATCAGGTTAATATTCTTGATAACAATGGCACAGGTGCTGCTTATTACTGATTATAAGTTCAATCTTTTTCTCAGCTGTGTAATAGAATGCATGCAACGTTATTACACAATACAGATTTCTGAGTAACTTGAGTAAGAGAGCCCTCTATTTGTAATGGTCCAATTTAAAATTATAGAGATGTTAGAGAACTATAATTTACAATTTTTGAAATGACTGTTTAATTTCAATACGTAACAAATTCCGAAAAATACGGAAGTGATCGCAAAAGTAAAAACTTTCCGTTTCTCATAAACTATATTATAATATTGAGTTATCCCGTCGAATCGAAATACCGTGAATGCGTCGTGGTAATATATACCACTAATTATAAACTAAATAAGTGAGCACGAGAGAAAATAATGTGGATTCCCAGACGGCTGACATTCCTTCTTCTGCAAAATCTCTTTATATATTGAAGGTATTTTGCCTAAACAGAACAACAGAGACAGATACAAATTACTGGATTATATGGACACGACACTGCGCGGGCTTTTGGTAGATCATATATAGAATAAAACAAACAAAAACGGGAACTAATAAAATATTAATATTATGTGTCGGTTGTCGGATACGCTAGTTTGGTCTGGCCGATATTTCATTTCGGCTTGTTTGGACTGGACTTTCGTTGCTCTTTAAATAGCAGTGCATATGCCGTAGAAATATGTGAAAATTTCATTTTGGATGCGGTGGATTTAAAATAAATTACCCAGAGGTACACAAATGATTCAATATAGTAGTGAGATCACTGCTTTGTTTTATTTTACTTTCAATCTCTAGGGCAGTATGATTATTATGGTGAAAATAAATTATCCGTACTCATTAGTGGCGTGGTGACTGCAAGGTATCTCAAATGGCAACGCTTTATAAAATTGGTAATTATTCTTTAATGCAAAGTAATATGTATGGTGAAGTCTTTCGTAAACAGATGGGTACATAACAATTTTTTTAGATCGACATTTTTCGTGCCCAAGAACCTTATTCGAACTAATAAATATTTATTTTCATTTATATAAATTTTAGAGCACACCATTTCATAAATAAATACTACTTAAAAAAGCTTTTGTTCAAGTTTTTGTTGAACTACTTAAAACATTTTGAAACTATGATTAGATATGAAAAACATCCTACTTTTGGAAAAACGGTTAAAAAAGATAGATGTACGAGTACGTAACGTTTAACAAATACAAAGTCGTGGGATATATTTAGATGAAATAGACGTATCGAGATGGTTTCTAATAGGATAATGGACGTTGTCATTGCGACGGTCAGGTGAAGGCCAGGCTCACGCAATATAGATCGACTTGAAACGATGTATATGACTGACTAAATAACCAACTTCCGCGGCGGGCATCGACGCCATGCGCTGGCGCTATTATTACGAGATCCCACGTATGTAATTGTATAGAAACCGTGACGATAAAATGGTAGTGCCTAAGGTGACTGAGCTTCACTCCATGATTTATATAGATTTTTCATATCTCCATCATTAAAATTATATTTAGCCAAATTAATAGAAATTGCTCTTCCCTTCATTTAATCCTGGACTGTTAAGTCGAAAATTCACAGTTACACTAAATCAGATAATAAAATTTCTAATATATAATATAAAAAAAAAAATTGCAATGGACATTTTTAACATTACAACGTAGGCCTCCACCATAAGGGGTGTTTTGCCAGTATTTGTAATCATATTAAACTTTTATATGAGTTTTAGTTAATAATATGAGTTTTAAGAATAGGTCATCCAGCTCGAAGGACCAGTTTTTCAAAACATCTTTATGCAATCCTTAAGACAGTTCTTTAGCATATGCCAAAAGTCGTTGAAGCGAGAACTTTAAATTAATTGGTCAAACGTAAAGTGGGACGCTAACTATTGGTATTTTTTTACATCGCACTTAATTAGCAACGATAGCAATCGCGGGATTCGTTAAAAATTACAATTACGGTATAATTTGTAGCCGACCGAGTGTGGTGGGGTAGATGCGCCGGTTGAAGTTACTGGCGGAACTCGAGTGAAATAAAAAAAAATCTTTTTATCTATAATACAAACAGCTAAAATGTCAGCTGAGTCAAGAGCACGTGTGTTAACAGAAAACGGACCGACCACACGTGTTGTGAATTGAGATAGAGCATGCAACCATACTGAACACGCTTAACTCGACTGCATATTCTACAAGTTAATTTTGCTGCGCAAAAAAAGAAAAAGACTACTTTAAACGCAACAAAACTAATGTTGACCAGTAATCTCACTCTTCTTATTTTAAAATGCTGTTATGAACGATAAGGTACTATACATAGACAAAAATAGATATATTAGATTTAATACCTCAATTTAAATACACTGTCTTCAAAAAGTAGATTCAATAATAAAAATTTTGTTCCACAAATAAAAACAGCTAATTCAAGCGCGACAAGACTATAAGATAAACGGGAATAAAACCTATCGATATTAAAACTAGTTATGAAAATCGGTTAAGAATAGGCGAAAAAATAGGTGAATTTGGAATTCCTTTCTTCTGAAAGTCGCGACTTTGTCAACATAACAGAGACGGATTGATCAACTACAATAAAAAGTAGCCTATACCTTCTCCACACTACGTAAATAGTACGAGTACGTTTTTTATGACGATTGCTTCAGCAATCAACTGCAGTAGCAATTTGTTTCAGGTTATAAAAAGGTAATAAACAAAGTACCTTCCACAATTGAAAGAATAGTACCACACGTTGTGAGAAAATTCCTTATTATAACGCTACCTAGATATAAAATTCAATATTATCATTAAATACAAATACTTATATACACATGTTATGTCATCAAACCACTTTCTCCATATGTCTGAAGTCTAGAAAATTATTATCATAGTGTCTTGAATTGAAAATGACATAATGTTTAGGATATGTAATGTAAAACAAGATTCTTGTTTACTCTAGAATTATAAGTATTCATAAAAATTAGTTGTCGTCTGTTTCTATTTTGTTAATAAAATTACGAGAAATGGAAAGAGATGGAAGACAATGCAAATGAAAATAATAAAAAATAAAAGCTTCTGTCTATATCATTAGTAAAAACGGTCTATAATTTTTTTTTATGTAATATCTTTTCAATTAAGAGTTTCCTCTTGTCGGTGCAATTATTTCATGCATTTTCTTCCAGCCAGTAAAAAGGGATGAATTTTCAAAAGAAATTTTGTAATTTTGGCAATGTCCTGCTACATTGTTATTATACAATAAAAAGGACAAATTTTCTTTCATTATACGTTTCGATAATCTTACACAATAAGATTGTCGCTTAATTTGTATGTTTGCCATATTTTACATATTATAGTTGCTTATTTACTAAAACTTTGGTGCAAATATTATCTTATTCAGAAAAGGTTTGTTTGTAAACAATTAAAACAAATATTCATAACCCAGCGTCTTTAAAAACCCTTTTTCGATCAATATCTAAACAACATTTAAGTGATTTACCGTCTACGATACCTTAAAATAGAATATCTATAAGGTGATTCACTTTCCGACCACCCAAATAGGGTACTAGAGAATCAATTACAGCAGGGTCTGTTCCTCAAAGTTCGTTGCACTGGTGTTTTGCATCGCGACGACAACGTCTGCATATTGATCCAATAGGACATTTTCAAGTTATTGTCTTGAATTTCTCAGTTGTATATAAAAAATCATTATAATATTCTTTATTGCACTAAAACATACGGTAATAATAACAGTTGGAAACAATGTAAGCAAAGGTGAACTTAACCCTAAAAGAGATCTTTTTCTATTCCTAACACAGTAATGGATAGCAGTAATAAGCGAATGGATAGCAGTAATACAAAACAAAAATCTAAATAATTATATATATATATATATATATATATATATATATATATATATATATATATATATATATATATATATATATATATATATATATATACAATATATACATATTAAATAAAGGAGTAGGTAATAGTGAAAATATGATTTTAAACGTTTCTTGAAGAAATCGATAGAGAAACTATTATGAACATTTATGAAAAGTTTATACCACAGCAGTGCATTATATAATTATTTAGCTTAAGATTTAAAGGAAGTCTACTAAATAAAAGGAATGACAGCAAATCTCTAATTTACCGTTGCTACAGAGTGTCGGCCATTAGCAGCCCGTCACCAGCTCTTATGAGATTCTGAAATATACTAGGCACGAATTTATTTAAACTAAATTGCCACCAGTCACCGCTTGCAAAGGATTACGTCAACAGTATGATCGGTGATTACGACTGCAGCACACAATGGACTTACTATAAGGTGTAAATCGCCGCTAACATCCGGGAAAGCAAACGATCGTACCGGTGTATCAATCGACCCCTTTTATGAAGGCCATTTAATAATAAAAGATTCTACCATAATATAATATGATCAATGACGCGTCAGTTAACTTGTTTTGGTCTACTGAAATTTGTTATAACAAAAATAAAAATATAAACTAGCTAGCTTGAAAGTGTCTGAACAGAATTACGTCATTTTATTGGTATGATGAAATATCAGATTTACTCGTATAAAGTAATAACTTTCTTTTTTTTATACCACGAAGGTAGCCAGCCAGCAAGCACTCAGATTGCCTGGTGATGAACGGTTACTGAAGCCTATGATCGCCTGAAAGACTAAGGGTGTCACCTAGATGTTGCCGACCCTGAAGAAACCTTAACATACCCTCTTTGAAGAACCGCACGCTGTATAGTCTCTAGGGAAAACCTCGTAAAGGAACTCCACAGTCTGAGCGTTCGCAGGAGAAAATTCCTTTGAAGAATTTTTACATACACTACTTACATACTTTATACAAGCGGTAGAACATACATACGGAGGCAAAGTCTTGCCTTAGACTTGAGGCCTTGATATCGCCTGTAAGCTTGGGATCGTCGACTATTCTCATATCTTGTCTTTGTGATGGTCCCCCCCTATGCACCCCTTATAATAACTACCCTCTAAACTAACCTACACGTGGAAAACCTACAAAGCCTAAGAAAAGCCTACGAAGGCTTTACCTAATGAAATCTATGAAAATATAATGAAAACTTACCCTAAGAAATGGCCTAACACCCTCAATATAACCCCATACCTATATTGCCTTATATACCCCAAACACCCTATGAATCATATAACCTTTACAATAAACATATAATATTGAACAGATCTTATAGTAGAACACTTGATCATTTGGCCAGATAAATAAATGTGTGATCGTCTAGTAATGTAGGACCCGTTGTGTGTGTAATAACCAAAAGGTTCTTTAATTGGTATATGATAGGAGTTAAATAATGAAGATGATTGATAAATCTTTAAGGATTAAGAATAATTAATGAATTATACTCATAATTCATGTAACTAGGAAGTTATGTTAATTTAATAGTAAATTACAGAATAACTGTAATAATAATAAAAAAAATGGGGGAGCGGTCGGGCCCCTCACACGCCCGGACCAGTGGAAGACTTTCCAACTATCTATAACTCTTCCTCCTAAAAGGTAGGGAAGGGTATTACTATTTATTAATGCACTCTGATGGTAATAAGGGAATGAGTATTCTCAGTTCCAAACCAAACATAAGTACATTTACTTCAACATTACAGTGGCTCCACCAGCCCCACGATGCTTCCAGTATAAATTAGTGTTTGCCAGAGGCAAACGGATCGGAACTGAAATCCCAGGATCACTCCGACACGAGAGCTTACTCATGGGCGATGACCCTTTCAGTCCTATATGGCGACATAGAGATCACCCACTAACAGTACGAAACTGTTTCCCAGCGTCACCCTGTTACGAGCTTACTCAATGGGGGTTTCCCTGCGGCTCCACAAGAGATCAGACCAAGAAGCGAGATCACCCAGACACCAGAACCTACTTTGTTGGGACATAACCCTTCGGCCCTATAATGTGACATTAGAGATCACCTGTGAAGACAGTCCGATAGAGATGAAGATTTGTGTGATAGGGGATACCTTCCACACCCCGGAATTGGCCAAGCCATATAATGTTGATAATTGCTATATCATAACATAGCATTGTCAATTTATTATTATTTACTTAATACCAAGAATACTCAAGGTTCAAGTTAAATCTGTTGATTAGGCCGGAGCCTAAGAACGAGTAGTCCAACCCATAGGTCGAGAGCTACTAAAAGTAATGAGTGCTATTGAATGAACTATAAGTCCAGTCAATTATATATAATATTATTGTTGATTAACCACATTGTGAATTAACCAATTATTTATTCAGAGAGATATATCTAAAGGAACTATAAGTCCTTTAAAAGACACTGATTAATCACAAGTTAACAACGTCTCGTGAAATAACCAGTTGGGTTTTCTGTAAGTTTGAAGACACTAAGTCCAACAAGCTATTATTGTGTTGAGAGTAATAGAGATCTTTTGTAATATTTGTAGAGGTTTGAATAATCACATTGTGAAATAATCAGATTAAATAATTATGTAGCTTTATAGAGAGGACTATAAGTCCTAATTGGTTGTTGTCATAAGTACTGATAAATTACACATTAAAGTGCCAGGTCAATTATTATATATAAGTATATAGGAAGGACAATAAGTCCTATTTGTGTATGTTGTAGTAGTAGAGGCAATATATTGCATAATTATAATGTGAAAGATATAGATTAAATATATATTTGTATAGAAAGGACAGTAAGTCCCATACAATTATTGTAGCTGTACTATAGTTATACTATATCTACTTCCTTTTAGTGTCTTAGTAAACCTATTTACTAAGAGGATTTCTCAGATAAATAAGTGTTTTAGTGTTTAAATCATCATGATTAAATCCCTAAGAAATTAGGTCTTTAAATAATTATCATATCATTTAAGTGAAATTTCTCATATAAATAATTCCCATATTTTCCCTACAGTTATTATAAAATAACAGAAAATTATATAAATTTTCTATAGACTTAGATATAGAATCATAACGTGTATAATCTCCTTTTGTTTGACATCTGTCACATTAATGACGTATTGAATGACGTATTGATGTATTGAATTGAATTTTGATTATCTATCACAACTGTCAACGTAACAAATACTAGCAAGTTTGTTTATTTGTATTTGTTTAATATAATTAAATATAAAATCATCATATATCAACCGTAATATACAACTAAATTATCAGTTACATAAATAATCATGGTTTACACCAGAAATAATTAATAGTATCCAGTAATGCTGCAGTTTTATATTCATATCAGTAGCCAAGCTTACTTTCAAATTCAAGAATATACAGAAGATTAGAAGTTTAACATTCTTATTGCAATTGTACTTGCAATAATATATACATACAGTACTAATTATCAAAGAACATTCCTCAAATACATGTGTGGTGAAGATTTCCCAATATGCTATCTATTTGATTCCTAACCTCTAATGTAAATTTATTAAAGAAGTGAATAATCAGTGTTAGTGTTTGCTTTATTAATATTTAAAGTAATTGTCCTAACTTGATATTATTAGATTCATATCTCCTTGGATACAGTCCGACATAAACATATAACTCAATAATTAAATTTATAAAATACTAATATTATATTTTACTACTTGTATATCTCCATACTATTCCCATAAAATATACAAAACATGTATATTAAATATAAATCCAGTAAATATTCACTAATATTAACCCTGTCTGAACTTGTCTAGTCAATATAACATGAACAAACAACACACATACAAACCTTATTGCCAGGACAACTTCCTTTCTAAATATGAGTAAAATACATAGCTTCACAAGTGTCATACAGTACCAATTTTATACTGAACCTCATACCTAGTTAAGAGTAACTATAGTCAGAGAATCTTTTAGTACTTTTATTACCATTAGGAAATAAATCCACACCTATAATATCAGCATAATTAAATATTATTAGTAATCAGTAATACACACAGAATTGTTATTATCAGCTTGCTTACTACAACAAAATCAATATTAAAGTTTATAATAAATCAAGACAAAATATCTATTTAAACAATACAGGCTTGTTTACCATAAACACCCCACAGTCACATGAATTTATCTAGTAACACAATTAATAATGTATTAAAGTATTACATTCACATAATATCACTTGCAACAGTTAAGCTGTCTCTTTGTATATCTGGTGTAAAACAAATCCCCACATGTAGTTATGGATAATCAAATATAGACTAAGAATCATTAATCTGGTCGACCGAGTAATGGTATAAAAACACTTCACCATGAAGCGTTAAGTATGAACAGATATTCCAAACCAACACTGTAATAGTGTAATAAATACAAATATTTCATCATCATCATCGTCTCAACCATCACCAACCCACGACTGAACACAGGCAATTTTCACCGACTGACACAAGGAACGACCCCACAATACACATAAAACAGTCACTCCAAACAATGGAGGTAGCCCACACCGCACTTGCATTTATAGGGTCGCCACTCAATAACCCCTCTCTCTCATCAATGGCTGTTTCCCCAGCAATGAGACCAGACCATAGTCACTTTAGTCTATTATCCTCAATAAATAAATACTTTATAATAACTAGATATGAAACTAGTTAGTATTATAATAGTTTAATAGCTGATTTAATAAGTATTTTCCAAAACTGGACAATTAGAACATTGAATCAAATTGATGAAGTTCTATCAAACGACCATATAATTGGATTTTGTATATGAGTAGAATAACGTAAGTACGTAAATTATATTGATGTAAAATTTGTTCAAATGTGATTGCATTTAACGATATACGCATTACCTAAAGGTATATGGACTCGACTAAATACGTATTTTAATAGTTGTTGGGAAAAATATTAAGTATAGACTTTGCCTGTGATCACAGTCAAAAATCTAACTACGTAGTAATAAATGGAACAAGCTCACCGGATTCTCCAGTCTTCTATTGATTAATTTCACACACTTAATCGATAGTGATACACTAAGATCTCAAACCCCTTCATCGATCCAGTCCCTCCTAGATCTATATCCCAGTTATTTTTTTATTTTATTGCGCAATCCCTAAAACACGACTCCCGCGCCATTTTTTTTTTCTTTTTTTTTCTGCGCAATTCCTAAAAAGCGACTCCCGCGCGCCCCTCCGATCTGCCGGCTCTCCTCCTCTTTTTTTTTTTTTTATTCTTTCTCTAATAACGTCATAGATTATGTCACCGAAGGGTAGATATTTCAATAATCAGATTTAGCCTATTATTCGAACTGAACTTTTCTTTAAATTCAATTTAATTATATGTTAACGTATTTTGGTATTTTATATTAAATTGATTATCGAATTTATAAAACTTTAAAGACTCTCATAAACCTTATTAAACTGTGTTGTATGTATCTTTTTTACACCTGATGATAAAAAGGTAAACTATAATTTGGTTATATATAAAATATAATATATTTTTGTTTAATTTATTTAATTTTCTTGTGACATCCACTACACTTTGGAAACACACCAAAGGAGTTTCCCTTCTGTGTCAATATTTCATATATGGTAACGTCTTCTCTGTATACTATTGTGAACCTTGACTTTAAAGTTTGTTTATATTAAATAGCTCAGCTTTCGCAGCGGTCACCCATAGGAACCCCTGTTTCTTTTCTATGTACTTATGGTATTAAACCTATTGTACTATAGGCGAACCGTCACATCTTTAAACGGAGTCAAGAGGACCATGCTGGTATCCATGAGCTTATTTTTTTATTAGAAGAATAAAAGTTAAAAGTTAATTACTTTCATCCATAAATTAATTAAAGCTGTGTCGTGCTGCCTAAAGCCAGGGCGATTTATTAAATACAAATAGAAATCTGATCAAAGATAGACGCAAAACTAATAGGCTAATAAATTTCTTGCTTGGAACAGTAGGTCGTACTTTTGTTAACAGACTGGGGTCTACCCGAAATAAATGCTCCCTAGAGATTGAACGTGAAAGGTCACGTAACAATAACCTATATCAAAGTAGAAACAAGTTTTTGCAACAGTGGGTAAGGCGCGACTTTTAGGCGCCATGTGCTACAACAGTGAGACGTGTGACATTATAGTAAAAATTAAGCATTTAATTAACAGTTAAAAGGAGCATACTACATACATTCAGGACACGACAGTTAAAGATTACTCAAGACTTACAATATTATTACAAATCGCTTTTATTCACATGTTCTGAGTATATCTGTAGTAATAATTATAAAGTAGAAAGTTTTGTTTGTTTCGTTGTAATGGATAAACTCGAAAACTAATCAACCAATTTTAAATTAAAAATTGCCTCCCCTATAGAAAGCTACATTATCGGTGAGTAACATAGGCTATACATTATTTTTGAAAATTCTATCCACCCAAACGAAGCGCGTTAGTATGAAATATAGAGAATAATAAAACCTATGAAGGCAAATTAAAATAAGACAAAGTAATTTATCAGTTCTATGTTTATCAGCATAGCAAATATAAGTACTTCAGAGTGCGAACAATTTACAAAACTTTAAAGTATGTTGATGCTGGGAAAATATGTTTATACTGTTGAAATAACATGATGATAACAGAAAAGAAGAAATTATTGCTAAGGGACAATAAATAAATTAAAGATGTCAACGCCAAGCTCAAATGACAAGGATAGCAAGTAAGATGATTTTACCATATTTCAAGTCGATCTGTGATTATAAAAATTGGTTGCAACGAGCAGATTTAAACGGACCTACACAATACAATAGTTAATGCAACTATTGTATTATTTCTATTCGATAGACAATACCTCAAATATTTTTTTTTAAATACAAGTTCAGTAAACCATCGTCGCTTTACGACCGATCCCCTATCGCTAGACGATAAACACGTCCGTCCGTATGACTGTAAAACAAGACGCCAGACCGAAATATCTTTCGGAAAGCAAACAAAGCTGGTCTGTAAACAGAACTTTAACTAGTTCATGTTTTTCTATTATATAAAAAAAAAGAAAAACTTTGGTAACGAACTCTCCGATTCGATTTGGTAAATTGGCAAATGGCCAGAAATGCAAAAACTGTTTTAATCAAATTAAAAATGATTCGATAAATATTGCAGGCAATGCCAATTGAAGTACATGGCTTATTACCGTTGCCTGCAGTTATATTGCGAAAACAAATATCGTCTTATTTACTTAGATTATGTATTACGTAACAGAAAGTTTACATATAAGTATTACAAGTACAAGATAAGGAGAACTTACAGACATTTATTCCCTCCGGTCATAGTTTGGGCTATATTGATTGATTTCATCATTATATCAGCCCTTAACCATTCACTGCTGAACGTAAGACTCTCCCTTGGGGATTTTTCCAGTAGTTGCCTCGCTTGGAAGACAGATTGGCAGCCGCAGTTAGGCTTTAGAGATGTTTTAAGAGGGACGCTGTTTCCAATTCCTCGCCCTTCCATAGTCCACCTCTTACGACACCCACGAGAGAGGAAGGGGTGGCCTATTTTATGCCTGGACCACATGGCCAATTAATTAATTTACCCCCCAGTAAATAAAGAATCTCTATATTACAATTTTGACTAGAACTAACAACAACATATCGACATGTAATAATAAATATGAGTACAAAAATAAGATTTGCTAAATTCTCTTTCTGATAAATCCATTTATATATAAATTTACCGACTGTAGCAACGTTTTTTTTTTTTAATACAACTTAGAATGGCAAACAAGCTGACGGCCCACCTGATAGAAAGTAGTAACCGTCGCCTATAGACATAAGCAGTACCATGGACATAATAGAGTATACTGTTTCACGCATGATATCCCCTATGTATTGCCATTCCTGAGGACTCAGGTGTTATTCCTCTGTACCCAGTAAATTCACGTCATATCCCACACTTCAAACCGAAACACAGCCATGTAAACACAACTGCTTTACGGTTGAAACACGAATGGGACAGATGTATCTAAGCAATCGACTTTTGTACAAAGTCTCCCTCTGGTATTATTCGTATTCGTATAGTTCAACTTATTGGACGTAGAAACTTGATATTTTATTTAGAGGTTCCTAATTGACGTAGGCCATTTGCTAAAATGGATTTTTATAAGTCCCTATAGTAATAAGAATTGTGCAGACAATGTCGAAGAGTTCGTTTCTTAATTCTAAATATAGGTACATCTACTAGAGATGAAGGTCGAAAAATCCGATACGTGCAATAGCTACGTCCATTACAAAGCAAACATTAAGTACCAAAGCCGTTATAACCTCTCAATAGAGAATTGTGTTCAATGTATATATAAATTATCATAAAAATAACGGTGCAGTGAAGAGAGATCTATTGAATATGGATAAGGGCAATGGGTCACAAGTCACAACATTCACAGATTATACTATACAATCTGGAAAGAATAATATTTTTCAATGTAACTAATGAATAGAACATAAAAACAAACATAATATTAGTATAAAAATAGAAGTGAGTTAATAAGTCGAGAGCGCAAGATGCTTAGAAAAAAAACAAAAGCGCAGACTTCATGGCGACGCATTCTATGCTCTGAACGACAATACTTCAAAGAGAAATAGGCCACAAGAAACGAAGAGGGAAATATTTTGCAACAGGAAATTGTGTGGAAATGTTGAACGAAACGTGAAATTGCAATAGATACTTTGGAGGTAAATATATCATAAAAATTTTAACATATTTTCTCCATTTAGGAATTTTAGGATAAACGGACAGAAAAACATAATTGTAGCATTTATTTTACACATAAAGTAATAATTTAATTCCTATAGATATATAGAGGTACCCACTACTACGCTGGCGTAAGTATCAAATTTAATTTGCAATTACTAGAAAATCATAAGCCATGCTTTATAATTGGGGTTGCACTGTACAAAGAGCGCAAATGATACTCTGCATCTACAATTGAATGAAATAAAACTTTGCTTTAAATTTACCTAAAATTAGTTTTATCTCATGAAGACGGAGATGAAGTATATTTACCACTTGTAGGATTTCAAGGAGTTATTGTAGTCTATATGAATGTCTGATATATTAGAATATTGTTCTAAACATTAAAAATTATTTAAGCTCCAAATATTATTTAAGTATATTTGATGTTCAAAACTGCTTCCATTACTGCCATAATACAAGTCTGGAGTATAGACGATATATAAATACTGTTATAAGTATAAAATGATAGTTGATAAAAAACGAAAGATGAGTCTTGCGGAACCGTGATGGCGTCATCACTAAAAGCAACTGAGTTTTTTGGCATGTCTCTTTGGAGGCAACCTGATGAATTAGTTGCGCTCGCAATGTTAATTTTAAAAGTCATAGCTACAAGGTAGGTATATTTCAAAACAAATGAGCAATGCCTGTGCTTAGGTCATAGACAAAACGTATTATAGTGATAAACATTAAAAAAATTACAATGACATTGAGATATTACATGTTATTCATCATTACTATATTAGCTATTTAAATATGTAACAACAATAGTGAAACATGTCCAGTGACTGTAGCATAATAAACCGAGCAAGTTGAGGATTGGTAAACAAAGAAAGAACTCTTACTTGCGTTGGTTTAACGAAGCGGTTTGTTAAAAATGTAACGAATAGCTGGCTGTAGGTTTTGTTAAAGTTTGTATAAGTGCTCTAAGGTATTTATTTCATTTGTTATTTAAAACAAGGTTATTTCAAAATTAGTTATATGGTTAGATAGTTTTTACGAAAGTTTTAAAGAGATACATAATTATGTCCTCTCTAAATGGACGTGCTAGAATAAGTATAAATAAAACGATAGTTCTGTATCTATTGGTTTGTAATCTACTACAGTTCCATAAAAGTCTATAATTAAAAAATATTTTAAACTCAGAATCGTTAATTACCAATAAGATTATAATCAATAAAATTTATCATTTTCTTATTTTGACTTCAGTAATTGCCGTAATTTAGATACTATAAAATAAATAAATCTTGACATTCATAATTATTACCTAGTCAACCTTAGAAAATTATAAAAATGTACACGACTGTAACCAAAGATTGGATAGACAGAGATATTATCGACTCTTACTGTTATAACAGGTATACTCTGAACTATCAGTATAAACTGACAAGGACCCTTCAGCCATTTCTATTTAGTACTTTTTCTTTCTAGATTTTTATGTTTATGTTCTTGTTTGTTTCGTGACCAATTTTCTATTCTATTATTATTCTGAGCCCATTTCTAGATATAAATTAGATTTGTTAAACGCATCATGGAAAAATTGGTCGATTTTGAATTTGATATTTAAATTGCATTGAATGTTGATTGAAGGATTGCATGTTTGCAAATTCGATTATTTATCTCTTTACTCATTTCTACCGTAATAGTAATGCGTAGATAATTTGTTGTTTTGGTTTAAAGGTAAGGTAACCAGCATAATTTTTAATAGTTGTACAATAGCTATGACATTTTTGGTCACAGGACTGACTATGAAGAAATGCCATGAGCGTCGAAGTATGATCATCATTTTTCACCAAATGCGTCTGCACATTCCTCGCAATTTCTGGTACTCAATGTAAAAAAATATATACTGATATTTTAAGAATGATGTTCAAAATCTCACAGCACTCCCATTTTATTTTTAATAAACATTACAACTATGTATGTATTTTAATCATAAATATTTATATCAGGTAGCAGGTTTATGAACTTAGAACCACAGAAACACCGTATAAATCTTTATACACATACAAGTACAATAACCGCGGAGTTTATAATAATTTGTTAGCAAAGCTAAATCTTCGAGGCTGCAAGGTCGTCGCTCTAAATGTGAGCTTAACGGGTTCGATGTCCGCCTTCTACGAGTAGAGTTCTGCGTTTTTCTCTCACCAGTTATTTACCATAATTTGAATTAATTATAAAGATTAGAAATAAAGTGAAGTTATTATTTCTTCATTTTCATTAGGTGCATAAATTATAATATATATATATATATATATATATATATATATATATATATATATATATATATATATATATATATATATATATAAACTCGGCAAGAATGGCTGGAAGACATCCGGGGAACCACGAACAAAAAAATCAAGAAAATCCCGCTCAAATGTCAAGACAATGTTGATTGTTTTTTTCGATGTTCGGGGGATTGTCCATCAAGAATTCGTCCCTCCAGGCCAGACAGTTGATGGAAAATATGTGCTATATATATATATATATATATATATATATATATATATATATATATATATATATATATATATATATATACTTTCCGGACAAACCTCGTATACCTACTTATTTATAGTATTAACTAAATAAATTATTTATACATTTCAGACGATTGGAAATTTTTCCTTTTATAAATAGTACTTTGTTTTTCCAGTTTCCTTAGTTAGGAATTTTTCAATAAGTTCATTAAGAGTAATTATTGTTAGTTGATGTGCAATTTTTAAACCAAATTAAGCAAATATGTGTATATATTACTTTATCATGCGTAGTAATAACATAAAGATGATTATTTTTTTGTGAAATATCAGAGTAAGGTCAGATATTTTCCATCGACAAGTTGTATTAAAAATTGTTAGTTCAGCCGACTGTGACTAGTTTTTGTCACGAGTTTATGGCCAATCACTTGATAAAATTCAAATTCTAGTTAATTAAAATACATGATATCGTAACTATAATAATATATATTTTCAATACTATGTTAATTGATAATGAATTTTTATTATACAGCACGTATGAAAAACGGTATATAGGTATATAATTAATTCAAGAGATGACGATATTCTCTTCCTGTTATTTCGAGTTGCAAAAAGTCCCGTATTTTATATTAGCAAAATGAGGGTTACAGTAGTGTACATAATTTATTTGATAAATTATAAATATAAATACATAATAACACGATATAGTGTTATCCAAATTATTTGTGAATAATTAATGAAATTCGATGAATTAAATAGCGTGATAAGTTGAGGAAATTGATTGACATACAATTTTAATAGAAATGGTTCGGCTCAGTCAATCAATAGACATTCCATTAAATTTATTTTATTAATGGATGGAAATGTAATGGTAAGTCTGCCTTATCTGTATACGCTTACGGGGGTACCAATGGCCTATTATGACGTATTTATCAGGAATTAACCACGATGCTGCCCAGGAGGACCGCGTGATCTACATAACAAGATATACTGTTAGCAATAAATCTACTAGCCCCTGTTACTAAAAATCCCGTCCCTTCAATCAATAGAATAGATTGCCTAAGTTTAGTTGCATAATACAGAAATTCCCGTGACTTGATATATTTAATTTACTTTCCTACGTTCGCATGAATATCAATTTTCACAGACATCAAACAATCGTGACCCCGCTTTTGTGTGGGACCGCATTACCGCATAGTGCAGATATTTCAAGCTGTAACCTTGACTATATTTAAATATGTAGTTAAAAGGTATGCTAAGTTTTCAAGATAAATTATTAACTAAGTAATTATCTCGACAGTTAAATTCTAAAAATTACAGTTTGCAATGTAGTAGACAAATACGTTAAAATACTTTTTGTTCGTAGTTTATACCATAAGCTGTGTGTAAAGAAGCATTATAAATCAGTTGATCGAAAATTGACAGAGAGCAAGAACAAGAAGGTGGTGCCAATGGTTTTTCGATCTCGTTTTAGATTTTATATTTTCTTTATCAATTTAAATATATAATAAATAATAATATAAAAGCTGGGTACATTGAGTGTATTATTATGTATCAAGTACACATGTCATTATTATTTACTGATCCGGTTTCGACAACAAAGCACTCACTTTCCAACCGGTCTGTGATCAGGCGCCGTGAGCTGAATACACCAAGTTGCAACCAACTATTGCAAATTATAAATTTTTAAGGCATACGTAATTTATCTAATTATCTTATATCGTCCTTCACTCTCTCAAATATTTATCGAAACGTAACAATTTACACAAAAAATGAAACTATTTTCAATCTTAACAAAACTTTCTTTAAAATCAGTTCAGACTTGGCGAAAAATATCATAGAGTCGAAATGAAAACTAGCTATTCAAACATCTTCCTAGCAGCTATTAACTATCCACTGCTGAACATAGGCCTCCCCCTTGGTTTTTGTCAGTGGTTGCCACGCTTGATACTACCAATACATGCTACAAAATAAACGTACATTTATTTATTTTATATAAAAAAAAAAAAACAACAACCAAGAGACTTAAAATAAAAATATATAGAGATACATCTAATTAACACACTATAATATAATCAAACTTAATTAAAAAATTAAATGACTATTATTTATAACACTTTTTAGTCCTACTATTAAATTTAAAATAGGAATCCTAAATTTGCAGTTTATTTTTAATTTAAAAAAGTTACTAATTATACTTTTAGGGTGTCTACTAAAGTCAGACATCTCTATTTTTGGATTTGAACACAATGTATGTTTTGATTAAAAAATATTTACTTACAAGTTACGACAACAAGGCACAAGAGTATTTTGTGTGTATAGACATTCACATTAATCCAAAAACACTATATTATAATCACAATTTTCAAGGGGAAATTAATAAACTTGACTATTTATTAATCCTTTAAAGTCCAATTCAGTAAAACGAAACGCGTCAAATGCACAAATACACGCGTCCGTTGGTCGCGCAAGACTCGTTAAGACTACATTGGCTGAGGAGTTGATTCCTACCTAGCTAGTGCTTGCTAAACTCTCGTTGAATCTGAACTGGAATATCATGAAAATTTAATTTGAAAATCGATCGATTTAAACTTTGTAATGTTAGGTACCACTTTAGACAAGTAACTAAATAATTTTATCAAATTATAAATAAACAAGATAAATTATGTGAATTACGAACACTTTGAAACTACTTAAGGTTCGGTGTCGTATTTTTTTTTTATAATACAGGAAATGACAATCTTACCGCCCTCTTCAGTGAAAGTGGTAACTGTAAAATGTAAATATTTACATTCCAAATGTCAATAGTGAATGGATGTGCATGTCCACTTGTGACATTTTATCATTTATCATTTTAAGAATTTAAAACTATTATACCTTAATGTTGGCAAATAAGCATACGGACTGTATGTGTGTCTAATGCTAAATAACAATAACATATAGACGCTTGCTTTTTTTTAATGGGTGAAAATGGAATGGTATCCCCGCCTACTGTCTACATACGCTGACGAGGAACCAGTGAGTGATAATTAAGCGAGGATGAGAGCATGTTAGTTTTCTCTGTAGACCCCTTCTATACCAGGGTGGTATAATTGTGGTATACAGGGTGGATACTATACGTGTTGTAGACCCACAATTAACTCTAATACGGATTATTGGGGGGTCTTCATCACGTATGACTGATTAATACGGAACAGCTCCATTGCTAGTAAATACCCGGGAATAACATCGTTATTTTCTGAGAAATTCATAATGATGGGTTAAATAAGACCTGCTTTCATCCTCCCCTATCATCTCTGGCTGGAGCCTCGTCAATGTATACCGATAGCGTAGACTAGAGCTATCATTACATTTTAATTGCACTTATTAAAATAAAACTATATTCTCAAGGTTATTTATATTATTTTATATACCTGCTATACATATAGAAATACTTTTACTCCATTCAGTTATAAACCGATTTGGGAAATTCGTTTTTTATTTAAAAGGATATGTTTTCAGATTGGTCCCATAGCAATTTTATCAAAATCGATTCATTGGTTTAGTTTTTAAATCAAAATAGCTGTTTTACCACAATTAAAGTAATTTTTTTGTGGAACACAATCTCAAATTATTGTACTTATTAGTTTTTAAAAGCTACTAATCTGTAGTCGAGTATTCTAGCTAGATTGTCAAAGAGATATCTGGTATATCTCTTATATCTGAAAATCAATATAAAAGGCAACGACCTCAAAATACGTGTAAGGAGATAGGAAGAAGCTTCTGGCTAATTTTGTCTGGACGTGTGATGGGTAAGTATATCGTGATTAGTAGCATTCTGGTGACGGGATGTCCGCTATTAGGTATATAGTAGATATGTTAAAATTAGTCAATTGTTTGCAATACGATAAGGATTTTTGCTTCCTTTATTTTAATTTATTTATAATGCATTCATTGAAATATTCACCAGAGTTTGTACAAAAGTCGTTTGTTTAAACACCTCTGTCCCATTCCTGTTTCTACCGTGAAGCAACTGTGTTTGCATGGCTGCGTTTCGATTTAAAGGATGGAATATAGCAATGAATTTAAAGGATACAGAGGAATAACACCTGAGTCCTCAGGAATGGCAACGCATGATGGAGTATTAAGAGCGAAACAGTATATATGTTATGTCCATGGTACTGCTATTGTTTATAGGCGACGGTTACCACCTTCCATCAGGTGGGCCGTCAACTTGTTTGCCATGCATTAAAAAAACTGTGATATTGGGCCTTAGTGTTCTTTTTTTAATAAAATCATCGCACAACGCGTACGTGAATGTAGCAGAATGTTTAATTCAAATTTATTTATGTGTAAACATGGAAGATATATGACAAAACATTAAACCAAATATTGTAATTAAAAACAGAATACAAATAGCGTCGGATTTGAAATGAAGTTAAAGCTTTCATTAAGCTACATCAAAATTAATATTACAACGGCGTAGAACGGGAAAGAAATGGATTATCATTGTAACAGGTTTTGATAAATCTACCATTGTTCGCAGCCGTGACATTCGAGCTCTATTCAGTGACAAATGAAGTTAAAAGAAAGACTTGTACAGTTTATAGTGAAATAGAAGTAACAAATGAATACCTTGATGAGTAATCAGCGGGATTGGCGAATGACAATCTGTGCATGACAGGAAATTGCTAATGTGTTAGCAGAATTAATGAAGTAGTGTGCCAAGCCGTTCCCGAGTAAAAGTGTAAAGTAAACTTAGTCAAAATAACTAGAAGACACCCGCTCGAACTTTGTTGGCTTGAAGTTTTTATGACATCATATTTATTACTATTTGTTTGCTAATTCATAATACACGTGGATTTTAAAAATAAAAACCATTGAAATGGTCCGCTTTTAGATGGTATATCAAGACCCACCAGTTTTTAAGTAAGATCTTCAGTAGTTTTTGTGTGATGCTGACACAAAAATATAGACGTACAGAAAATATTGTATTTGGTTTCTATTGCTCTTATTAAGACACCTTCATATCAATTTTTCTTCAATATTTTTCATGTACAAATGCAGTCCTGTTATAATTTTATTGTATGTAAAATGCATCCTTGGGTTTCAGCTTGCATTTGAAGATAATCTCTCAGGAGTATAAAGATCGTACGTACATTTTAGTCATAAAGTCATTGTACAGTATCTAATCTATATAAAATACTGTACAACTTTATAATGTAGATATAATAAACAACTTGGACGTCTCTTCGTTTATTACTGATAGCTGGCCATCAACCCAAATTCATCCTTTTTGTTTGCTAGAATATAGAGATAGCTCGGCGGGGACTGGTAATCCCGATCCACTCTCATATGTTCCTCATTCATGACTGTATTCTCTGATGCGTCTTTTACCAAATATAATTTAAGCGACATTATAAGTTGAAACAACTGGCGTTACAGAGTACCTTCTGTGATATCCATTTCTACGTGCGACGGTTATTATTTCTTTTTATCAAATGTACTGTGAGCGTATTTTCTAAGTTGTGAAAACAATTATTACTTATAAACTATATATTTAAAAGTTATATTATCTCTCCCTGCAAATTTTCTGATTATCACACTGTGACATCTCTTGCAGGTCTAAGAGTTTCTTCTTTCTAGATTTTTATTTTTGTGATTTATCATTAAAATAGAACATTTTTTCAAAGTCTTTTTAATAGAAATATCAGAATTGCGTGTAAAGCTGTACTGATTAGATATAAAGGATTAGTATTAAATTGTTAACTTAAAAAAAAAATAATCATTTATTATTTACAGTATAGACTGTAGCTAATATACCCAAAGTGCGTACGCAATCTTAAGTGATCTAAAGCTTGCGAATTATGAGATAAACATATCCACAGTACCACTTATACTAACATGAAGTTTGCTATTGACGTCACAATCTCTGCATTGACGATCGAAATGTCTGACGGAATTATTCCACTCTGAAAACGATATACGTATTTCCGCAAATCGTTGGGATTACTACGAAATGGCGTATTCGGGTGGCGCCTGTTCTGGGCGACCTAGATATGAGGATCGCGGAGTCTGCGTACATGTCCGTAATACAGTACTGACCATACATAGAGGTCAGCATGTTTCACACGCAGCACACTGCAAGACCATGACACGAAAACAACTGAACTATAGCTCAAAAATATCGAAACACTTGTAACCTGTGCGTTTAATTTTACAAATTTTTCGATTAACTTGATATCTTCTAGAATATGTACAAATCGTTAACAAATAAAATCACTTGAATATACAAATAGTTTTTAAAACACTTAATTGTTTACTGTAAAAAATCTCTCTATGGGATAAGTCCACCACTGTATATTAAATCTTCTTAATGTGTCCAATGTAAATGAAGCATATTTTAATACATAATACAATATTCTATATATAAAATTCCATATTGATCAAAGAAATACGAGGAAAACCTATTTTATTTATTATATATTTACAATTTCAAAACCTTATTGAGGTTTACATGTATATCATTATGCATATATGCATAGATATTTATACACTGCACTCAATCACTTTCACACTCTTTATTGTTACGGAAGAGTTAAATCTCCACAAGCATTGAACAAAGGAGATCTTAAAGATCTACTAAAAGACAACATTAAGAGTATAATAAATTATATTGTTGAACATTTATTTGCTTTCAATAATAAATTTCGCTATCCAATTCCCATAGAAATAATTTATTATCCGCCATGTTGCGTGAGTGTATAATTATGGGATGACATAATTGATTGCACCGTGAGATAATACGAAAAATAATGCATGCACATTGTTATCCTAAGTACTAACAATTCCTATTGTGTAAGTGAAAGTGTTGTGGATACTTCTTGTTCCTTATAGTTATCGATCATAAAAATCGATAAGAATATACGATGAAATTAAACGGTTACAACGTTACTGTGAGAACGTACAGGTAGTTAGTTTTTTTATTAAATACCGTATTTCATAAAATGTACTAAGCAGTGCAATGAGCTAACATTAATGTACCAGTTTTATAGGTCTAGTTAGAAGAAGGAAACGGTATAAGATAGTTCCTGGTCTGATCTTTCATTGCTAAATATGTATATCCGCCGTATATGTAATACTACTTCACATCAGACTGTGTAAATATGGGCATCCTGATTAAAAAACAGTAAAGTATCGGATTTTATTCTACAAAAATGTAACTTTAATTATGACAAAATTAATATAGCTTATTTTAAAGTCACGATCGAGATTTAACGCGATGTGATAATAGGTAAATAGTATCTACTCAATTTTAAACATTCACGTTGTTTACATATATTTAAATTTAAAAACTCAAGTAGGGTTGTGTACTAAGCTATATAAGTTACTAAAGTTTTTTTTTAACTATTTCACGGGCACTCTTTAATTTTCCGTGATTAAAAGTATCTAAAATGTTGACCGGGGATATAAGATACCACCATGCAAACTTCATTTAAATTGTTCTTACAGTTTCGAAGATTAGCCCGTACAAACAGACAGAGAAACAAAAAATTTAGTAATAAATCTGGATGTGTTCTATTTCACAACTAACATTCCCCTGACTCAATTTTTAGTGTTTTTTTTTTTACAGACATTCGACCTCTACAGTTTGTTATATGTATAGATATACTATCGGGACTTCATTTTTAATAACTCCTACTGGATTTTTATTGCCGACGTTTCTAATAGCGTCGCGTTAAGTCATGATGATAAATTTAACATATTTGTAAACAACATGGAAGTTTTAAATTAATTTAGCGTATGGATTTGAATGTAATTCGATACACAAGTAGGTATCCTAACTTAGCACATAAGACTATGAACTAATTTACGCGAGCAAAGCTGAGGGATACAACAAATCAATTCGGCTGTTTAAGCATGATTAAGTAACAGATATTTTTATAAACATTCATATTTATAATATTAATATTTATGATTTGTTACTATTTCACAGAGAACTTTCTTAAAATGGAATACAAATGCATAAAAATTAGCAACTACATTATTATTTTTTTGCGATTTTTATTAAAATGGCAAACAATCCGACGGATCAATAAATATTTTCTATACTTGACAAAATTTGTAAACAATGTGATAACATTTGCACTATTCCACTGGTTTTCTTACAATTTCTTTTTATCAAATTTAAAAAAATATAAAAAATTTAAAAATATTAATTTTATTATTGATATTGTACAATGTAAATAATAATTCACTGGAAGGAATAGATGTCAATTTAAATTGTGATTTCCAAATTTTTTGACGATGATAAAATTTCTACAATATCATAATACAGAAGAAGGTGTATTTTTTGTATTTTATTTCCAGTAAACGTTTAGTATTACAACTCACATATTCATATACAGCGAACAGGCATTTTGAGGACTACTTATGTTCTATAACTACCTTGAGTCAAACGTCGCGCTGAATGAAATAAAAAAGGCTCAAAGCGGATTAAGGCCGGATGCATGTTTCTTGGCAACATAAATTTTACGAGGACTAAAGACGGAACATGTTTTATGAAAATAAAATACTAAGTTCGTTCAGGAATTATTTACGGCCATGACCTATTCGAGTATGAATGAAGTAAAATAATTCGTTTCTTTTTTTTTTTATAAATGAACAAACAAGATTGATGAAAGTGATTAATCGAGGTGACAGCCATTTGGAGACGCTCCATAGGCTCTCTCCCATCGTTATGCGTTCATGGACAAAAACGGCGAAAGTGTTTCTCAAGCTGCTTATTCTTATAATAAGAGTATTTAATACTTGTTATGGCGTTGTTGTTTATATAAATTTAAACTCTGGCTGAACTATTCAACCGATCAAACACACCATTTTCTGGGTGTCACCTATCTATAACAGGTATCTATGTACATAAAAAAAAGTATTTTAAGTATTTATATCAGTCATCTAGTACCCATAGTACAAGCTCTACTTAATTTAAGACTAGATGGTGCTGTGCAATAAATATATTATTCTCAAATTCGTGTATAATATAGTATATGTCATTATAATATATGACATATACTATATTATATCATGTAAGTATATTTGTTATTTATATGTATCTACTCGTTTATATATGTAATTTTAGTATGTCTGTATATCAATAATTACTAGTACCGTATTCGAGTATTCTGACACTTCCCTATGGTTGACTGGGAGAGAACGCTTTTAGCATTATGTCCGCCATGTACACATATATGTACTAATGAATAAATAAATAATAATTAATAATAAATGTGCAAATACCAGTGACCTTTATTATTATTTTATTAAACTGTTTAGATTTCGCTGATACTGAGTGATGAAATGTGATTACAAATACAAAATATGTCACGGATTGTCAAGTGATAGGCGACTAGAGGTGGTGTTAATAAAGAAACGGTAATATAAGCCACGGTAATATAAGCATAATAATAGCAGGCTAATCTTTGTTTTATATAGAGATACCATGTCCAGCATTGGAATTTAATAGGTTGTTATGGTAAGCTAAATCCAGTGGTATTTAAAATAGTAACATATATTTAATAATATAATCGATAACATATATTAGAGAGGGGAAACCTAAAATTCGAAATTTACACGATACAAGAACATGTACGAGCGAAAGTTGTAATAAAATCGTACCGGTTTTATAGTTCACAATACGAGTGATTATCTGTTCCAGGAACATTTTATATAGAAAGCTTTGGTACCACAAAGGGCAGCTTTGCTAATTATAAACATGGACGACTCCGCGTTCCACGCATACCTGCTCTCTCCGGGGACAGGCCGATTGCAAGACGAGGGAACAAATCAAAATGATGTTACAGTTCTATTTTAATATACGCCCAAGCACTATTAAACATTTGTTTACTGAATTTTAATATACACAATATTTTTTTATTAGAGAAGCGATTTATACTGATTCGAATCCTATTATTTAATTGAGTACAAAACTTGAGTTTGTACCTACTGCCAGGCATACCGGCACTTCATAATGTATTTATTAATAAATATTCTACTAACCTTGTAATTATTGCACCGTACTTATAAAAAATGGCAACAAACACATTTATTATAATTATCGTTATTAATTAATTCTTTATGCATTAAAATTAGCGAGTAACGAATTAATTAAACATCATATCCCTCAAAGACGGTAGGCATTTCAAAACAATGTCAATACTATATATTTTTTTATATTATATTGAATATTTTCCTTTTAATATACAGATTAAGTGAGCAGCCTATATTAAAAGCTATTTTTATGTTAGTACTAAATGCATCTTGTGATATTACCCGCGTAAATTTGAATAAATGCATCCTACGTATATCGAGGATATGGCCTATTTGCACTGAATTACATTCACTTATAGTAGTAGAAGGATAACTGAGTAACGAACAATTTTACTAACTCTTAGATTTATAATATTAATGGGATTTTTTTGGTAAATCATTATTTTTGACCTCGTGGAATTTGTAGCATAAAGCCTATGACACCTCTCAACGTACTCTTACTTTTCCCTCAGTTTCAAATAGAATTATGCTAAAGTCCCAAGTTTTAGCGTGTGTGATGTACACGATTCAGTATTAATAAATTCAGAACGTAACTTTGAAAATTTTGTTCGCAAGTAAAAAGGTAGCAAGGCTATTTTTAACCGACTTCGAAAATAACAAGTTCTCCATTCGGTTGTATTTTTTTTAAGTTTGTTACTGGAAATTTGTTATTTTGAAAATTCTTTTTTTTTTATTTCAAAGGATACATTTACAGATTGGTCCCATAGAAATTTTATCAAAATCGGTTCTTAAAATTACTGGTTTTGCCACAAAATTGGCTTTTTTGAAGAACACAATCTCAATTATGATTATTGCTTTGATCAAATAATCAAAAACTATCATAAAACTAACAATTGAAAGTTATGTGGTATTTATTTATAAATGTTTTAGCGTGGAAATTATAAATGTAGGCGTTGCGGGGATCGTTGACCTTATACATTCTATGGGCTAACAATACGTCATAAATCCAGGTCGACACGACGCAGTGACGGCTCAACAAACAGGAAAGGTTGTGCCGATAAAGGTCAATTCCTGTTTTCCTTGACACATTGTTTATACTAAAAGGCTGAAACATGATAATTATAGTTGAAACAGAAATATCACCTACTGCCGAAATGCCGACATAACACAATAATTATACCTTTATATATATTTAATTATCTACCTTTGTGTATATTTAATAGAAAGTGAATATTGAAGCTGAAATTAAGACAATCGGTGCAAGAAATCGAACCAGTTTTGGTCAATATTAAAATATAAGCTGCGCCTACTTATTGCTCGTGTCTTAGACATATTCATTGATCGGGTACCTGCGTCCTTCTTACAATTCATCCGTATTTCATGATTGGCCATAAAGAAGCTATCATGTATAATCACAAAACATACAGAACATTTGTAATTAGGAAGAGAGAATGAAGTAATAATTTTAATCTTTCGCATTGCTAATACATATTATAAATACATTATCAGTGTTTAACGCGACGAAAATAGTACCTGATTTTAATTGTCGACGTTTCGACGTTTCGACGTAAATCGCACCACGTGGTAGCCACGACTTACCACTTTTCATCGTGTAAGTCCCGATAATGTGTTTAAAATAAGAAAGAAGTACTCAACAAAACATGAATTTTGAAGCAGTTTCTTTTTTAGTTAAAAGACAAAGTCGCATATAAAAGTAACTAGATAATATCAATCGTCATATATAGAGCACATAAACAATTTACTTATTAGATTAGATTAACGACTTGGAGACACGAAATGTCCAAATTTAGTAATAACTGTTTGTAATACCACATAGCGTAGTATGTGGTAGCGTGTTGACGAAATTATTATCTAAATCGGAGACAACAAAAACGGCATGTAATACTTAGTTACCAAACAAACAGATTATGGCAATTGTTCTGTACTAGCTGTTTTCCGCAGCTTCGCCTTCTCGCACCATTGACCTTACAACTCTATGGGTTTTTAAAAACCTGTGCTGAATTTCTATTTACAATTTCAAAATTTATGAATTACTGCTGCGATGATGATCAGTCAAGGATTGATCACGATGGTTTTTACGAGACCATACGGAGGTCGAATATTTTAACCTTCAGAATAACCTTTCTTCAGTTGTCCCAAGATTTGAACAATCTGTCTATTTCTTGCGGCCATTATAAAACGTTGGACATTTTTGGATTTTTGGACATTGGATCATCCCCTCGAGTCCTTTTTTGTCAGCTTTTCCAGTGACTGAGTTTTACCGGATTGCTAAAGCGTTTCCGGACGACTAAACTGTACATTTCTGAGGCTTACATAACAAAAAAATTAATCTTCTCCGACCAAAGTACCTTTTTAAAAATTGTTGTCACTACAAAACGATTAAGTAATATGTCATTTACTTTTCGACTTTCGCGAGTCTATTAACATATTTAGTCACTGACGACTGAGTCATATTATAATTAAAGCAGCATAAAATGTGCCCACGCTAACGCTGTAAGAAGGTATGTAGCCAAATTTGACAAACTTAGAAACAGTGACAACAGGGTTGGCAGATCCTTATCGGATTTTTACTGAAATTCCGGCTTAATATTTACAAGTATAATGTGAACAATGTGAGCAATGGTGAGAAATTAAGTATTTTCATAAATCTAAAATAAAAGTAATATGTTTAAAATTATTATAGAGCTGTATCCTGCACTGCAACTTTACCCGTTCGGCCATATTTATTATTAGAAAGAACCAATTATGCAAATATCGTTACAATCTTTTTCAAGTATAATATTATTAGAATCTGACTTTTTCCTACTTAAAACAGACTTCACTTCCGGCTGACAAGTTGCAACCCTAAATCTAAGAGACTTTACAATCGACGAGAGAAAATCTTGAATATCTCTCCGTCACTGTAGTGATGTAGCACGTGTAGATATTTGTGTATCATAAACTTGAGTGGGTGTTAATTATTTGAATTGTATATAACACCCACTGAACAGATTACAAAATTGGTGAAATGTTCTCTACGTAATTAAAGACGGTTAATTATCGAGTAAATAGTTGTTGAATAACAGACTGTTATTATGTTTATTTTCTATCATCACATATTTGTAGTGGAATAGATTGGCCTGTTGTATTATAGATGGTAAAGTTTAATTTATAATATTTAACGTTTACGGAGACGAAGTACTTTTCTTAAGCAGCGCGTATTGCAAATAAGGCACTTATAGATACTGTGGCCCAGTCAGATCAGACTTAATCTTGCTTTCAGGTGAGACGAAACTTGTTTTTCAAAGTTTTTTTGATAACAGGTGATATAATAAAGCGGATAGAATCTCTTAGGTTGCTGAAACGCAGTCATTACGTCCCTATGCTTTGAGATAAGAAGTCTTTAGAGTAAACAAATTTAACACTGAAAACATACCGGAGATTGTTTCTTGTTTGGTACAATGCCATGAAACTTATTATAAAAAAAAATGTGCACATCAGTGTACGCTATGGATTATAAGAGGTGGGGCTCTCCACAGAATTCAACAGAATATCGCCCGTTTGTTACCACCCTCTTATCTACTTGACGTCAGTCGAGAATTGTTGTCGACACACTGTTATAATTTTGTTAACATTAATTGAAATCCAAACTTTGTTTTCATTGTTTTAGGATTCTATTTCAAAGCTTTCTCTTCCAGAGGAAGGAAGAGATTATTAAGTGAATCACAGCAGGACCTTTTACATCCATGGCGAATATACTAATCTGTAGGGCGAAGTCAATTGTTCCTTCGTAGTAGCAGACTAGTAACGACTTAAGAATTATTAAAAAAAAAAATAATAATCTGGGCGAGGTAAAGATGTAAGGATGGCTCTTCGGCACTGGGTAAGGGATTTAGCATTACATATCTTCATTAACTTATGTAAGTTAATAGAACTATTGTCTAAAATAGAAGTGAATAAGTGAAATTTATGTGAAAAACTATTAGAGTTGCTAATCTCGATTTCATCATTGAATGTAATGAATAAATAGATCAATCATATGTATATAGGGTACAAAAATTTCAAAGGGACTACACGACATTATATATACTATTATATTATTTATTATTACACCATTTAAAATATTTTTAACCCAATTTTAAAAGCTGTTAAACAGAAATTGCGTAGTCATTACTGATCTGATGAATCATCGATTTTTCTTACGACACCCGTCATGTAATTATTTACTACGTTTCTCACTGTCGACTTCAATATTACTGTCGTTTCTTAAATTTGCCATCGCCAAATTATTTCAAAATAATACAAAAGCATTTGACAATAACTGTGTCATTGACGTTATCTTTAGTTATTGTGTATTTATATAAAAATAATCAAATGATAATCGTTCTTTATTACATTTAATATTACGACAGCAATAATTCCGCAGTATTAAAGTAGTTTGTATATGGGGGAGATGGGGAAAAAAGATTCTTGACTGGCGAACCTCAAACGCAGTGTAGGACGACTCCCACTATACCGTTCCTTATGGCAGTGTATGGGGGAAGCCTATATCCAGCAGTGAACAGATAATGGCTAAAATGATGAGGATGATATGTACTTATTGTCTGAGCGAAAGTCAAGGCTACAAGTTTCTGGAAACGGCGTATATTACTTTTGACGAATAATGAAAGCAGATGAAACATAAGTATTTGAGGTTGGAAGCCTTTAGCACTAATGTTTCGGTACTTACGACGTAAGTAAATTGATATGGAAATAGATATTTTGCATTAGTTTACAGAAGGAATGCGGTAAGAGACAGTTTATTTTGGCTGGCGCTTAAATGGAAGTGTTACCGGAGCTATGTTTACACAAGCAATACATGAATAATATAATAGACCGCCTCACTAGACAAGTGGCAAACAAATCTATTGATAGATATCTAGATTCTAGCGAAAATTTACTTCGTTACTACATGCATAAAATAGAACGAGACAGCAATATGCAGTGTCTTGTTTTTTCTTAAGCGCCCTTAACGACAATGTATTATTTTTAATGTAAATACAAACATTATATTTATTAGAATTTTACCCCATTAGAATTTATAGCAGTAATTTTTTTTTAATACACAAACAAAAACGCGCAGACCAATACATAAATCTTATCTATGAACACGAATGTTTGTGTCAACTAAAACCAATGATTGAACCCGCAACCGTTGGAAGGTGAATCAATGTGTTACACCCTTATACCGGCAAGGTAGTCAATGTAATCTAAACGTAATGCAAATGTTTGACCGTTGAATCTAGTTTTTATGGTGGTGGGTGGTTAGTGAATGTAGTTGTAATTGTCATGACTAACTTAAGCAGATAGGCGTTGTGAAAGCATTTAATCTTGCTAAATCTGACCTCGTTATTTCGTTCTATTATTAATTAAATGCATCAAATTCTAATGTATAATTTGAAATATAATGAAATATTTAATTTTAATATAATGTCTGTGCTTCAGGCCACATTATTAATTTATCTTTTAATATCAACATGCATATTCTATATAGTGAATTACACAACTGACAAGAGAATATAAATGCCATCGAAAGTAATTTGATGTCATAGAAATTTCACGCAGTCTTTTATTATTTAATTAATTTAAATATTATTTTAAAAATCAAACGCTATGAAAGAATGTGCCATCTGAATCCATTTATTACATAAAAACTATTCGATGTGTACGTAAATAGATGGAATCTCTTTTTTCTCTTATTCTCGTTATTTGCCAATGCCGCGTCGTAAAAAAAAATACTATAAATGGAACTTGATGGAAACTGGTAGGTATGGGGATTTGAGGGCAATTTTGCTGCAGGATAAAATGATAAGTATACTGTTTGAGCATAAAAAAAATTTTGTATATATATATTTTTTTTTTCTATTCACACCAGATACAAATGACGTTTTAGCCCGATCACAATCGAAAATCACGCGGATGGAGCAGCGAGCACAACTATAACAACATTATGTACTAAATATAATTTTAGTGTAACAATATATACCTTATAAACACACTAATAAGGAAAAGGGTATTACGACCGTATGGCCGTTTATGTTTAATAATAAATTACGGTATAGACACGACGTAAATCATATTTTAACCGTCTCTGCTCAACGTAAAGTCGTTCAACGTTTCAGCACGACCGTTACGGGCGAAATACGCTTGTGTACCGCCCAAAATACGCCGGTTGCGTCACCAACTCACCACACGAACTATTGCCCTTAATCGTGAGCACGCTATGCGGAAATTAGACGTAAAATAATATTTGTTTTAAACTTAATAATTCAACCTCCTTATATGAATCAACACATAATTTGCGGGTAAGCCTTAAATTTTTAACCAACTTAAAAAAAGATGGTTTTCCATCACTGTTTTTTTATGTTTCAGCATGTTATGTGATACTCATATGCATGTTTAGGAAGAAATCAGAAAGAGAGAAGAGAAATATTCGATTTGGTATCAAAATAAAATTTTAATTTTCATAGAATATAATAATATATTAGTAAAATATATAATCATCATTTCATCATTTCGGCTGTTAACTGTTCACTGCTGAACATAAGACTTCACCATAAGGGGAGTTTTGCCAGTAGTTGCCATGTTGTCAGGCAGGTTAGCGAGCACAGTTAGACTTTTAGAGATGTTTTAATGAGAAACACTGCTTCAATTAGAACAAATTTTCTTATTTACTGAAAAAGATGTCTATAAAAAAGCAATTTGTGGCAATTAAACAACACATGAAATAACACTAATTAAGTTGTTAACATGAATCACTATAAATAAAACAATTGGTAGTTTAAATTGTTTGAGCATCTGTGTTTATGAACAATTGATCTTTTTCATAATTATGAACTATTATATATATATATGTATGTATGTATGTATATGTATATATGTATAGATGGGTAGTCTTGTTCCAAAATTTATATATGTTTATATGATTGTTACCAATTACTTTAAAACGGCTAATTATTTTAAATAAAATTAAATAGACCAATAATCTTGTTTTTCTTATTTTGTCTTTAAAATTTTAATTAACAAATAAAAATTAGTCTGAAACTAGCACAAGAGCAAAGTCAATCCACTGAAAGTATTTTTTTATGTCTGTTAATAATCTGTCCAGAGATATAATTCTGAGCCCATAAATTCTACAATAAACTTAAATTTTAAATAGATATTAGAGATAATATGATAATTATTCGAAAAATAAAATGTAACAGATTTAGTAGTTGCTTTAGAGTGATCTAACCATATATTATTGATATTAAAATGGTACTATGAGCTTAACAATTTAGTTGATCTAGATATAGCACAAAGGTTGCTACTTGTTTGTTTGTTTACTATTTGTGAAAACCTATTAGTGGCTTATTTTGTTATCCTAAAACTGTATCTATTTGCTGTAGTGTAGCCCTGGTTTTCCTATGAATAAATAAATAAATAAATATAAGTAAGTCATGTGTAATGAAACCCCTTGAAATTCTAATCTTTTTTCATGTGATATCCTAATTCATGTGATTATCTCAAGTTCTAGATCAGTTTTGTTATATTCGAAGGTACCTAACTTACCTTACTAGACGAAGTACACACACACTCTTACACTAATATACACTTTTATAAGACAAATATTTTTGTTTCCTTCCATCAAATCATCCTATGTTATTATAATGTATATAAAAGCACATATGTACTGGAAGAATTCAATAAGTTTTAAAAAAAATGGATTCTTACTGAAATATTTTGTTTTTGGTAAAGTGAGAAAATGAATAGATATTTTCATGATTTTTAAGAAATTAATCATAGGCTACTTTAGACCTACTATTTGACTTTACATTGGATTTATGCAATTTTGAACTTATTTTTTATCCTCCTGACCGTAAATTTCGAAATATGTAGTAAAAAAAAATGAGACTAAACAGCATCTTACGGACATGAATTAAAAAATTAATAGTTTGTTATATACAATTGTTTTAAAGCTTGCATAATTCATAAAATGAGTATAACTATATGAAATAATAGAAAACATTAAATAAGTACTAACCTGCTCTCTAACAAATGGGCATCCGTCGTCCAATTAGGATGTATTTAGTTATAATTTAGAAACTGACTTGCTTTAATTAATTTGCTTTTATACGATACACACAATTTAATTTATTAAAAATCCTAAAGGGATTTGTAAAAATAAAATCAAAAAATTACAAATAAAAGTACACAAAAGAGACAGACCAAGCTATTAACATACAATTGAATCAAATCGAACATTTAACTTAAGTCACTACAAATAGAAACATTTTTGTGTAAATCTGTGCAACCAGTTCATAGAATTTGACAGGATATAATTAGTGGTACGTAAAACTAAAAATACGAGCTAGTATATGAGGCTCAAAATTTTTTATCATTTTAGCCATGTTTCTTTGCTAAAAATGATTGCTTCGCGGGTAGAAAAGATGCTAAGAGGTCGTCCATTAATCATGTGGGGCTCGAAAAGGGGTGGAGGGGGTTCATAAAAAAATTACGAAGTATCACAGGGGTTGGAAGGTGGGGTGTAGTGAGATATCATGTGTATTTATCTTTTTGTTAAACGCCCGATTTCTAAACAAAAAGGCGTCGGTAAATCGAGAGAGATTTTTGTGTAGTGCACGAAAATGAAGACGCCGCTTGATGAGACCGACGTTGATCTTTAGCAAAGCACAGTACCAACAGTTGACTCGCTAGACGCTTATCCACTTGTTAATGTTGAAGAAAGTCTTACTTATCCGTGGTCTGAGGACAATGTTCATTGGATATATTCATGTACCAGTATTTAATTGTGAGTCTTTCATATCAATACACATTTTCTTTATTATTTTTATGCCAGTTAGAAATAAACTGCAACCTAAATGTCTATTTGGACATTTTTATTACGGTGCTTAAATTTCCAGAATTAAATTATATTATATCTGTATTTAAAGATAATATTCTAAAAATTTTTAAACATTTTGTACCAAAAAATACACATGATTTTGAGTAAAGGGGAAGGGTAGTTTAAAATCTCATCACCTATCACCAGGAGAGTAGGGGGGGGGGGGGGAAGATGCTAAAAAACATCACGTGATTAATAGACGACCCCTAACAATAGGATAAATTCTGAAACACCATTTCTCTAAACCAAAATATATAAATATTTATTCTAAAAATCAATATAAACTAAAGTTTTACTAAATATAATTAAAACTTATTAAAATTTAATTTATGAGGATTTATAAAAGAGTAGTTTCGTAGAATTATCAAATTAAAATATTAAGTGAAAATATTAAAAAAAAATAGAACTTCAGAATTGGTCTCGGTATGTTCATACTTTTAGATGTTGCTTAGATTTATATTCCAGTTTTAAGAATATATAGACAGTGCCGATTCTTAAATAACAATAATACTTGATCTTTATATAATTCTTGTTCTTTGTCTGTTATATTGTATTACCAATTTGGCAACTCGGATTCGACCACAGATATTGATTCCACAATGAATTATTATGTTATGACAAAGATATCATTATCTGTGCGTATTGTCATAGACTAAGGATAGCGCCTGTGTCAAATTAAAATCAAATAAATTTTGTCAAAATAGCAATTTTTCAATTTTTTTTTATGCAACTCATTTTTATAAATACTGTAATTATAAATTCAGTATATTTTCTGTTATTGTTATATATCTTAATTTAAAAATTACATGCCTATTTATGATTACTTACGATATATAGGTAAAAAGCTTGGATTGTTATTAAAGATATATTTTTTGTGTGAAATTGTGTCTACAGAAATTTTAACTGACTGAAATAAATATAATACGGATTTTTTTTGTTATTTATGATTAGATACTTGCCAATTTACTGCATTACATATTGATTTAGAAATTGAATAGGGGTGCGTAGAAGATGCGGGTCCAAATGTGGCCCCCTTAGAATTTTTTGAATAGCTCAATAACATTTCTAAATAGAATTCATTCTCAGGTTACGGATTATTTTTTGTTAACAATGGAAGCTGATTCTACGACATACGAAAATAACTCAAAGACTGCACAAGATGATGATTCCTTCCCGTTTTCAGTATGCCCAGGGTAAGTACTAGTAATATTTAAAAATGAGTAAAATCCACCTAATTCACCTTTAGTATGGTAAACTAAAATTAATTAAACTTTATTTACTTCTAGAAATTTCAAACTTTATAAAGAGTTCACATGTAATAATGGAGAGAAACATTTAGAAAGTCAAATAGTAGAGAGATTGCAAAATTTTGGTCTCCTTCCAAGAACTGTTCAGTGTCCTGCGGCTTTACCAGAGTGCAAAGTTGTATGTAAAACAGCCAGAGTTATAGACAAGTAAGTAAAATCATGTAATCTATTTTCAAATATAATTGATAGTGTATGTGTCTTTAATATATAAAAATATCAAATGTAAAACTTTGTTTATTGCATTGTATAGAATTTTGAACTCAGTTACTAAGAACACAATTAATTTCAAGAATTTTAAGTTTACAATATAATTAATAAACAGATTATAATGATGTAAACTGAAACCATATTTATACTTATGTTGAAAATTGAATTTACAATGTCAATTATGCAAAATAATGTATGATATATTTAACTATCAGACTCTTTATGGGAACTTATGATTTAAATTTTAGGGTCCAGTGGGTATGTCAGGGTTGTGGAAAGAAGCAACCAATCCGAATGGGTTCCTTCTTCTTGAAACTCCAGTGTTCAATATTACAGACATTACAGATGGTTCTGGCATGGTGTGAGGATGCAGATTGCGATGTTGCTGCTGAATATTTTAGTAAATATACAGTTTGATATTATTTTTTATAGACTTTATAAGTTTTCAATCATTAAAGGCAAGATTTTCAAATTTTTTATAAAACATCGACACTGAAACAGTATTGATGACTTGTAACACAGGTTCTTCTAAACCTACCGCAAGCACCAGTCTCTCACAAAATTGGTCTTCATATCAAATTGTACTTTATTCTACCTTTTGTGAAGAGAAAATAAACCATTCATTCATTCATTCATTCATTGATATGTTCATTTTGGTGTATTATTTCCTTAGATATATAACTGTAAATTGATTGATGAAAGATGAAATATTTCCTACTGCAGAATTACTGATGATAATATTAGAACTTTGTTATCTTTACGTATTTATTAAAAACAAGTATCTAGTTGATATGTCAGGGTTCATAACTCTCAGTGTAAAAGACAGTTGTCATTTGAAAAACTGGCACTCCCGATATATGTATGTATGTATTATTGAGTAACATTTTTATAACTAAACATGAATTGCAATTTATAAGATGATTTAAAATTTACAAGTGGACAAAGAAGCTAAGTGAAATAAGAATTAAATAACTTTAAATTAACATTTATCTCTATAAAAGAATATTTTCCATCAAAATATTCAATTTTATTAACTTTTATTTTAAATAATTTCCATGCCATCCACTTAAGTATGAAAAGGTAAGTTTGAAAATTAGAATTATACAAACTCGTTAGTTTATTACAATAATGAAGATTTTATTGTTAAAATTTCATAAGTACACATTATATTTTAATGTTCAGTACATTAAAATTACGACCAGATTAACTTACATTACATTTTAAGCAATACAGTTAAACTAGTTTGAGGACCACATGGGGCCCTCAGTCATGAGTCTAAGATGTAAGATAATCTGGTTGGTATTACATTATAAAAAAAAAATTGTTAAGATTAGCCATAATTTCATAACATTAACACAGTCTAAAGAATTCAATTATCTAACCAGTTGTTCCGACACATCTAGATAATGATTTATCTAGAATTGTCATATAATTCATTAAGATATGTTAAACATATTGGATCTCTGGTTGTTCAGATTTGTTGTCACATTGTTTATACTGTAATATTAATAATAAATTAAAATTTTATAACAAATTTAGTAAAACAATAGGTACTGCAATGAAATGTGCAAGTAAAATGATCAAACACTGTGGCACAGCATTTTTATATATTAAGGTAAAAAATCACAGAGTAATTCTAATATTTAGGTACTATGTAATTGGCAAAAAAGTCCAAGCTGTTGATTTTCATAAATTCTATAACAATTTTTAATTAATAAATGTCTAATTATAAATACCTATAGGAAATAAATTGTCTTAATTGCAGAAGTAAAGCCAAAAATAGCAAACCATATCTATGACAGATTAGAAGAGTTGGCTGTATTAGAACAGAGCAAATACATCCTCGGTGGAGAGAATGCCGTGGTGTTGGCTGAGATGTATCCGGATTGTTTAAATCGATTGTCACCAGACACTACGGATCAACCGCACGTACATCGCATATTAATGCTTGCCGATACTAATGTAAGTGTTAAACACATAAAAATTTTAAAAACAAATATTTTTGCATTTTTTATTATTAAGGACAGTTATTTTTTACGCAAATAGAATCTTCTCTCTTAAGTAATACGATTCTAGTTTTTGTACTGTGATAGATGCTTTGCTTTAGGATTTTCCTTTTGAGTTTTATTTTCAAAATTTTTTAATCACACATTTTATACAAACATAAATTAATATTTTATTTATGTAGTAAGTTGTAATTGTTATAGTATGTAAACATAATTTTGATATAAAACCTATAAAACAATTAACTAAGTTCTAAAATTACATAGTAATTGTTCTAGTTTCAGTACCAATATGTTAATAATAGAAAAAAAAAAAAAATTTCGAAGCCACATGGCTTGCTGAGCCAATTTATTTATTATTATTATTTTTTTTGTTCTTATAAGCAGGATGCTTATTATACACTGTTGGTAAAAGTTATCCATTTATTTTAATTTTATTCATTAGAGAGAAACCCCAGTAGAGAGAAATAGGTCCTAAAGAAAGAAAAGTGCCAAAAGAACCTTTTCATAATAGCAAATAATATTCTGTTTCCAGCATATTCCTACTCACTACCAACTACATGTCATAAAAGAAGATTTAAAGAAGAATTCAGTCAGCTCCTTAGACAACCAGGTTAGTGGTCAGATTGTCTATTTTAAAATATACCTTATTGCCTAGATATAGGATTCTATTGTTACTAAAGCGTTTTATTTTCATTAAACACAAAATATAGAATTAATCGTGATTCTTTTTTATATACAGTAATTAAAACATTTGCATGACAATGTCAATGATTTGACACACAATAAAAAATATATTAAAATATTAACATGTTGAAGTAAATTTATATTGTTTTGATAACTATCTCCTCTTTAAAGATGATTGAAAATAATGTATGGGTCTGATTATATCACACTACATTTTCCAGTTCCCTTATTTGTATTTATTAATAAATATATGTATATTGTAATATCTGTATGTTTGTAAAGAATGACAATAAATTTATTATTTATTTATTTAAAAATAAATTATATTGCTTGCTTAGCTTTTAAGATATTAGACAAGGGATAGTGATAGTACTTCAAAATTTTTTTTAAGATATTATTTGTAATAATAAGTATGTAAAATCTACAACATAATATTTTATATTTATTACAGTCACTGACAGCTGAAATAGAAGCGGTAGTGTCGCGCGTGACATCGCCGCAGTCGCTGCTAGTGAGCGGTAGCAGCGTACCGCAACTCGCCGGCGCCTGCTCCGTGCAACAGTTGTTGCAGCACTGCGACCCAGATATGCAACATTTCTGTAAGCATTGTACATATAAGTTTTACAGGGATAGAGTAGGACAGGGAGAATAAAGAATTGAATTTTTATTCAACTACTTTATCCATTGAATATGGTCTGCTTTTTTAATGACTATTTTTTTTTTGATGGGTGAAAATAGTATGGTAACCCTGCCTGCGCTAACGGGATACGCTGGCGGAGCACCAATGAAGGGTGATAGATGAGAATGAAAACAGCCCAGTTAGCCCATCATGATGAATTCATCAGGAATTAACCATGATAGTTTACAGGGAGAACCGCGAGGAGGTCGACTTGGTTGAGTATATTGCTAGCAATGGGATTCTCAGTCTCCATTACTAACAATCCCTTTCCCTCTTTTAATGACTATTGCAAATAAAAATTAATCTTAAAATTATTTTTTTATATTATAGACCCTTTCATATATAAATTATTTGCGTAACATGTCCGGGTCATATATATATATAGGTCCAGAACATATCTTAAAATTAGCTAAACCTCCCTCTTCATATTGTGCAAACTACATTGATTAGTGTAAGTTTTTAATAATTGAGCAAAAAAATAATCTTGAGGTAAATTAGTATTTTCATTATTCTGTAAATCTACACGTCTCTACTGGCGAATGGCAGCGTGACGGAGGTGGGATACACTCTTCTTTATTAATTGTTAGTGATGCGCGAATTTACTAATACGATTTCTATTTATTAGACTGAACAATTCGTTCGAATTATTCAAATGATTTTAAAATCATTCGACTATTAATTTTATTATTTATAATTTTATTAATTTGACTACTAACTTCATTTACTGCTGGAATGTCCTTTTTTGTTAATGGTAAATAGTGTTGCCAATTTAGTATATTTAGTAACAATTAGCAACTTTCGATACTTACTAATTAATTAGGTAGTAAAGTATTTTGTTTTTATAATTAATGACTATTTACATTTCGATTGAACGTAGTCGACCACAAAAATTTTTTTTTAATCGTCAATAAACTATCACCTATTGTTAAGGTAGTAGATACAGGGAAAGTACTTTGTTTTATATTATTAGTGGTTTACATCGAATTACTAATTAGAAAAATCATTCGAATACGAAAATTAGTAAATTATTAATTTAGTAGTCGAATTGTAAAATCAATAATTACTAATAATTCGAAAAACAAAATCATTCGCGCAACGTTATTAACTGTTCCTGTAGAGGCTATAGACAAGAATAGCACCATAGACGTCTTGGCACCCGCGTCACCTCTTTTCACTATTTTCTCTACCACTATCTATGTATTTTTTATGCTGCTTATTTCTCATCGCCAGTAAGCACACGAATTTGGCGGCAAGCAGTCTCCCTGTGTGCCGCGTCCCGTGATTTTTGTTCGGAGGCAGCCAGCAGCGGGAGCACAGGCGCATGCGCCACTTTTGTCCAACGTTACCTTCACGCCGCCCTCTACAGGTTGAAACATGATGATGGTTTCTATCATCATTTGTTGACAGTCATTGCAAATCAGTATACAGATAAATAATCTGTATAAATATGCTGAAAGGAGTTTTTGTGGATAAAACTAAATACAGTTCGAAAAAAGGGCAATCAGCATTACATGTCTATGCATGATTGATTCAATAACAAGTGTTGCATATTTACTTATAAATGACCATGCTGACAAATTTAGTTTTAAATAAATTAACAAATTGAAGATTATGTCCTGTAAGGATGAATTTCTCTTATACTTTCTATCTATTCTAGCACCAACAGTATTAAAAGAAAGCAATGATATTAAGTTATCATTATATAGAAATTGTAATGTACAAATGTTTCAAAATAACTTAGTATTAAAGTGTGTTATTTCTTACTATTGGAATTTACAGAGATATTATTCTATTTGATGTACTTTTAAGAACTTTTAGAAGATAGAAGAATTATATAGTGCCTTATTTGATATTACGTCTTCCGAAGTGCCTCAAAGAATTTTATTTTGTGTTAATAAAAATAATGTTTTTATTTTGGTTGTTAACTTTTTTTTTATTGGTTGATAAAATGAAGAACGTGTTCTCAATTATTTAGCACAGAGTTATTTGAAATCGTTAACGTTTTAATAACATTGATAAATGCATTTAGCACAAATTTGTCTTCCTACGAAGCATCTTTCGATTATACAGTATGTTAATTAACGAAACCCATTTCTTAAAACTAGTGTTATTTTAATTCTTGAAAAAAAAGCCACAGACAGCCCTCTATGTCGAGGCTGTTTTGACGCCGAAGAAACGGCTGTTCACGTAAGCCTGGAATATGAAGCTATGGTCCCTCAACGTTTAGAAATCCCCGGAACGGCCGCTCCGTGAGGCCTGTGAAGATCCCAGGAAGCTTCTGTGCTTCTGGGCGGAGTTGGATTGACTGTAATAGTCATGACTCATACGCACAATGGACCAAATTAGAGGCTAAGCGCGGAAAATGGAGTCTAATTTACATTTCTTGAAAAAAAAACGAAATCACCTCTACCTACATTAACGTTACAAGTTCAAGGTATATATGTAGTTATTATATTATGTAGTTATTGATACAGATACTGTTTTTTTTTATAATTTTAAATTACATTTTTAATTATAAGGATTTTATTTCTAGGAATTAGAGATTCTAAGAATAAATATTTTTCTAAGATCCTATTAATGAATAATAAACACTCGTAAGAGGGCGGATGTCGTAAGAGGCGACTAAGGGAGGGCAAGGGATGGGCAGTAACGTCCCTCTTTAAACATCTCTAAAAGCCTAACTGCGGTTGCCAACCCGCCTGTCAAGCGTGCTAACTACTGGCAAGACACCCCTAATGGGGAAGACTTATGTCCAGCAGTGGACAGTTAACGGCTGAAATAATAATAATAAACACCAGTTTTAATGAATGGGTTTCGTTAATTAATATATAGATTAATAAAATATTTTGTGTGTATGTCAGTCTATTACTACTAACAATGTCGGATCTGTACCTAATTCAGTTGCATTACACATTTGAATTTTTAAAGAAAGACAGATGAAGTTTATTTTTTTTCTATTTGCAACTGTTGTAACATCCTAATTTTCACATCGATATAAAATGAATAAATCATATTTGTTGCTGTGCTAGCAACTTAGTGTGATTTCTCTGACGTTTATTTTTATATAGATATAAGTATTTTATTGATATTAAACCTGCTTTATACTATTAAGTTACTTGCATATGAGTGTTTGAGTTGTAGCGTGTAAACGGTAACTTTCACATAATAAGTAGCTGCTACTAGCTTCATAATGATTTTATATGCGATCCTCTCGCACACAATTGTTATTAAAATACTTTGAGTATTTTAGTATCTAATATAAACTAGGTCTTAAGTAAGTAAAATTTGAAAATATTATTTTGTAAAGCGTTTATATAATTAACTGATAATAAGTTAGTTATTTGATATATTTTCATGTTGTCATAAAAGGTTTGTCCATTTTTTTTTTAACTGTTGTCGTTACTAAGTAGCATCTATGGTCTGTTTTTTATTTTATTTTGTAGTACACTGTGCACAATTTTGTTATAACTGTAGAACTGGTTTTAAAACAATGATTATTTTGTTTATGGTTCTTTTACAGTGATGATATTGAAGAATATAATTACCTGTTAAATCAAAAGTCAATAATTTAGTATTGACTTTTAAGTCGATATAACATCAATTCTATTGGCGCCTTCTTAATTATCATAATCACATAACATCAATTGTTTAGCTTTTTTTTTACGGTGCAATATCGTATGATTGCCACATTGCTGTTTTATTAGATATTTCATAGTACCTGTTTGCGTATAGAACATTTTTTTAGCCTCTCGAAAAGAAGGTGGATATTTATCTTGGTGGTGTTTATCTTTGCTAATTTTGAATCAATTTTGATTATTTCTTTTTACCCAAAAGTTTAATTTCACGTTGTTTTGGAACAAGCCACACGCATGCAGTAAATAAATGTATACTATAACCACAGTGCAATGAACAACCAGTGCTACCATTTTATACACATCTCATCTGAGTCAAAAAGGTTTATTTTGAACAAAACACGACTGGATTTGTATCTTACAATGCAATTTATATTTTATTTCTAAATACCTAATGTAATTAAAAAGATTAAATATAATCACATTTCAATTATATAGTATATTTTAAAATCTTAACAAATTATATTAATAGTACGTAGTGAGACGCCAGAGTAGTCCAAAGCTTTTAGAATTGTCAGAACGATTCAATAGTTGACAATTTGTGACTTAATGTTGTGTCAGTTGGACTACTGGTAAAAAATATTCTATAAACTGTGATAAAACTCGGCCAATAGCTATTTGTCATCATATTATTATAAAATACATTTGTAAACTGAATTTCCGATATTTTGTTTTCTATATCTATTTTAATAAAGACCTGTAATTTTTGCATATATTTAAAATTAATATTGTTTCAAAATGACAATAAATAAAAATATATTATATGATATCTTTGATATATTATTTCCTAACCTTGGATTATAAGTTCTTGCAGAAGCAGAAACGCTGATTTTCAATTAGCACCTCTATGTAATATATTAAATTCACTGTCATATCCTACAGAATATGAATGGGAAACAAGAATGGGATAGAGGTGCCCAAGCAAACGAATTTTGTATATTCAAATATCTAACATATTTTCGTAGAAAAATAAAGTTTGGGGTTTTAACCCCCATTTTCCACAAACGAATGAAGAAAATTATCTTAGTCCTAATTTTTTACAATAACTAGCAATATATTAAAAGCACCAATGTCAACAAAGACGCCAGTGCAGATTTCATATGAAAACACGGCGAGACCCTTTATAAATGACGAGACCGCGTCATCATCATCTCGGCCATTATTCATCCACTGCTGAGCATAGGGCTCCCTCATACACTGTTATAAAGAACGGCTCTGAGCCACCTTCATCCACTGACTCTATGCAAAAATCTTAAGGTCGTTACTCCATCTAGTGACGGTCGTTCTACACTGCGTTTGCCCGTACGGGGTCATCCCACAGTGCGTTTGACTGTGCGGGATCGCCACTCAAGATGTTTTTTTCCCCATCGGTTGTAATTTCTTCGAGCTTTGTGACCAGTCAATTGCTACTACAGCTTGATTATCTTTCGGGCTATATCGGTCACTTTGGTTCTTTTGCGGTTATCCTCATTTTAGATTCTATCACGTAAAGAATGTACTTCTAAATTACCTATTATAAAAATATATGAAAAATAAAAAAAATTCTGTTTTTTTTTTTATGGATGATAATGGAATGATCGCGCTATCCCCTACGCTATCGGTATACGCTGGCGGGCACCAGTGAGGGATGATAGGTAAGAGAGTAAAAACAGGTCAGTTAGCGTGATAAATACATCTAGAATTTAGCACGATGGTTTCCAGGGGGAACAACGTGGAGGTCGAACTGACAGGGTATATTGCTAGCAATGGGAATAGTCATCCGCATTACTAACAATCCCTTTCTCCCAATATTTTCTGTTTAGGTACGACCTATGTTCATGTTGTTTGTTCAGTGTCACGTATACTTTTAAAAAAAATACAGTTTTCTGTACAAAGTTGCGATCATAATTTAAAGGCCATTGATACATTATTCAAATTATAATAAATCGTGAACGCCACTGGGTCGCCAACTGCCTCGCTTTTATTTACCAGATTGCTGTTGAACATGTATCGAATTAGGCCAGCGCAGCGGATTGGCAGGTCTCACGATATAGCCTTTAGAAAGGTGAGTGGACACTGCAGCTGTGTCCACACGGACTCGTTGCTACGGACTTCCTGTTTTACTCGTCTTGAAAGTCTCCTTAGCAAAACATTACAGATTTATGCCTTTAATATACTGTTTATATTTACTGCTTTAATTGAATTAAACATCGATTCGATAACACGGGCCATTTTAATTGGTAACTTGTTAAGAACATGTTGGATATATCGCTACGGGGATTCCATAACGAAATTTTATTATCAGTTTAATTTCTTTTATCTTTCTTTATTGTATTGTTCATTGGAAATAATTTGGTTGTAAATAATTTTAAATCTAGATTACAATGTAGCGACTGTGAATTTTAGTATTTGATGATATTTAAAAATTATCTTTTTACTAGGTATTTGTAACTGTGTAAATACCAAATATGCCTTTCCAGTTCTTAGAGAATTTTTTACTAAGTATTTTAATTTATTATATCACCCACTGAAGGAATCTTGATTACACATAGGTCATGATTTTAATTAGTCCTTGACGGACGTATGTCGACCAAACAGACGATGTGCCGAGGAAGAGCAAAATTAAAAGTACCCGTAACAAAGCAAGCCGTACCCGTACCGTACCCGTAATAAAGTAAGCAAGCGTGTATAAAAATATTGATGAATGTGGAGGAAACGAAAGATGTCTGTTTGAGTTGAAGTATTTGGCCTTCCATTTTTCTTCTACCTACCCTAATAGGAGACGATCGTGACAGATATGTATGCCACTTTAATTGACGATAACGAAAAATAGTGTTGTCCGAATGTTTAAACTCTTGAGAACATCTTAAGACTCACGTTTCTTAATTTTTTTTTACATCATGCTGTCTGTATCTATATCAGATACATAACCAGACAAAATGGTGACATCAAAATATAAGGGTTCGGGGGGAAAGGGATTGTTAGTAATGGAGATTGAGAGTCCCATTGCTAGCAATATACCCAACCAGGTCGACCTCTTCGTGATTCCCCCAAGAAACTATCATGATTAATTCCTGATGAATTCACCATGATGGGCTAACTGGCCTGTTTTCATTCTCATCGATCACTCTTCACTGGTGCCCCGCCAGCGTATCCCGTTAGCGCAGGCGGGGTTACTATTCCATTTTCTACCAATAAAAAACGAATATAAGGGTTCGCTTTTCATCACTACAGAACTCTAAAACGCCTAGTTTGATATATGTAATATAAAAAGGAGATCTAGTGCAACCCTAGCAGTTAGATATAATCATTTATAGCTCAACAGGCTCGTAACCCGGTGGTAAGGGCAAATAAAATGTGATCATTTTACCGTTTACCGGCCCAAGTGGGTGGTACAGTTAGTCGAAAGCTGAGTGCAGTAACAGGTTGCTTTGACCGTGATTTGCAGCGCGTCGCGGACTTTTGTCGCGTCAATAATTAACTATTTCTCATACAACTAGATAATTACTATACACTACTCATAGTTTTGTATCAAAATATTTATACACGTGAAGTGGAACGTTTCAATTCGGAACACCTTTCTACTTTAAATTGGCGAATATATTTAGATTTAATATTCTGTTATAACTCGTCTCAGATTTATTTGCATATCCAATTAAACAGTAACCGTGACCGTGGCCTCTAAATTTATTTATTTATTCTTTTTTTTTTAACCACATTTACAAAAATTTATGGCACGAAATGCGACTTTAATGCTATTAGTATTCTCTTTCAGTCAAACTTTAGTAAAACAAAAATCTAATTTCGCGGTGAAAAGAATTGAAAATAAATTAGATATTTACACACATGCTATAATATAAATAAATATTATAATAAAAAAAATAGTATAATTGTACAAATAATAATTATCATTTCAATCTTACTTAATTCTTCTTTTCATTTAAGAGTTTCTTCTTGTCGGTGCAACTAATTCATGCATCTTCCTCCAGCCAGTTCTATCCCAGGCCATGTCCTTGACCTCCCTATACGACTTGACGGCTAGTGTTTCCTTTATCTGTCCCATGTAGTTAATCCTCGGTCTTCCTCTTCCTCTTTTGCCCTCTATCTTTTCTTCTATTATGCTCTTAAAAAATCGTCATGTCGTACTTACATACTCAATTACAATATATTAAATAAATAAATAAATTACTGGTGAAAATAAGGCTGTCATATTATTGTCAACACCATTAAATGCGCAACCAATGACTGAGTCTTTGAGGTCGTTCCTCCATCTTTTTTTAATGGATGATAATGGAATAGTAAGCCCGCCTGTGCTAACGGTATACGCTGGTGGGGCACCAGTGAGGGATGAAATTGAGAATGAAAAGGCAGGTCAACTAACCCAACGCGATGATTACACCTGCAATTCAACACGGTGGTTTTTAGAGAGGACTACGGGGAGGTCGATCTGACTATTGTTACTACTTTATTGCTAACGATGGGGTTATTACTCCCCATTATTAATAATCCACTCCCCCCCCCCCTCCCTTCCATCTATTAGGAGGCCAGTCTACACTTTTACCTTTCTGGATTCACCACTCGAGAACCTTTCAGTCAGAGGAAAAGGTGTTGTTAGTAATGGGGTATAACAGTTTCATTGCTAGCAATAAACTCTATCAGGTCGACCTTCTTGCGATTCCCTCTAAAAACCATCATGGTTTTTTCTTGGTGGATGAAAATGGAATGGTAACCCCGCCTGTGCTAACGGGATACGCTGGCGGAGCACCAGTGAAGGGTGATCGATGAGAATGAAAACAGGCCAGTTAGTCCATCATGATGAATTCATCAGGAATTAACCATGATAGTTTCCAGGGGGAACTACGAGGAGGTCGACCTGGTTGGGTATATTCCTAGCAATAGGATTTTTAGTCTATATACTAACAATCCCTTTCCCTCCAAAACCATCATGGTTAATTCTTATAAAATTCGTCACGATGTGCCAACGGACCTGCTTTCATCCTCACCTATCATATCTCACTGGTGCTCCGCCAGCGTACACCGATAGTGCAGGCGTGGTTATAATTTCATTCTCACTCATTAAAAAAGAACCTTTCATTCATATCACTTGGCAGTCCTTCGGGTGTCTAGTCCCCATCTAACGCCTATAACCAATACATGTATAAATAAAGGTAAACAAAGTTATAAAGTTGTAAAAACTGTGTTGAAAGTATTTTTGTATCTACAGATTTTCCATTACTAAATGGTAGAGTTTTGTTTACTTGGTATTTTGCCCACCATCTTACCTATTTTGACCACACATTTAATGACACAATGCGTTTCTATCACGTACAGCGAAAGGTATTTTTTTATTCGAATGTTATTGAATTTCGTTGTGCAGAATATATATAGCCGATTTCTTAGAAGTACCAAAACATTAAAGATGTCAAGGTGTATAATCTTGGAAACGTATGTAATTACTAAGGTACATACACTACATACAATATATTATGTGAAGTTCATTATTATGGTGTTTATGTATTTGTTCATATAGGTGATCGTTGAAATGTTCCGCAGGCCAATTCAGAAATTGAAAATTAAGAAATAATAATTTAGATACCTGCCATGAATTGTACAATTGTTCTTATCGATCTTGTAAGTACAAGATGAATAGAGTGAGATAGATATTTAATTTGATGTAGATTATGTTGTTATAATACATTATTTGTTATTAGTTAAAAATAATAGAATTAATTCAGAATTTGTCAAAATGTAGTAATATTTATTTTTCTATCAGTTACACTTTTAATTTTAGAATCTAATTTAATAATAATATAAATTATTAAAATCAAATTTCGTTTTAAAAAAATCTAATTCAATCATTGTAAAATTATCAACTTATCAGGTAGTTAATTCTATAGGATTAGATTTCTATAGAAAATAAAAAGAATCAACAAAATCGGCTTAAATTATTCAAACATATATTTAAAAAAATCTAAAATAACTAGAATCTCTTTTAGAAATCTCTTAAAAATAGATAAAGCTTTCAATAGAATGTTATAGTTACAAGACAACAAGCAAACTTATGAGACCTACGTTCAAACGTTAAAGATAGCTGTATTTACTGCACATTGAGTTTGTTAATTCCAGTTTAGCAGGGCCGACTGGTGTGGTAAGGCAGTACTGCGGCGGCTGTACCGCTATCCCCGCGAATAAATAAAAGATGCAACGGAGATCACGTACATAGCGGACTCCACCTGCGAGATCGCGGTTCAGTGCGCCTCTGGACACCTCCCGCGATGGTCAATTACAAGCGTGTAGTATGCGAAGTGGCTGTTGTGGCGGCGTTGTTGACGGTGACCACCGGTGCCCCCACGCCCGAATGCGCGGACAAACACTACGATCAGCGGCAAAATGGCACCGAGAACTACCGACTCAATATTGATGGCGTCGTGATCGCTGTTGCGCCGGCGCAGTCGCTCCTAGAAGCGGCTACCGATATCGACATCAGCGACCTTCTGGATTTATACGAGATGAATGAATTGGAGAAGCCGAAGCCTCCGTCTAACCCTATCAGTATTCCTGAGAAACCGGAGAACACAAAGCCCCAAGAATCGAAACCAGAAAGTCCTGAAAAGCCAGCAGAGACGCCACTCAGTGATGTCAGCTTGAATGCAGATTTGAAGCCGTCAAAAAAAGATGCTCTGACTAAGAAACATGAAAAAACACAAAGGTAAATATTTATTGTATTGATTACGTACTAAAATTAATCTATTTATTTGGTACAAAATAATAATAATGAGATCGAATCGTTTAAAAGTTTAACATCATTTTTTTAAAAGAGATAGGGATATTTATAGTTAAAATTTGTCTTTGAGTATATTTATGGCATCGTAGGTTTCAAACGAATGGATCGATTTCAATACATTTTTCTTAATAGAAATTATTATTAACGTGTTTGATAAATTATGTTTTTTTATTATTTGAGTGTTTTCATTTTTATACTGTTCGTTAATTAATTATTGTACTATCTAATTATTTGACAAGCTACAAATGAAGGTCTGAGTTCGATTTTTAATCGAGTCGGATGCGGAATGTTGAAAAGTGATTCAGGTTGTAAGAGTCCTGGATAGTGTTAAGACAGCGTTCTTTGTTTGTGTGGGCGAAAGGACTGTATGCTGGTATGGAAACACGGTGTTTAGAAAGATAATATAATTATATAAAAAATATACATAGCAAACCAACGGAGTAAAAAAGCGAACGAAAACAAAACTGAAAAACTGACACAGACTTCAAATTATAAAAAGAACATCTTTTTAATAAAATTAAAAAAGAAACTAAAAAGGTGCGTCGTGCACAGTTTGGTCTCGATAAAATTGGATATCATATTATAAATAACTGTGTGATACTAACGTATGTCATTTTTTGTTTACAGGCTGAAGGCTAGACTCGCTCATATTCTGTTGCCGCTGCTCAGGAAAAATCGCCATCATTAGTTGACTAAATATTGAAAGATACGAACATTCTAATGATACTATTTATTCTGTGAAACAGGAGTGAAATTACTTTTTTTTTTTTTTTTTAATAATAAGTATATACGTGCTTCTATAGTATAAATTTATAGATTTTTTTAATGTTTATTAATTAATCTTAACTCGAAAAGTACTGTATTAGTGAAATATTTATTTTAGATTTAGTAAGAAAGTGTTACGATGTGACCACGAGTGATATTGAATGCATTTATTTAATATAAGTTTATAATGTAAGATTGTGAAGCGATTGTTTTGTTGAAAATAAATTATATGATTCTTATTGAAAAATCCCTATAACGTTGTTTTAATTAATGTATAATCTTAAAAAAAAAACATATAATATTGCATTAAATACGAAATATTACTGAAGGGAAGTAATATTCCTTTATAGATAAAGCAATAATAGGCATAAGCTTAACACTGGGTGAAATAGAATTAAAACAATTATATAGACAGAGATATTTTTGCATCATATACACATATTTATGGAATGACAGTATTTATGTTAAATTTATTATTTATTTACAAAGAGGGAAGTATATATAATATGCATTTACTTTTAAACTTTCATATATCTAGATAGTGTAAAAGACGGACTTGACACTATATGACGTTATCTACCAGTCGACAGTAGACAGGAATAACAGAAAATATACTTGACGGTGATGAGCAAATAAGTAGAAAAACAAAAACAATGTTAATAACATAAAATAGTAATATATTATCTAAATCAGGGATGGCCGATTTGACTAGACCCAAGATCTACTGTTTACTGACGAAACCGTGTACGACCTACCAATTATATTCTTGTCGAAATCTCAAATGAAACAACATAGTTGAGTACACAATTACGTAGTATTGTAATATTTTTGTGCCGGTTAAACCTTTCTTTCTGCTTTCCTACTTTAATTTATGGCTTCGAGTATCTATTATCTATTTCAGACGAGGCATTAATTCGCATGTTATCGGTCACTAGCCTGTCGAAAAAGACTTTATATCAGAATACCTTGTCTTATTATAAATTGAACATCTTAGGAGCACAACTCTAAACACCAACAACTAATGTAGATAAATTCATTTACTAAATTGACTCGGCCGAGAATCGAATAGGGGACCTCATTTATAAAAAGCAATGTGGCTACCGACCACTACCGAGGTCGTCAGAGTATCTACATTAAAACTCTTTATTTGTTGTACGTTTTGTGACAAATGAGTCTACTTTCCTTTCTAATAGATAGAGAGCCATTAATATTTATCTGAGGTAACCCGAGGCGTCCCATAAGTGTGTCACGAGAACTTTTTAGCAAGGCCAGTTTGTTCACGTTTATCTACTTTCCAGTGCGACGTTTTTCCTGTTTCATATCTATTTTTCTAGATGACCGTCTTACTGTTCTCAATTAGTACCTGTTTTTATACATTTATCAGTATTTTTACAAACTGGTAGCCAATTCGATAAATGTGGTATTTATATTATTAACAAAACATATATAAAGAAAATAACTATTATTATATTAAGCACTAGCTGATACCCGCGACATTGTCCGCGTGGTATTTGATATCGCTGTTTAGTATGTATCGATGTATGTACCCACCTATTTAATACTGGATCAAATTAACAAATGACGTACCGTTCTCATTCTTTGCCTTAGGTCAAAGTAACTTTACTTAAGTAGATTGTGTACTAAGCTGTACGAATTATTATAGCTTTTAACTATTCTACGAAAATTCTTTAATTTTCCGTGATTAAGGTAGTGCGTAAGGTACCACCATGAAAAATTTCATTTAAATTGGTCGAATATTTTCGGAGTACGTCACGTCCGGTGTCATGGAGAACGATCCGATTTAATTCCCATTCCCTTCCCTGAAATCCCCTCCATGCAAGGAAGGAAGGGATTGCTAGTAGTAGTAAGGAGCTGGGGTCTAGCGACCTCATTGACAATATAAACCCCATACTGGTGCTGGGGTCTACTATTTTTTTTTTTTATTTTATTTATTCCGAATTAGGCACACCAACAGTATAGATATTATACATAAATGAAATAACATTTTTTGTGTAGCATGCTGCATAAATACCTATAGTAGGTGTACACAACATTGACTATAGATTACATGCATATTAATGTCATAATATAATTAATATAATACATTAAATTTATAATTACATAATCTTTATTACGAAATTATGAATACTATATGCTTAAGTTGTTTACAAATAACTATATTTCCTTAAGTTGTTTAAAACATTTATATTAGTTTTTGTTGACTCATATATACTATTCTCATAGATAAAGAATAGTACTTACTTGTCTGCAGAAGACATATTTAATGCTCTAACTTTAAAATTTCATTTATATTGGTTTTTGTTGAATATAAAACTGAATGAATTGTGAGATATTTGTATGTTGTATCGAGGCTATGTACTATTCTCAAAGATAAAGAATAGTACTTACTTTTTTTTTTATACAACTTAGAATGGCAAACAAGCTGACGGCCCACCTGATGGAAAGTGGTGTAACCGTCGCCTATAGACATGAGCAGTACTATGGATATAACAGAGTATACAGTTTCACCCATGATACCCCCCAAGCATTGCCATTCCTGAGGACCCAGGTGTTATTCCTCCGTACCCAGTAGATGCACGCCATATCCCACTTTTCAAACCGAAACACCATACAAACACAGCTGCTTTACGGTTGAAACACGAATGGGACAGAGTTGCCCAAGCAAACAACTTTTGTACAAACTGTCCTTTTGGTGATATGTTAATATTATGACTGTATTATTTTAGTAATTGTTAAATATATGTACATACTTATGTTATCGTATATACATCAGTAATCACCAATATATAGTAAATAAAAATTCATTCTTTCATCCATTCATTTAAACAAAATAAATAAATAAGTACCTTATAGAACCTTAAATGTTTTACATTAATGTTCTTTTCTTTATTTTGTTTAGTTTTATTTTTTTTTTTATTATTTCATTTTATATAATATATCGATTATAAAATGAGAAAAAATGGCAATAAATAAACAAAATGTGAATAAATACAGAGTATAAATAAATCGATTTTTAGAAGTTTGTTTTATTATTATTATATTAAACAAAATATAAGATATATATATATATACCACATTTATATATATATATATATATATATATATATATATATATATATATATATATATATATATATATATATATATATATATATATAGAAATAATTTAAAAAATGAGTTATTTATAGATACCTAATAGAAATTATGGGGGAAAGAGATTGTTAGTACTGGAGACTAAGAATTCCATTGCTAGCAATATACCTAACCATGTCGACCTCCACGCGGTTCCCGTTGGAAACTATCATGGTTAATTCCTGATTAATTCATCATGATGGGCTAACTGGCCTGTTTCCATTTTAATCGATTACCCTTCACTGGTGCCTCGCCAGTGTATACTGTTACCGCAGGCGGGGATACCATTGCATTTTTACCTATAAAAAAAAAATAGAAATTACGAGAATAGGTAGAAAATATCTAGATATACATTTCCTAGTGTGAAAATTCCAGATGAGTGTAGGTATCAATTGTAAAACAGATATCAGCTCTAAGGTTATATTTAGATGCATAATCGGATGTGTGGTGCGCGTGGAACTCGGTTATCGGGATGACCTGTCGGTCACTGTCACAAAGCCCGGCCGTTGTTTGACACATTGATGGAATGGCTCCATGATCAGATGCGATACGGAAACGAATCGTATTTTAGAATTTTGTACCACAATTCTTCAAAGATTTCAATGGTGATAAAATTTGTATGTTACCATCAAGGGAGTAAGCACTGTTGAATGCAAAAGGAATTATTAAAATCGGTTCATAATTGTCGAACTCTCACATTATACATTTTTCTTGTAGTCTTGACGCCTTGATGACTCAATCAAATGTCGTAGAATTTGTTGTACACGTACTTGAATAAGTATACAGGGCTACTTCGTTTATAAATCGGACGGTCAATATCAGGGTTATACGAAGTCAGTGTCAATAACAAATGTATTTATTCACTTCTGCATTTTATTAAGAAATTTCGATATATTATTAAAAATAATTAATTAGTAAATGCAAAATATTCTTATTGCAACTTTTTATAATTGCATACCTTAGAAACGGGTCATTCAAAAGCAAGGAAAAAATTAAAAAGACTCAACAGTCAAATAACCTACATTTATATGTTTTTTTTTTTCCAATATATGTTTTGAACGATTAAAAAACGATAAGTGTTATTGAGCGTGTACCTGACCCGCGTTCGTGTCGTGTAAACCGTTACCGCGTGCCCGTTTCGCAGACAGGCCGCGCGGTGGACTGGTTCACGAGTGCTTGGTAAAAGCGACGTCGGAGTATGGAGAGCGCAGTCAGCGTACAGGAGTTTCCACAGTCGCACGCACCATGCTGCATCCTTTATTACTGACCGGCGTACTCGCCGCCGCCGTCGCTGCACCCGCGACCTACGACCAGCGTCAAGATGGCGACTTTAACGTACGCGCCGACGTGCAAAACGTTTTGTTCCTAATCGCTCTACCTGAAAAAACGCCGATGTCGAGCGGTCTACTTGGGTACTTGAAAAATTCGAAGCCCAATCACGACCACCAGATGCAGGAACGAGCTGATATTCATATCATGGAAGCGTTCGTGGAGCCAAACACGCCATACCATGTCGAAATCGGAACCGCAAGTGACAGGTCCGCTGAAGGCGACGGGCGCGCAGTGGAAGTTGTGATTGCTGGCCGCCGAAATAACATTAGCAACGAGGCACAAGATGACGAACTCAAATTATTGGGTGCTACTGAGCAATGTGGGCCGGACAGAGAAAGGGACCCTGTAACCTTGACCTGTCGTGACAAACAACAAGCAATATCCAAATTGGAACCGATACAAACGGACAACAGACCGGACGAGCCTGCGATACAGCCAGAAGTGGTTCCTGTTTCATCGTAATCTAGTGACCTCTATATTCTTTTTATACTTAAGCTAATTTATTGCCTAAATAATCTCGCCATTGTAACTTATTATTTTCTAATTTATTTACTTTATAAGATTAAATTATAAATATTTTCCAATTAGATATTATTTTACACTTCTTATCACAAGTAGAACATCAGATTTTTTACATTTTTCTAATATTTAAAGTAACTCATCGCAGTATCAATCTCGTTACATATACATCTCAATGATGAACTAATCACTTTATATAGAAAGATGCTTTATAACAGGTTCTTACAACTTGCAATATTTGTTTACTTTATTATAGTCCATATTGTATAGGTAGCATGTCGTACTAAGTCTAGGTAGAAATAAAATTTGATTTCAATACATGTTCTAATAATGAACTGAGATATTAGCAAACCATTATTTTACCTAGCTAGCTAGCTTTAATAAAAGAAAGCTTCTTGAACACATTAACAATAACTCAACCAATCGTAATGAAATTTAGCACATTCGTAGTGTATGGGATAAATATTGAGTATTTCTACACTTCCCACTTACGTGGATGAAGATATATATATATATATATATATATATATATATATATATATATATATATATATATATATATATATATATATATATATATATATATATATATATATATATATATATATATATATATATATATATATACCTAACTATAAGAAGAGAATAAATAATTATCCCACATATAATTATTTATTCATTCGTTTTATTACTATCTTTGTTTACAACAAAAGAATTAAATACCCAGTATTCGTATTGTTATGCTAATATTTATATGTGAAAGTGAGTTTAGTTCTTACCGTTTGGCGCCTTAACGAATCCAACAACTGTCATGAAATTTGACATACACGCAGCAGTTGATGTGGAGAAAGACGTGGCTGACTGACCTTTGGCTTCTTGACGCGCACAGAATCGCGAATACAACTAGTACAATTTAAGATCATGGCAATACCAGTTATTTCGATATAATAATTAAACTACTATACTGATTTCGATAAAATTTTATGGGACTAATCTGAAAGCATGACCTTTCAGGTAAAAATAAAATTTTCCAAATCGGTTTATAAATGACGTAGTATGCGGTAAGAAATAACCTAAAAATACAACCGAATTGAGAACGTTCACTTTTTTTTAATTCATTTGAAAATATATAGATATGGAAAATAAGTACGTAAGTGTGTATAGATTATATTAGAAATCAGATAGGTTATTTTAATAATTATTTATTCGTCTTATTGCTAATAATAATCATCGTTATTAGCCCTTAACCGTCCACTGCTGAGTATGAGTATGAGTATGAGTGGGCATAAGCCCCGCCTTGAGGAGTTTTGCCAGTAATTGCTACGCTTGGCAGGCGGATTGGCAACCACAGTCAGGCTTTAGAAATGTTTTAAGAGGGACGCTGCTGTCCATTCCTTAGTAGACTTTTACGATAACCACGGGAAAGGAAGGGGCATAGAATAGGCCAGTCTATGCCGGGACCACACGGCGAAATAATAATAATATACAGTGATAATGAAGTGCATTTACAAATAACTTGTTCGCTAACTTTTGCCTTCGTGGTATAGCGGTTCCATAGGTTGTACATTCGATGCTCACACAATACAAACATTTATATTCTTAAGTATTTTTCTATTGATCTGGTTGTGTTTATTAACTGTCACTGAAACAAAGTCGATAGTGGAATAATCCTTACAAATATTGTATAAATGTATTTATTACCTTTTAGCGTCTTGATGGCTTAACCAATCACTATGACATTTGGTATAAATATACTATATGGGACGGAGAAGGATATAGATTACTTTTTATCCCGGTTAGTAAACATATCCCGGTCACGCGGACAAAGTGTCAAATAAAAGCTAGTGGGTATATATTACAGGATAAATAAAACATTTTTTTCTTTTTTTTATCCAACTTAGAATGGGTAACAACCTGACGGTCCACCTAATGGAAAGTAGTGGGGGGAAGGGATTGTTAGTAATGCGGACTATCAGTCCCATTGCTAGCAATATGCCTTGTCAGGTCGACCTCCACGTGGTCCCCCCTGGAAACCATCGTGCTGAATTCCAGGTATATTCATCACGATGGGCTAACTGACTTACCTTTTCATCTTCACCTATCATCCCTCACTGGTACCCCGCCAGCGTATACCGTTAGCGCAGACGGGGTTACCACTTCATTATCATCCATTAATAAAAAATGGAAAGTAGTAACCGTCGCCTATAGACATGAGCAGTACCATGGTATAACTTTGTACAAAATCTTCCTCTGGTAATTGTTGTAATTAAACGTGTTTCTAATACAATTTTAGAAAATAAAAAATCTTTCATAAACAAACTTACTTTAATAATGCTTTCATGTTTTTAACCGCAAGTATGATCAAACTAAGGAAAAACTCAATAATGACAATTAGGCATATAAGAAACGCCTATATATTTTATATAAAAAAGTACAATAAATTTATGAAACACATGAATTACTTCATAATATGTATTTAAAAAGATAAACATATAAAAATTAAAAAGAATCCCAAAACAAATCTTATAATTTTTGGAACACTTCGGAAGGCACTTAAAATCATCTTTTAGTAAACTCATTAGAAGACAGCTTTACGTGTAATTAAAGCAATCTAGAAACTATTGACACCAGGGGACGCTAATCTGATACGAGCAGTAGGTAATTGGTAGATTAATTTAAAAATTGTTCAAGTTTAATATAACATAATGTACATATAATTAACATCTTACTTAGACTAGATACATTTGAAACAATATTTCGTAAAAAGTAATTTTCGATTTTCTCATATTACATTGGATGTGCTTTTGAAATCATTTTGATAAATATTATGACAATCGAATTAAATTTTACAAATTGGGAACTGTACAGTGTCTCCCAGTTTCTCCTTCATCCAACGCTCAGCCTGCTGCGTCATCTCCTCGTCGAAGTAGTCTCGCCATCCGCCCGCCTTGCCTGACATCAGACTTAATATATAAGTTCAACATTGTAATAAAATTTGAGTAATTTTAAACGAATCAAAAGTACTAATTATATATCAATGCATTTATCTATAGATACATTTGTAATTATCTGCTATTTAAATTTGTTAATACATATAAAATATATCTACTGTATTTTGTTTGTAGCAGAAAATATATTCTCAAGTTCACTGTGTAACGTGATTATGTGATGAAGATTGAGTGAGGCCCACCTGATAGAAAGTGGTAAACGTCGCCTATAGACATGGGCAGTACCATAGGCATAACTGAGTATACTGTTTCGCCCATGATATCCCCCATGCGTTGCCATTCCTGAGGGCTCAGGTTGTTATTCCTCTATACCCTGTAAATTCACTGCCATATCCCACCCTTCAAAACAAAAACCAAAACTTTTGAAACTTCCATTAAATAGTTAAATAATCTAAATTTATGGTTAGACGCGCAGTGTTAGTGTAGAAGCTCAACATGTTTTGTCGATTTTAATGTTTTATATTCTATCCTATTAAAAAGTAATTAATTCAAAAGGTACTCAAAAAATTTTAAAGTTACTACCCAAAAAGTACCTGGTCGCATTGGGGCATTAGTGTTCCGGATTTGGGCACTACAATACGACAATTGGTATTTTGTCATTCGACCTATCGTAGAGGACCCATCGTTTTCAACATTGTTCATATCAATTTATCTATCTACTCCTAATTTTTGTAACCATTAGCTAAATTACCTTTCCTAATGAAATGGTCATCTTTGTTTATTAAGCCGATATGTTTGAATATATCCATGTTGACCGACATATTTTTTCTGAAGTTATCGAAGTGCAAGTGGTCACAGAGTCGCATAACTTGCTCCTCCGTTACCGGCTTGTTGAGGAACTGCGATACACGACGCACTGCCGCCGGCAAATCCTGACATAGCCCAATTCATAGTTAAAAAACGTGTGATTGTTAGCACTTGGGAAGTTTTTGAAATCGATTCAGTTGATCATATTAGCCGTTAACTGTCCATTGCCGAACATAGGCCTTTTGAGACGTTTTGCCAGTATTTGCCACGCTTGTCAGGCTGGTTGACAACCACAACGGTTTTGTTTGGCGGTTAGGCTTTGGTGATGTTTTAAGAGGAAAACTGCTGCCCATCCCTCGGACATTAAGTTCCCTTAGTCGTCTCTTACGACATGCACGGGAAAGGAACGGTGGCGCATTCTATTTAATCGATCAATTCAATTGAGCGATCAATGTTAATGTCAAAATCAAAATTAATATTAGGAAATATCAATGTTAGTCAGGATTAAATAAATAATTACAATTTGTCGACGAAGTGGGTACGAATGTTTGTGTAAATAATTTAAATATGAATTCAAAATTTACTGATATATAAATAAAATAAAATCCTCATTTTTTAGTTTTTCCTTGGCTTTGAGTTGTGCGGTATCATAATTTATAAATTAGATACAGTTATGAACGTATTTTATGTCCTTATCTCATTTTTTTTATAGAATAAATAATCAGGAATCCTTTGCATAATACAGGGTGGCCCAAAAGTCCTTAGAAAAGTAAAATTTGGAATTAAACGAAAACGACGCGCGTGAGCGGTGCAGGGGAAGCGGGGGCAGTAACTTCGGTTTCTGGGAATTTAGTCGCGATGGAGCGTTTCACCGGAGCGGACCGTGCGTTTTGTGTGCGCGAGTTTTATCAAAACAACAATTCGGCAACCGTTGCGAGGCGTAAATTTCGAGAACACAAAGGTTTACACAACTTTGATGACACCCCAGCTCTCCAAACGATTAAGAATTGGGTTGCTAAGTTCGAGGAGACCGGTTCGACGTTAGATAAACCGCGGTTGGGTCGCCCAAGGACATCACGTACGGAACAAAACATCGACACAGTGGCACAATCTATTCGTGAAAATCCTACACAGTCAACTCGTAAGCGTTCCAATGCATTAAACGTATCCAGGACATCGTTACAACGGATTTTGAAGAAAGATTTACTTATGCACCCTTACAAAATTCAGTTGGTGCAAGAATTAAAAGAAACTGATGCTATTCAGAGAGTGAATTATGCTAATGAAATGTTTAATCGGTTTACTTCGTTCAATAACATAATGTTCTCTAATGAGGCACACTTCCACATTAACGGACATGTTAGTAAACAAAATTGCCGCTATTGGAGCCCGATTAATCCAAAACTTAAGCACCAGAAGCCCTTACATAGCCCTAAAGTTACAGTTTGGGCCGCTATGTCAGCCCATGGCATCATAGGGCCTTACTTTTTTGAGGACGGCAGAGGGCGTGCTGTTACTGTTACTTCGGAGCGATATGTGGCCATGATCGAGGAGTTTTTCACACAAAAATTGCAAAACTTTCCAGGCTTTAATGCCCGAACATGGTTTCAACAGGATGGAGCAACTTCCCACACCTCCAATACTGCTATGCCCGTTATCCGTCAACTTTTTCCAAACAAAGTTATCTCTAAGAGAGGAGACATTTCCTGGCCACCACGTAGTCCGGATCTGACTCTAATGGATATTTTTTTTGTGGGGCTACCTTAAGGCTAAAGTGTACGACTCTAACCCGCGGTCAATTAATGACCTAAAAGAAAACATCCGCAGAGAAATGGCAAGCATTTCAGCAGTGACGTGCCGCGCAGTCATCGACAATTTCAGAAGGCGTTTGCAAGAGTGCCGTGACTGTAACGGATTACATTTGGACGACGTTATTTACAAAAAATAATTCCCGTTTTTCTAGCTATATTTACAAATAAAAATATTATTCATAGTGTAATTAGTTTTATTTTAATTAATTTTTTCATTACTAAGGACTTATGGGCCACCCTGTAATACGGTTACGGAACTTTATTTAAATTACTTTACTTATTATGAGACTAACCTTAGACAGTTCTTCATAGAACAGAAACAGCATATTGGGATGGTGTCTTTTCTCCCAAGCTTCTTTGATATGTGCTTCATACGGTGTGTAGTCAACTGTCAAAAAATATTAATTTTTTATTGTGTCGGGCTATAAAATCATTTATGTTGAAATAGATTGCGCTACATACTCGAATGGGCGTATACCAGCTGGTAAGAACATGCCTGAGAGTACATGTTCGCCTTTTTAAGGGCGCACTTTGAAAAATAGGCCTTAATTTGCCACTGCATATTCGTAAATATTTGTCTTTATAAGATTTTTCATTTCAACTTTTTTTCGAATGAGAACAAAACGTTGCAATTTTTTTATCTGGTTGCCTCTAAAACTGCACCCGAAATAAGATGGAACCAAAGACATAGATAATAATAACTCTGACACTTTCTATAAATTCTAGTTCCTGTAATTTTGACCGTGCGTTAGTGTATTACATATTATTAAATCATATTTATTCTTTTATACGTTTGAGTACCTACATAGTTATCGAGGAAATCTACGAGTATATAAAGATTATATCTACAAAAAAATCTACTTCAGTTATGACAAAATCAGTTCTTATGATTTGAAACTAAACTACCAAACCGATTTCGATTTTACTTCTATGGGACTAATCTGTAAGTATGTATATCCTTTAAAAGTACAACCGAAATAAGAACCTCCTTTTTGAAATCGGTCAATCAAAAAATTTAAATTAATCTTTTGCTCTTAAACACCCAGAATAAGTAATAGATACGCACTATAAGTACATGTTATAGGGAAAATGCTAAATATTATTGTAAATGTGAAACTTTGTTATTTAAGTAAATATGACGACATGTATAAATGGCTGAATGAACTCAAATAAAATTTGGTACACAGATAGATCTATCCTGTATTAACATATGGATTTTTTTTAAATTAAACCACGTAGACGAAGCTGCTACTCGTAAATAATAAGCAGCATTTCACGAAAGAGATTATTTTAATCAGGAAACCTTCCCCACCTTTATTGTTAATGAACAGATTCCAGAATGCTCTAAAATCACCACCAAAACCATGGAGCAACATCATTCTGCAATGGTGATAATAGGAGACAGCGGCATCTCTTGGGTCTCTTGCTACGTACACCACTTTCGCAGTGTCCAGCAATGTGGGCGGCAGTAGGGAGAATGGCAGGTGAGACTTGATGAAGCGAGGCGAAGGTGCTTTGAATATTGTAGCGTCACTTCTTGAATTGCGTGTAAAACTTTCGTAAAAAGGTCTCAACTTAGGATCTGTTTCCACTCTTTCTCCAAGCCACTTATTTATTTTTGGACTGCGTAAAACCATTGTAAACCTAAAAAACATTTAAGTAGGTATATACCTATTTTAACATTTAAGGAGCTGCGATTCAATCTAAAGTGGTACGATTAGGTAGTCGATAACAGGTCTCGTAAATAGCCGATTACTTTATGAAAAAAAATCCAAGAATTGAAAAAATATTATCGAATTAATTTTAACTGTCAACATTATCAATAAATATCTTCAAATTTGCAACGACTACTAAATATTTTCATCTATGCTGAACTTCATACATGATAGCTAATGAACGTTAAAAATACTTACTCTAAGAAAGGAAATCTTTGAAAGAGCTGCACGTTCGATGCAGTTTTGTAATCCAAATCATTTCCTATCAACCAAACTAGCTCTTGAACCCACGTTGTGCCTTAAAATGCAATTGTATGACTATTACTTATTTTCCTAAATTTGATTAAGTTTAAAAATGTAATGGAGCATTTGTAAAAAGATAAGGAACGTCAGAATGGGTATTCTAGTGATAATTATACAACTTACTTTTATAAATTAGCTAAGTGAACACATGTATTCTTTTGAGAAGAAATTAATATTTAGGAAGTATGAAATTAGTCCATAAAAATATAGAAATTAGATTGTTAATAGGTTTAAAGATGATAAAACCGATGAAAAAACTAAGGGCATGATGAGCACAGTATACGCAACAAAAACAAGTTATATTGATTTAAAACTAAATTACTGAACCGATTTTGATAATTTTTTATGAGACTAATCTATAAGTATAAAAAAAAAATCTTTTCATATAAAAAAAGGTTTTCCAAATCGGATCACTCTGTTACCGTTATGAAATAACAAACATAAAAAAAACACAACCAAATTAAGAACTGAGGGCCTACCATGAAATGTTTTCCGAAATTTTGGAGCCCAACGAAACAAATTTGATGTTAAAATTACATAATCCATGCCGTTTGGAAATATTAAAAATGTTAAAATATTGTTCCTTTGGACTTTTATGATAGGATGTATGACGAACGAAATGTTAAACTCCACTTATTGATCCGATTTTGATATAAACAAAAACACGAAATAGAGTCCGAAATTTCGAAATTAAAATTTCATTCAATAAATTTCATGATAGACCCGCTGTTTTCTTTTTGAAGTCCATTGAAAATGAGAATCATACAATATGCTAACTACACTTGTTGTGACTATAAAATAACAAAATCTATAAGTTTAGTATTGAATCCTATACAAATATACTTACCAGATTTTGGGAAGGTGACTACGAATACATCGTTGGGTCTCACCTCCATATTGTATATTTTATTACAAATTTCTTTAAGTCCATCTGGAAAGAAGTAGCCAGTGGAGCCCATACGAATATAATCAGGTTTCGCATCTGTGAAAATAAATGTCTTCAAGTCCATCAAATACAGTAAATCTATATATATTATAATGATATTTCAAAATAGAAACGTACAGTCGAATTAAGAGACTTTCTCTCTTTTTTATTTACATAAAAAAACCACTTGATTTATTTTAACAAAAAAAAAACTAATTGGAAAATCGATACCAAACCGAAAATTTTCTTCATAGATGGGCAGTCGTAATATGAAAATGTTTTTTTAAAGATTGATTTGATAAAACATTACATTTCGAGTATGCTCCTTGAAGAAAGTTGTTCAGTTTCAGAAATATTATCACGTGATTAATTTAGAAAAAATATTTCAGAAATATTTAACATATTTTTAATATACTCCTCGAGGAAAGTTGTTCAGTTTAAAAAATATCATCACGTGATCAATTTAAAAAATATTTAAGAAATAATTAACATATTTCGAGTATGCTCCTTAAGGAAAGTTGAACAACTTTCCGGTTTCAGGGATAGTACTATTCATTTTCGGTTTGATATACCTATGACGAATATAACTTGAGCCAGAGAGACTATATCTTGAATACGTTATACTATTTTTAAATGCACTATCGGGACTTAATGCGATAAAAAATATTTGTAAATATTTACATACCCGCTTGTTTGTTGCCAACGTTGTTGCGTTAAGTCTTGATAGTGTATTTAAAAATACGTGTCAACAATGTAAAAGTTTAAAATTAACTACTATTAAGTATTAATTATTAGTATTATTACTATTAATTATTATAAATATACATATTATTATAAAATTTCTGAGTCACAATGTTCGTTCACGGTACTCTCTAAAACCGCTCTATCGATTTCTCAAGAATTTTTATTTGCTTCAACTTGCGTAACAGAATAGTTTTAATTCCATTAAAAAATGGACACAATATGTAGTATATTCTATGATATTTGTACATAAAATTGGCAACATTGTTAATGTAACTTTTTTCTGTCATGGCGTCTTACATTAAAATGCATTTGTATCTTCAGTATTTTTTAATTACAAGGGAAAGTTATTTGAGCGTGCAAAGTACATTCAATGTTTTACAACATTATACAATAGGGGGTGTTCGGGAGCAAAACAACTTTTGCCGATTTATCTAGTAGTATATAAAAATAAATGGAGAATGTGATATTAAAACTAAACGTGTGGTAAACTTAACATACGAATAGTAAGTTTATATGGCACGTTTAATTATATTACTATATCATAAATAGTACTTCATTATCATCATATCTGTCTTTAACTGTCCATTCTTGAACATAAACCTTCCCCTTGGGGGGTTTTGTCAGAAGTTGTCAGGCGGATTGGCAACCGCAGTTAGGCTTTGCAGATGTTTTAAGAGGACCGCTGCTACCCATCTCTCGGCCTCTTTTAACTTTACGACACCCAAATGGTACTTATTAATAATAAACTATTATTCACATCAAACCCTTACGAAAATACATGTTAATAGAGTTTTTGTCTTCCTATTTACTTCTCTCTCATTTTTTACACCTATCAACTTAATTTATTATAAAAACGCCTAATTCTGCCAGAGTTCAAGAAAGTTTTTTGAATCTACTAATACTACAGTATTATTTGCACGAAAAGTGTCTTTTCTTGCGACATCTATTTAATTACCTTCGTATCTGTGAAAACAGCGAATACAGTAAGATTTAATAAATACATGAACACTTACTAGTTAAATATTTATGGACCTCAGCCTGTTCCTCTGGAGGCACATCTTTGATTTCTAACGGATATTTTTTCTCTGCTTCCATCTTTATCAAAACGTCTTTATTCCTGTGATTAATAATAATAATTTTTATTTGCTACAATTTTGGGTATAAAACATTTGATCTTATAAATTAAAAGTGCTTAGGTCAAGCGTGCAAATATTGAAAACAAAAATTACAATAATTTAATTAAAAAAAATTTTTGTAGAATTAAAACATGACGAAATTATATAATAATAAAATGACATTAATTAGAAATGTAATACAAATTATTTTATTCAGTCAATTAGTTGAAATAGTCAAAAAATAAAAATGAGATGTACTAATAAAAATAAAAAAGTCAATAGGTAAGATGTGTAATAAATATAACGATAACGATAGTACAAATCTCGTACGTATAATTTTAATCCGTCATGAAATCCCTAACAGAGTAAAAACACGTCTCAACTAGCCATTCGAACATTTTTTTTAAATGTCACTCCAGAAAGAGTTCTTGAATTATCTGGAAGATTATTAAAAATTCTCACCGTCATATTATATGGACTTTTTTGCGTTAACGTTAATTTTATTGTGGGTAATTTTATTTTATTTAGGGATCTGTTGCGTAATGATTTTATTGTAGTTGTCTATTTCAGTGGAAAGTATTCTGGATATTCTTTAATAAAAATACAATTTTTTTTTTATATACATACAAGCTACAGTTAGAAGATTATTTTTTGTAAATAATGGACGAGAGGATTCCTGGAAATCGCCGACAAATACAGATCGTCAGCATTTCTTTTGTGTCTTAAACACTCTATCGATATCTGTACAGTTATTTAGAATACAAAAAAATACACAGCAGTTTTAATTTAGAAGTACATTCTTTACGTCATCACATAAAGAATTTCATCGAATCTGAAATGAGGATAACCGCAAATGCACCAAAGTGACTGATATAATCCGAAAGATAAACAAGCTGTAGTAGCAATGGACTGGTCACATAGCTCGAAGAAACTACAACCGATGGGGAAGAAAACTTCTCGAATAGCGATCCTGCACAGTCAAACGCACTGTGGGACGACCCCTTAATTAGATGGAGCAACAGCCTCAAATGCATTGCAGGTATTCAGCGAAAGCTGGTGACTCAGGACCCTTCCTTATGGCAATCTGAGAGGGTGACCTGTGTTCAGCGGTGGGCAGTTAAAAGCTGAAATGATGAAATATTCAAAAACTTCATCTTCATTTTTGTACTCTGCATTGTGTTTCTGCCGTGAAACAACTGTTTTGATTTGAAAGGCGAGATCTGTAATAACAGAGAAATTATAGGGGTACAGAAGCATAGGACCATAATTTTCAGAAATTTTTCGAGAACCATGGGTTCACAGAGCATTATGTAATATCCATGTCATGTCTATAGATGACGGTTAAAACTTTCTATCAGATAAGCCGCTTGTATGATATTCTAATACGAATTCTCATAAAAAAACTTGTAGCTCTAAGTGAACAAAAACTGTCGTTACTATATAAAATTTATATTAAAAATAAACTACAATTTATGTATTTTATTTAATTTATTATGAACCTTATCCTTAATACAGTTTATATTTAATACTCTCCTACATAGTACACACACACAGGGGCAGTCAGTCAGCAGTTATCTGTACCTAGCGTTCATGAGCAATTTTTGGCGACCTCTCTCCATGACGACAATGAAAAAAGGCCATTACCCATTTCGACATCACCCACACTTGATCCGCATCTCTATTACATCCCATAACATTACTTTGCGCTTCTTTCGCTCGTCCCTTTGAATCAACGTCCCGGGGATCGCCCAACCGCCCCACCCCTAAGAACAGTAGGTACTATACACACCGGAAAGTAGTGTTGTGCTAAGTCGGCTTGATATTCGAGTATTTTGGTAATTGTTAAAAAACTATTAAAGCCTTAATCGACTCTAAGAATTCGGATAATTATTTGAGTATTTTTTAGGAGATGAAAATGAAATGGTAATCCCGTCTGCGCTATCGATATACGTCGGCGGAGCATCAGTGTGAAATGATGAGTGAGGATGAAAACAAATTAGCTAACTCACCCCAATATTTCTACTGTTGCAGAACCTCGATATCTTTCGACTTCTCAATCAATAAAGTTGCATACTAAACTAGAAATTTAAAGTGAACAGGATATCCCAATGACCTTTTATTTCGTCACGCAGAGCGCTGGGTACCATCAATAATTTACCCAGGTGCATCTCAGTAATAGCCGGTAATGAGTGGTGATCCTGTTTTTGTTATTATGTGGAAATCTTGCCTCGGTATGCCATTATCGTTTAGTTGTTATAGTATAAGTAGTATAGTATAAGTCTTATATCGTGTGAATATAACGCTTGTGGGGGAAAAAGGATTGTTAGTAATGGAAACTGAGAATCCCATTGCTAGCAATATACCCAACCAGGTCGACCTCCTCACGGTTCCCCCTGGAAACTATCATGGTTAATTCCTGATGAATTCATCATGATGGGCTAACTGGCCTGTTTTCATTCTCATCTATCACCCTTCACTGGTGCTCCGCCAGCATATCCCGTTAGCGCAGGCGGGGTTACCATACTATTTTCACCCATCAAAAAAATAAATATAACGCTTGTGAAAATATCAACGGGGGGGGGGGGAGGGTATTACAAATACGAACTACCACTCCCATTGCTAGCAATATATAATGTCAAGTCGACCTCCACGTGGTCCTTCCTGGAAACCATCGTGCTGAATCCCAAGTGTATTCATCACGATGAGCTAACTGACCTGCCTTTTCATTATCACCTGTCATCCCTCACTGGTACCCCACCAGCGTATATCGTTAGCGCAGGCGGGATTGCCACTCCATTATCATCCATTAAAAAAATATATACATATATTCGCTAATACTTAACTGATCTAAGATCAGCTCTTGAACTCATTCCGCTGATATACTATACGTACCTATAGTCTAAATTTATTTTGTAAACAAATAGAGTTATAAAATTGTTGTGAATTTCGTTCAGACATTTTATCGCGATGAAGATTAATTAATTTGTATTCCATTGCTTAATTTAACCATAATAGACTCAAATGTACTTACATAAAAGACATAAAATATAGTATAACAATAATAGCACAAACAACGTAACATAAATAACATACTTACATAGGTACTCGTACTGATTACTAATAATGCAGTGATGACCAATGTTGCCAGATAAAATAGACCGGAATTAGCCAAAAACTCAATCACAAGTAGCCTAAAGTCGCCTAGATTTCTTATATATTTCCTTATAGCAAAATAGCCTAAAATTGTTAAAATCTACACCCTCTCCCTCGCTTCAAAAGTGCCTGTAAATAATTTAAGATTGCGTTCTATAAAAAAAATTACTTCAATTGTGGCAAAATCAGTTATTTAGGTACCAAATTTAAACTATTGAAACAGTTTCTAATCTACTGAAATTTCTATGTGACCAATCTAGAAGTACATCATTTCATATAAAAAAAAATATCTAAATCGATTTATATAAGGTATTTATATATTTATATTAGGATTATATAAGGTAACAAACAAAAAAAATGCAACCGAAAAACTTGTTTATTTTGGAGATATTTTGATAATTTTTCATAAACTCTTACTAGTTAGAAATATTGTTACTTATCTTAAATAAATAAATAAATGTTCTTTTGTTTGTATGGAACACTAAAAAGGTCAGGGTTAATAAAAACGTACACTTTTGTAAGGCGAAAACTTTGATTTAAACAAAATCGAAACATAATCACTGTCATAAGAGCAATGCGTAAGCATGACACATCGTTCTTATGACAGTGTTTCGATATTATTATTAGTGTGAATTTAATAAGTTTTGGTATATCTAAGTTAGAGAAAAGAATAAAGATAATATATGTGCTACTAAATGTACAGGATACTTCACAACTTACTATCTTTTCTGCTAAGATTCTATTAAAGCTACATAAAAATTGTCTAAGTTATCAAAATTTGACTATAAATGTTCTGTATAACCTAAAATCGCCGACATATATTTTTTGAAATACTCTAATTGACGAATCGTAAATTGCAATTTTCGGTCGCCCGATAACCACACTAGTTAGCCTAAGCGGCGAAAAATTGCCTAAACTGGCAGCATTAGTGATGGCAGACATGATAAATAAAAGCGACAACAGTGTTGCCAAATGCCATTTTTATTTTCCTCAAATTTCTAATATTTTTTTTGTCCATATTGATGCGATTTTCTTCATTTTAAACTAAACCGAAACATTTGTCTGTTTCTATTATGATCTTACCAAATAACTCTATAAAGGCTTTTACTAAGGACATAATAAACACTAAAATATATTACCCAAAATTGTTATACCGATTTTACTTTTTTACCTAAAAATGAGAGAAATATTAATTGTGGCAATGCTAGCGCATCAGAAAGCAATTATTAGTAGAGTGTACAAAACAAACAGCATAACTCTTAAATATAGATATTATGTTCACGTTATAATCAACTAGGAGAAATAAATAGACTTATATAATAGGTCATCTGACGTATAATCTATCAAATATTTATTTTAAAATTATACATTAATACAATATTAATAGCTACTGCTATTTGTCTGAGAATGTCAAGAGATCCCAAATTGTCTTCATTATCTGAAGATTTCTGTAGTTCTACTATAAATTTTCACATCCAAATAGTAAATAATCCGTAGAATAGCAAATAGGTTTAATGTGACTACACTAAGGCACGGGCGCGACCTCAGATGGAATCTTTGTAAACATGTATATTTGTTAATCAATCACGCTTAAATAGCTAAACAGAATTGAATGAAATTTTACACATTGGTAGGTAACATCTTTTATAAATTATAAATAAAAACAACCCGTTCATATTATTTAAATATTTTGATTCTAAAAAAAACGCAACTCAAAATTGGTAAAAATGTTGCGTAACATAGACTAAAAAATACAGTCGAATTAAGAAACTTTTTTCTTTTTAAAAATACATAAAAGCAGCGTCCCTCTTGAAACATCACCAAAGCCTAACTACGATTGCTTACCCGCCTGCCAAGAATGGCAACTACTGGTAAAACCCCCTTTTTATGAGGTAAGTCTATGTTTAGCAGTGGACAGTTAATGGCTAGCATGATGATAATGTTATAAACACTTAATTTTTTACAATTAGAACATAGAATTACATTGAGGATGAATGTATTAAGCAATTATTTAGAATTTACAAGACATTTACCTATACCAGAGGGAGACTTTGTACAAAAGTCGATTGCTTGGGTACCTCTGTCCCATTCGTGTTTCAACCGTGAAGCAGTTGTGTTTGCATGGATGTGTTTCGGTTTGAAGGATGGGGTATGGCGTGAATTTACAGGGTACAGAGGAATAACACCTGAGTCCTCAAGAATAGCAACGCATGGGGGGTATCATGGGCGAAACAGTATACCCTGTTATGTCCATGGTACTGCTCATGTTTATAGGCGACGGTTACCACTTTCCATCAAGTGGACTGTCAGCTTGTTTGCCATTCTAAGTTGTATAAACAAAAATTTAAAACGCGCCGTGCTGCCTTGTGTATACACTCCATATTATTCATACAACCGCGCTTCACTACCACATTATACATCAATGCACCATACAGCGTAAAGTCACTTTTTGAAGCATGGAATACTACTCTTAATTTATAATATATTTATACTTTCTAGACGTGCAAAATTTAATAAGTTTTTATATATTTAAAAACAAAAAATATTACATTACAAACCTCTTGATCCGTTACCGTTTCCATGGAACTTTTACGAGATAAGAAAATAGATTAAGATTCACTATATAATTAAAAATTTGATATAGAATATGGATTAATCTATCGATCAAATTAATTCCAAATCATCAAGTTGGCATAAAACTGTAAAATATACCGTAGAAAAACCCACTGAAATTCTTTTTTTTAGGCAAAAAATCACAGTCACAGTACATTTTGTGATGTTTATAGTATTGTCTGAAACTTCATTAAGATTATAATAGTAAAAATATACATATTTCACAAAAATGTAACAAATAAATTATTTTTTAGTAATATTCAACAGAGTTAAAAAGGAATTCATACAATTTTCACATCAAAAAGTTGACCAACTTTATTAGAACACGCATTTTAAAATTAAAATGTTTTACTTGAGAGTAGATATAATTTCGTGTGTAAATTTAGAAATCTAATTTAGAGATTCCTAATTGTACACGAATATTTTTTTATGACATAAGCAGCAAAGGAGCATGCGGCGCACCTGATGATAAGTGATTACTGTCGCCTATAGGCAACATTCGAGAAATTACAGGCGTATTTCCGGCCTCTTAAGAAGGAGCATACTCTTTTCTTGAAGGTTTTAATATCATTCTTTCATGTCTCAAAAATGTCCCTTTAGTGAGATTCAATAATTGCGTCACACTTACTAGTAAAATACTTTTGCACCACAGCTCCTCTGATGGTACATCTTTAATTTCTAAAGGATATTTCTTCTCCGCTTCCATCTATATCAAAACGTGGTTTTAGGTATATATTGCCGTAGATCTTATTTATTTAATTAAACAAATAAGATTGTGTTTCACAAAAAAAAACCGACTTTAATTATGGCAAAACTCTATTTTTCATCTAAAAATGATAATACTCAATTTTGATAAAATTTCTATGGGACCAATATGTAACTATATTCTTTTAGATAAAAAAAATCCAAATTGGTTTACTAGTAACGAAACTTCATTGAAGTAACAAACATAAAAAAATACAACCGAATTGAAAACCTGCTACATTTAGAAGTCGGCTGATAAAATTACGGAGCAATTTTATATTTAAAGTTCAAGTGGATATAATTTATTATTCAACTTTGTAACTGCAAATTGATAGGAAACTATTATCTTTAAATTGGTGTTCGAATGAAACTTCATTTAACATTATAATTAGAAATTGAATATTCTAAAGTACTTAAATTTATTCGAAAGAAAAGTCTGTAACAATTTTAAGCAAGATTATAATAATACTATTATATTATCTATGCCTTTATTGACAAATCCAGGGTTGCACTGTTACATATTTTTTGCCCTGGCTTACAAAATAGGGTAACCTGTGCTTTGTAAGCCAGTTCCTTCCAACACACAAGAACTAATACTATGTATTTGTTCATGCAGAATTAACAATATTAAGTTATAATATAAACAGAATGAACAAAAAAAAAAAAAACAGAAATTAAATTTTAACTAAAAGATTACAATTAATAAAAATTTCAAAACAACGTTCAGTGTGTGATGTGAGAGAAGATGAAGTGTGAATGTATGTATATTTAAAGTGAGAAGAAGAGCGGTATTAATATATATAGGGTTCGGATTGTCGATTTTTTTAATTTAAATTAGATTTTAATTAAAAATAATACAATACACCAATTTTAGTGCTATGTAACCATTACAAAGTACAATTTTGGTTAAATACTTCTAATCATATTTTCTTGTAATGATGTAACAAACAGACGTAAGTATCATATACTAATCTAACTCAATTATAAAATTCGATGGAATCCCTTTACCAGATTTCTCGTGATATCGACTGGTTGATATTGATTCTATTGTTTTTTTCGACCAAGATTGCCTAAAATTCACTTACCTAAGAAACTAATATTCTATCTATAAATGTACCACTTACCGATTAACACTTACACTGTAAATACAATAACAGATTAAAATTGCCACTGTGTCAACAACGGAATTTATATGGTTTTATAATAAACTAACAACCGTCTCAGGATGAAAAGGCAGGTCAGTTAGCCCATCGTGACAAATTTAATGATAAATTAGTCACAATAGTTTCCAGAAACTATCCTCCGCACCCATAGATGCACGTGTAGAATTTCGTGAAGATTTCCTGATCTAATCTGCAGTATATATTGAATCTCTAGGTATGTAACTCGTCTATTGTCTTGGATCAAATTTTTCACTGCTAACACGTTTTCTTCCGTAACAGCCGTCAAAGAGCTGACCACTTCTTTCTTCATCCCCCAAAGTTAGTCGACCGCGTTTTAATTCATTATATAAATATTACACGGCTCCTTTAGAAGGGTCTTCATGCATGAATGCCATTTGAAGTCTATCGTACGGTTCGTCCGGTTTCAGGCGACACTTAAAATCGTAAAAAATCATAGCGCGAAAATATTCTCGACGCAAATCCATTTTTCAAAGAGAAACGGTAATTTCAATTAGCTCGCAAAAAAATGTGGAGGGAAGTTTTGAATTTAGAACGTACCTATTTTTACTTAGAAGTAATCATATGTTTAAATAAATTATAAGTGGCCAGTCTCATTGCATAAAAACTTTTCCTCGCAATACTTTCTGAGTGACCTGGTATCTGACCTGGTATCATAAATTATTGTTATCTCTCAAAATATTTATTTAATTTACATTTACAAAAGGCCAGCAGCACACCTGCAATGCCGTAGGTGTTGTGGGTGACCATGGGCGGCGGTAGTCACTTACCATCAGGTGAGCCGCATGCTCGTTTGCCCCTGTGTTGTAAAAAAAAAATAAAATTTATATGTATGCACCGCCATTTACCTACTCGCTCTATTAAGCGTAACGTTTGATTGGTAGAGAATGCCATTAAATTTTTGCCAGGCATTAAATCCGCCCTGTAGACATATTTTAATGTGTGCAAAAGTATAAATAAATAAATAAAAAACAATGTGTGCAGTTTTGGTGGATCTTTAATTTGAGGAGGTATTTGTTGAATATAAAATATAGTCTAATAAAAGTACTTTATACGTACTTAACATACTGTTTACTGATAAATGGTAAAATGATAAGACATATGGTAATTATATGGTAATGCATAATATGTTAACATAACACACAACTAATACATATACTGAGCTGGTCGATTGCAGAACTTCGAACAATATTCGTGAAAATATTTAAGCCAAGAAAAGTGAAGACAATTGCCAACGTAATCGTGCAGGTAACACAAACACAAAAGATAGACAAATTCTTCATACGAATACTTATTTTATAAGTTGAAATAATATTAAACTTGATTTATTATAGATAGATAGATAAAAACTTTATTTGAATCATTTATGACACACATAAATTAACATCTGAATTCATACAATCAAATTAATTGCATTTTTTTTTTCAAATAAAACAAAAGATAAAATACAAAAATATGTTTTCGCAATGTGTGTCGCAGTGGCCCAAATAGGCTTAGTGATAATTTTGCTTAAAAGCAAAGCACTAATTTTCAGCTGTAGCTTGAAGTTAGACTATACGGAAGGCAACGATTGAGATTTTATATTTACCCACATTTACCTACAAAGCAGTCGCTGCCAAATATTTATTTATTAAAATATTATAACATTACGAATATTTTAGTAGGTAATCTATTTATATAAATGAAAATAAATGGTTGTATATGTTGCTAAGCATAAAATTCAAGAATGGCTGGAATACTGAGCCAATAATCACTACGTTATACCAATTCGACTATTAAAAAAAAAAGGTTCTTATGAAAAGTTGAAAAAATTTACTATTGAAGAATGTAAAGACCCTATTCTCCCATAGAGACTTATTTATACGTAGATGGACTGACATAGACATAGTTCAATAGCTTCAGAATAATGTCTATCGGATCCATAGACGTAATATAACGTGCTGATAAGGGAGGGGGAGACTGACCCGACCTTGGATTATAAAGTAACCTAAGCCTATACCCTAAGGTCGTGTCAGTCCCTCTTCTCCCTTAATTACATTTATGATTATAGTTCTATAAGTACATATACACACACAAACAATAATTATAATAAGAACTTTAATGACAATGTATATTCAGCTTTCGGTCTTTATTACATTCGTAAACTTGTCATGTGATTTTTAAACTACAGGTGCTAGAATGTAAAAACAAAACAAAAATTTAATTTAAATAAATGATAGTAAAAGAATCTGCTGTACGATACTGCGCTACGTTTCTGCCTTAATACTTGTTTCATGAAATCATTTATAACAGTAAAAATATGACGCTAACGAAAATATCTATATTTTTAAAATCAATTGAGCTGATGCGTAGGGTCCGGGACAGCTCTAACGCTATCCTAAGGGTATTTGCGGACCGTCCAGACTGCCAGTATTTGAATCGTTGCAGAATGATTCATATACTGGCTAACATAAAAAAATAGGTTAAGTTAATGCTATTAAAAAAAAAAATATTTAATAATTTATAGTTGGTGCAAATTAATATTGTTAAAATTTTGTGGGCCCTGGTTGCCTTTATTAAATTATTATTATTATTATTAAAATATAAAACGGTATTTGTTAACATCTTAAAAGATTTTTATTGTTTTAACAGAAAATATTATCTTAATTAATGTTCAGCAGCGCCGATGTAAAATGATCGGCATAAAATATCTTGAATCTTGATTTGTTGTAGGCAGTTACAAAACAAAAAAAGGCAATGTAGAATTCAATATCAATGTTATATATATTTTTTTATATTTCTTATAAGTCGCGCAATAACAATTAAAATTAAATTGAATACAAATATATTAATCGTTAATGTCTTTTATCTAGACGTTATAGAATAAATATTTTTTTCTTTTATATCAAACACATTTTTTTAATCAATGTCATAGTTTATATAAAAATAAAATAAATTTACTTCTTACTTGTTAATATTAATTAAAAATATAAGTAATATAAGTTCACCAGAGATTTAGTGATTTAACTATTGAGTGAATCCAACTAACAAAGTTGAAGACCGACACCATCTGATATTTTGATTGAGATTGCGAAGTTCTACAGACACACAACGTCGTTTACATCACGTACTATATGCGAATAACGACCAAAGAACTAAAGTCACCCGACACTACACCGATGGTATCCGGACGTTAGTTTGCAGGACATTAAAATGGCTATTAAACATCTTAAAAACGGTAAGGCAAAGGGGGAAGACATACAACAGAGCTTCTGAAAGCAGATGGATGACCCCGTATGGGCAAACACAGTGTAGGTCAACCCTCTACTAGATGGATTGACGACCTCTCTCAATCCTTTTCCAATTCTTTAGTTATTTTTACATGGACTTGATTAATAGATAGAGCCATAGCTGGACCCATGTTTAAGGTAGGGCAAAAGAATTTTTTGAAAGGGCAGAAGGCATAATTAAGTGACTTCAAAAACACGAATCTGTCTAATTTTCTTGGGGCCTTTCATTTTAAGGTAGGGTATTGGGCCTTTTAACATAGAGCATTACCCCTCAATGTCCTCCCCCCCCCCCCCGGCTATGGCCATTTTAATAGACAATAGTGTTGTTGGAGATAAGCAGAGTATAGCAAAATATATACTTGACTTTAATTAAAATACAAATTACAAAATAATATTTCGTGTGTATTTAAAATATAAAATATTTTTCTATTATATAAATTATGTTTTAGAAATATAAAATACTAATTAAAAAATACAGTCAGACATAAATTAATATATAATCCAGCCCAGCATTATTTAATGTAATATTTTTTCTAAGGAAAAAAAAATCAGTTAATAAAACTTTAAATAAAATAAACACAAAACTTACAATAAACATTTGACTACTATTCGAGTACCGTAAGGAATTGAATCGAGTACCTGAGTATCCTGAGTAACCTGAGTATCCAGTAGGCATTCGAGTCAATACTCGAGTCAGTTTGACTTAAGACACTACTCTTAGAATCACCATTGTAATACCCATATAGGCCTGTATTTAAAAGGAAAAGATACGGACCCCAAACTTTAGGAAGTCTCAAGTTGATTGGGGATTCCCATTTACGAAGAATCTGAACACTTCTTCCCGAGCAAGAATAAATATTTTAACCATTTTCTTTTATATTATGTACGATGTATAACATCATACATAATGTAAAAAAATTGTAGGCTCAGAAGCGATTGTGTGAAAATAAAGATTTTAAAAAACATTTACATTTTGTACAAATGTCGTATGTATGGATTCTTCTATTCATCCATGTGTTTTTATTTGTATGGCAACGAATTTACGGAAATACAAACAATAATCTACTCAGATAAGATATGAAAACTAGTGTTTCGCTAATATTTGTGATTAATGTTAATGTGTAAATAGTATAATTGTTATTAATATAGATAATACTACAGTTTTCAGATATATTACTACATATCACAGAGAACAGTCGATCTTTTAGATACTGACTTGTCGTCTAGTCTAGTGCTTAATACTAATCGATAATTATGTAAGTATTATGATGTATCTACAGATTATTTATATGCTGTAAACGACTCACCAATCTATAGATACAATCTGAACTGATCGACGGAAAATAATCCAGATAAAATTAATAAAAAAATTTTAAACCAACTTATATTATTGTACCTAACAGAAGTCAGTTTATAATTATTAGATATTTCATTTTAATGTATAGATATTATATTCCGTTGATCAGTTCAGATACATTCAACATATCCATATTACTTTCAGTTAATATTTGTGTCTGGTTAGAGATGGAAACAGAGAAAAATTGTCCTTTTGAAATTAAAGATGTGCCTGCAGAGGAAATGGCTGAAGTGCATAAACATGTAACAGGTAAATATATAATGCCAAATATATACCAATCATAGAATAGCTTAATTAAAATTTTTGTTAAAAATACATTGTATACTGATAGAATATATTTTAGCAACTACGCCAAAATAGTATTTATTAATTTTGAAATTTATTTAATGTATTTAACTATTAAAAATTTATTTACATTACATTACATTTTATTATAATATATGTTTATATTATATACGATTTAATGATTCTATAAAATTTAATTAACCTTTTTTCATAGGTGTAAAACATGACTGTATTCGTATTGGTCCAACTGGCTACTTCTTCCCAAATGGGTTCAAAGAAAATTGTCTCAAAATATACAATATGGAAGTTAGACCCAGCGATGTTTTCGTAGTTACCTTCCCAAAATCAGGTGAGTGCATTGTTGTAGAATATTTCAATACTATTCAATCTTATATATATATATAGTTATATAGTTATATATATACAAGGCAATTATTAAGAGGAATACATTCAACATCATATCAACTCTTAACTGTCCACTACTGAACACGTTTGGCAGGAGAATTAGTAACCGCAGTTAGGCCTGAGAGATATTTTAAGATTTTTATTTATATCGCCTCTTATGACACCCCCGGGAAAGGAAGGGATGGCCTATTCATTGCCGGGACCAGACGTACTAAGCCGGACAGGATTACAAGTACAAGATATTTTTAGTCTTAATAATATTTTCCGGTGAATTACGTGAACGTGGAGACGTGGTAAAAGGTAATCTTAAATAAAAATCCATTAATTTGACTACCCTTATTCCATTCCATTATTTGTATGTATGCAATGTGTTAAATTTTCATAAATATTCGCAAATAGCCGTCGTCTATGTTGTATTCTATTGTTCAGATTTCCTCATTCATTCTATTCTTTCACTCTTCAGTTCTTTAATGAATGTGATTATGATTACTAATTTTATACCTATAGATCTACTAGATGAAACGGTAAACGTTGTTTTGACCCTCCCATAAGACACTAATCAAACAATATCCTTATGAGTATGTGTATGTGTATATATGTATATGACAAAATATATAAAAATGTGTATAAATCTAAATTGTTTATGTATCTAAAGTTTATATATTAGTTAATAATTTTTGTAAGTAGAGGAGGGCCCAAGACTTCACGACACAGGATACCTATTGAAGTTTTGGGAACAAAGAATAGGTATTTTTTTTACTAATAAATATTTTTATTATTAATCTCAAAAATTACCAGTTGGATTTAAAAATACTTTTTGCATTTGATAGGTAGCAAATTTTTTTAATTACTGTATATATATAGGTGCACATAGGCTAATGAAAATCATGATACGACCATATCCATTTATATTTCTGTAGCTCGGTACATCCATTCATGTCGCAATTAGCTATAATAATGTAACCTGTATGATTTATACATTCTCAGGAACAACGTGGACCCAGGAGCTTGTTTGGTTAATAGGAAATAATTTGGATTACGAGACGGCAGCGAAATCGCCTCTTGCTATACGATTTCCGTTCATCGAGTAAGTACATGTTTTTTAAGCTACTCCCATATGCAAAAGGTTTTATTTCTCGTTTTACTGCTTCTTGCTAATTACCAGCGTATGTAAAATTCATTGCTAATCTGTTTTTATTAATTAAATAAAACTATTTTTTTAGGTATAGGATGTTTTTGTATAGCCCAAATACAAAAAAGTGGATAAAAGATTGGGTACACAAAGACACTTTTATGAACCGTACACCAAATATTGATAAAATATTCAACGCACCTTCGCCCCGCTTCATCAAGTCTCACCTGCCATTCTCCCTACTGCCGCCCACATTGCTGGACACCGCGAAAGTGGTGTACGTGGCCAGAGATCCAAGAGACGCCGCTGTCTCCTATTACCACCATTGCAAGATGATGCAAATGTATGGTTTCAAAGGCGACTTTAAAGCATTCTGGAATTTATTCATCACTAATAGAGGTAGAGTACAACTACATTTGGATTAAACTAAGGTAGGCTAAACTCAGGCCGCGGACCATGAACTGAGCCGCCCAGATTTTTAAATTTGATACAGATATTTAAATTTGCTGCCAGCACCTTGATTGGCCAGATTTGATTTTATTATCAATATCAGATTTCAAACTAAAAATATCAATAAATTAGTATCACAAAAACCTCTTCTATCAGCGGCAAATATGTACATTTCATCCAGACTATTTTTTGCATATAAATTCATCACTGCACAGCAGTTGACAACGAGTCGACTCCCGAATGCGCGATCGTATCACCGCTTGGGGCGACCGCATGCCCGGTAGTCGATTATTCTCTTCGTTTATTGCAGTCTGCAACCGCTGTACCCTATATATACTTTTCAGCTTCTTCAACACATTATATATTGCGCAATAGATGCCCGTGCCGCGCACTTAACGGCCAATGACCGGTTGACCGTTGATGGGCGATCGAAAGATGATTGGGGTTGCCCAATCGAGGGCCGACCATCTGTTATTCAGCAACAGTCTTAGGTCGTCGATCTTTCTTTATGTCCCCTAGCTTGCACTCTATCCCCAAATATATAAACTCTACGTGTTTTTTTAATGGGTGAAAATAGAATGGTAACCCCGCTCGCGTTATCGGTATACGACGACAAAGCATCAGTGGAAGATGATAGGTGAGAATGAATGCAGATCAGTTGGCCCACCATGATGAATTCGACAAGACGATTTCCAGGGAGAACCGCGTGGAGGTCGATCTGAAAGAGTACATTGCTAGCAATGGGGCTATTAGACTACATTACTAACAATCCCTTTGCCTCCAACTCTGTATATTTAATAGAGCAGGTATCTCGTCACCTGCATCAAATAACGAGGACGGATTGCCTGAACAAATGCACCTCCAACTATAAAAAAAAGTCTTCATAAATCAAATTAATTGTGATATTTGAAACAAATATCTGATGTTTTAGTAAATTATAAATAAATTAAATATAATTTCATCTTTGTGCAAAATTTTAATAATTGCGAGTATACTAAGGAACATAATTTTAACATTTTATTCTTCACCTATCATTATACAAATTGAAACATACTTAAAATTTGTTTACGTCATAACCTTAGGTCATAACATAATGGCCCCCACACACATTAGGATAAATCTTCAGTATTAAATTTTCAGCCGCTTTTTCTTCATTATAGTAAATGTTTATTACAGAACTTACAAACTTTTCCATAGATATAAACATATTGATGGGTTTTTCTTATTTTGTAAGACGAATAGATAACATGTTTGCCACAGTAACTAATACAAAGTACCTACACATCTTTAGTATTAGTCTTATCAAATGTAAATGCGTAGATAAATAAAATATTTCCTTCGATATTAGTATACAATACAAAATTTATCTTTATAATGCAGCTTAGCATATATGTATATTTGATACTAAGAGCGTCTATGGAATTATCTGTTTTACACTTGACATGAGAACGTCGTGACCTTGCGTTGAGGTATATTAACAGTATACTCTGTTATGTCCATGGTACTTGTTCATGTGTATAGGCGACGGTTACCACTTTTCATTAGGTGGGCCGTTAGCTTGTTTGCCGTTCTATGTTTAATAAAAAAAAACTACAAAACTATGGATTTTAATATTTTTACACAGCTACCAAAAATGAAGTGTATAAGATTTATCTTCTATACTTATAATAAATCTGTAGAGAGGTCAATTCTGTACATGAAATATATTTCCAAAATAACTATCAGGGGGTGATTAATGATCGATGCCAAAAATGCAAGCAGTGATGTTGGGAAAACCCAAAAATAGAAAATAAAGTTAATAAAGAACGTACATTCAGAAGGTAAAAATAAACATTATTCAATTGTTTTAAAATTTTTATCTGTTAAAAACTGATAAAAATTCTGTATGCAGATAAAAAAAGAAATCAACCGTTATAGAAATAAAAAAACAGACTTCAATTCTACGACATTGACTTACTAAATTTAAATTTATCTATTCAGAAATTTCGGAGAGTTACTTTTTTTAAAAGTATTGTTTAAATCGACATCAATATCACATTCTCATTTTTTTTAAATTTCTTTTAATATACTTCGTCATAAGTCGAAATATACTAGAAGACCTCAGATCTCAGATTGTTAGTTCTAATTGGACGACACCAAACTTTTGTCAGTCTGTAAAGTCCCGACCTAGGGTGTAAGGGATTATTAGTAATGCGGATTACTAGTCCTAGTAGTTAGCAATATACTCTGTCAAGTCGACCTCCACGTAGTCCCCCCTAAAAACCATCGTACTGAATTTCAGGTGTATTCTTCACAATGGGCTAATTGACCTGCCTTTTCATTGTTACCTATCATCCATCACTGGTGTTCCGCCAGCGTATGGCGTTAACGCAGGTGGGACTCCATTATCATCTATAAAAAACAATTCCCGACTAAATCATCGTCAACGGCCATAATATAAACACTGGCACAAGGTCTGTTTAGTTTGCAACTTGATGGACTGTGCTAAAGATCAAGTGATATTCATTATAATTAACAGAATTTTGTTTTTTTGGCAGTTGATTGGACTCCGTATGAAGGACACATCAAAGAAGCGTGGGAGAAAAGGCATCATCCCAATATGCTATTTCTGTTCTACGAAGATCTCTGTAAGGTTAGTGTTATAAATTAAAAATAACATATTTGTTAACACTCGTACTTTAAATGTGAAATTGACTTTGTCAACTAACTTCAATAAGAAGTAGAGTCAACTAACTTTCAAAAAGAACTTCAAAACTCTGTCTGTTATCAACTAATTTGAAAAATTACTTTTTTTTATTTGAAACAACTTTCTTACAGATTGGTCTTATAGAAATTTCATCTAAATCTGCTTGCTCAGTTGTTTAGTTTTGAACGAAAAAAAAAAAAAACTGGTTTTGGCACAGTTTTAATTTTTTTCTCTTGTAGAATACCATAAATATTTGTTGAATCTTATCATTATAAATTTTGATATACATACATATATATGTATGGAGTATGTTTGGAATGGAGAACATAGACTGCGTTTTAACGGCGTTATGTTAAATGAATAAATGATAAATAAATTTTAGATACCTACGCACTAAATTGTTTAATATGTCATTGTACAATGATCAAAAGGGTAGGGGTAACACGAAATCCAATACCAGTACTTGCCTACTTCAAATCTGAAATACTTTCTTCAAAAATTTGGTGTGTAAGTAAAAAATTAAAAGTAAAAATAGGATAATGGTATATTTCTAAGTATCGTCAGTCTCAAAACTTGAAATCAAACGTATTAAGTAGCGTATGGTAAGCTTTTATAAAAAAAACCCCTACTGTCCTAGGCCTATATTTTTATGACGACAAGACATCTGCCGTCTAAAGTATTATAATCTTGCTTGACTGCAATATGAAGTACAAAGTATTCTATAATATTGCTATTGTTCATCAGATAGCCTATCAGTTAGTTTGCCATTGCATATTACATAAAAAAATCTGTTTAAATAAGGCAACTCTTCTTGAAAATAAATTGCTTTTGAATTATAATTTGCTTTTGTCAGGATTTGCCAGCAGCAGTACGCCGAGTAGCAAAGTTTCTCAACAAGCCGTTGACGGATGATCAAGTGACGCGACTCTGTGACCACTTACACATCGATAACTTCAGAAAGAATAAGTCCGTCAACTTAGAAATGCTGAAAGATATCGGTTATATAAATAAAAATGACCACTTCATTAGGAAAGGTAATTTATCATGGTAGAAACATACGTATTGAAATCCAAATTATTACCATGCCTCTACTAGTGTAACATGTTTTCCAAAAAAACCTATTGATTCAGTCGTTCTAATTGAACAGGTGGATGCTCCTCGTGTTACTACGTTCATAAATTTTAAGTTATTATCGACCGTATTTTTTTGGAAAAAAGGTTCAGTATCCCACGTAGAGCGTTTTCTCAACAGAATGGTAATGATTTAGATTTCATAATATTTATATAAAGTGTGTTATAAAATTTCTTTATGCTTATATGACTACTGTCAATTGACAGGCAAAGCGGGCGGATGGCGCGAGCACTTCGATGAGGAGATGACGCAGCAAGCTGAGCGCTGGATGAAGGACAACTTGGGGGGCACTGGCATACACTTTCCTGAAATTAACTAATGATTTACTATTCATGAGACAAAAACCTTTACTCAAGTTAATAAAAAAAAAAATATATTGTACAAGTAATTATAAAAATAATAAGTGCAGAGTAGCTTATGTATATAGATAGTATACTACATACAATTTAACAGTGAAAAATTCAAAGGTGTTTTAGAGCAAGTATGGGATATTCTGCTAAATATATAATATGTTTAAATAGGTATTTTTGCATTTTCTAGTACCGTCAACAGAAGGGTTATTTGCACTTAAGGAAGACTAATCATTAATCTAAACGTCAATTGGTAAAGAACGTTAAGTGCTGTAAATGTTCAAAAAATGGGCCCATTGGAAACAATACCATCTAGCACACATTTCTAAAATACATCTAGATAGAACTTTTTCATAAGTAGTAGAAGTAACACTGACCTAGCTAACATTTTATTTGATTTTAAATATAAAGAAAATAAAACAAGAACCTAAAGTACAATCTCGTTTTCTTTAAAAATAGTACCTGGTATGGCAATCACTTTACTTGCACTTTATTCTTTATTCTTTATTGTACACAAAAGGTTATTGAAATGTAAAAACAAACATAATAGTGCACATTACACTTATGATTAAAACTGATGCGTGTTACGATATTTGTTATAATTCTTATTGTAGTGGATATAAATCGCGTTACATAATATACAATTGAAAAATTAAAGGTTTTATTGTACTACTTTTATTACTGTTATATGTACACCCGGCTCGAAGTTGTAATTTCATCGCTGTATTTGGTTTGATGGGTGGGATGTAGCAGTTAATTTATAGGGTACAGAAAAATAACACCTGAGTCCTCAGGCATTGGCAACGCTTGGAGGGTATCATGAGCGAAACAGTATACTCTATTACGTCCATGGTATTGCTCATGTCTATAGGCGACGATTACCACTTTCTATCAAGTGGGGCGTCAGCTTGTTTGCCATTTTAAGTTGCATAAAAAAAATACTAAGCGTTTATCTAAACAAGCTTGTTTGCCATTCTAAGTTGCATAAAAAAGTCGATTGCTTGGGTACCTCTGTCCCATTCGTGTTTCTACCGTGAAGCAAAAAATGCTAAGCGTTTATCTAAACAAGTGATGCATACATCGTAAGTATACCCAAAAATTAAAGCACCATAAATTATTAATCGATTTAGTATCAACTTACAATCAATAATTTGTGTTGTTACTTCATGATGTAACGATATAAATAATATTTACTATTTCCTTTTACAATTTAATATCAAGTATAAGTCTGAAAAATCTGTACAAATGTCATAAAAACAAGATATATATAAGAAACAATTCATTGATTGTTTGTAATGAGTAAACTAAAAAACGACTCAACTGATTTTAAAATTCAGTAACATAGGCTTTATATATTTTTTTTAATAGAGAATTTTACGAAAATTATATAAATATAACCCAAAGTATCAAACATTTATCGATTAAGTTTAATATAAAGTTTATTTCAGAGTGATAGACAGAAAGATAAATTAGATCTTTCTGTCTATCTCGCTGAAATAAACAAAATATGTTTTCTTTAAATACATATGAAAATATATAAGAACATAATGTAATCATAAAATATCGATGGACGAATTATTTATCGATTTTCGACTAGATGGTACTTTTAATTATATATAGTTTAAACAATTATATTAATCTCATTCAATAATAAAAATCATACAAGTAAATTATTTTTCATATAAGTATACTGTTTTGATTAAAAATATTTTGGTCTTTGATATCGATATTTAGACAATATCGCCCATCTCTATACTGTCTATATATAATTAACGCTTTATACTCTATATATTGTTTATTCAATACGTTGCTAGCAGTTGGTGTTTTCTTGTAATACTCGTTTAACGATGGACGATAACTTTCCTTGGGAAATAAAAGATGTTGTACCAGAAGAAAGTATGGATATTCCAGGTAAACAACTAGCTTGAGGTTTGAATTAAATAATTTTAAACATCGTCTTTATGGTTTTTATATATTTTCTATGGTCACCTTCATCAATTGAAATCGCTACCTCGTGCCAGTGGTAATTTTTTTTTTAATTTTTTGGTTCTACTTTTTTTAATTTTTTGTTAAATTCGCATTCGGAAAAGCTTAAAAAAAATAAAAGAACCGCAAATCCTTATCAAAATCTGATCCGCAATTTTGTTCCACTAGTTGTAGCTTGAAACCCTAATTCAGTAATGAATAATAAGTTAGAATTTCGCAACGTATCTATTAAATTCACTACACTAATGGGTTCCACTTCAGATAAACCACAGTGTAATTTAGAACTGGTTATGGCTAGTAGGACTAAATTTAAATACTCCTTTTTTTATACCTGGTCAATGTATTTCGATATGGTTAAAATAAAATGCATATTATTATTACTATTACGCTTTCAAAAAAATAATATTTACACGAATCGAAAGAACAAGTCTACAGCTACACCATACATTTTCAAAATAAGAGTTTTTTTTTTAATGGATGATAATGGAACGGTAACCCGCCTGCGCTAACGGTATACGCTGGCGGTGCATTATTGAGGGAGGATAGTTGAGTATGAAATTACAGATCAATTAACTCATTGTGATAAATACACCTGAAATTCAACTACATAGTATAAAACAAAGTCGCTTCTCGCTGTCTGTATGCTTAGGTCTTTCGAACTACACAACGTGTCTTAATGCGGTTTTCATTAATAGATAATTTAAGAAGGTTTTTAAGTATAATACAGAACATAACTGGCATACATATGGTAATAACCAAGCTTGAACTTGATATTCACTTTGACAGTCACTCTGTGTTCATGTCTAAATTAAAAAGTTGATGTTCCTCGCGATTATGTTTTGTTTATTTATAATTTAATTTAAATTTAATTGAAGTAATTTAATCATATGTGTATATTACGAAAATTTTTATTCATTTGATAACATTTAATAATTTAAATTTATTTTATTTTAATTTGTCTTAAATACAAAGCATGCTGTGGTTGTCTCTAAATGTAAAAACGGTTAGGTACTTAGTCGTAATCCACTAGCATGTTATTATTGAAATGCTTCGCTGTATTTTATGTTGGTGATCCTATAAATAAATAAATATAAAAATCGGATTCGTTCTTAAAAAAAGGTTAGAAAAAGTTGAAAGCTGCTTTGAACTGTTGAGTTAGGATGGACAATGTGTTAGTTTGATATTTAATATTATAATTATAACAACAGCAAATATGTTCGAATGCAAGGAATATGTTCGAGTGTCTCCTTACAACTACCTATTAAAAAGACAATATAGAACAGAAAGTAATAAGATTTACAACATGGAGATAAGAACCAGTGACACCTTCGTGTTGACTTTCCCAAGATCAGGTTTGCATTTACAGTTTTTTTTTTCGCGAAATGTATTTAAGAAAATTATATTTAAATACGCAATAAAAACAGCTGTGTGGTCTCCGCACAAGATAGGCCACCCCTTTCTTTCCTGTGGGTGTCGCAAAAGACGACAGAGGGAATTTAATAATTGAAAAATAGGCAACAGTGTCCTTAAAATATCACCAAAGCCCAACTGCCAACTTGCCTGTCAAGGATGGCAAAAAAATAGGCATTTTTTAGGGCAATCCAACTGTTGAAAAGTGGTAATCGACGTCTATAGACATGAAAATACATTATATTATACCACTCTGATTCTCTTATAATTATTTATAGTTTAAACATTTGTTAGGTACGACGTGGACACAGGAACTAGTTTGGATATTGAGCAATGATCATGACTATGAAACTGCTATGAAAATTCCGCTCATTCTTAGGTTTCCATTACTCGAGTAAGTGACTAGTTAATATTATTTTAATAATTATATTTTGTTGAGTGTTTTTATCACAATACATATAAACGGCAAATTTTTTGGCAAAAATTTTGTTCGATCCTTATCTACTTTACTTTTATTTTTTTTATGCAGTATTCCACTTCCTTGATTTTACTCAACATAAATAATTCATTAATTATGATAACTTAAGTGTTTTTTTTATTGTATGAAAATGGTATGGTAACCCCGCCTGCGCTAATGGGATACGCTGGCGGGGCACCAGTGAAAGGTGATCGATGAGGATGAAAACAGGCCAATTAGCCCATCATGATGAATTCATCAGGAATTAATCATGATAGTTTTCAGGGGGAACCGCGAGGAGGTCGACCTGGTTGGATATATTGCTAGCAATGGGATTCTTAGTCTCCATTACTAACAATCCCTTTTCCCCCCTATAAGTTAAGTGTTATGTACTCATTTTTTTTTATCCTTACAGGAGTTCAATAATTTTTAATGATACAATAATGTGGAAATTATTGAACGAAGGCATAAACATCGACATAACGGAAAAGAATGCTAATTTAGAATTTATGTCAATATCGGCGAAAACACTTGAGACTTTTCCTTCGCCGCGATTCATAAAAACTCACTTGCCGTTCTCTCTTCTGCCACAATCAATTCTAGATACAGCCAAGGTCGTATACGTCGCCCGTGATCCAAGAGATGTTGCCGTCTCTTATTATCATTATTTCAAATTGTACAAGCGGTATGATGGCGAATATAAATCATTTTGGCATTTATTTATAAATGACAAAGGTAATTATATTTTATATTTGCTTATTATGTCTATAATCTATTTTTCTTTACTTAACACTTTTAATCATTTAAAAATAAAATAAAGAAGTAGTATTGCAACACAATATAAGTATAATCAATTAATAATTATAAAATCCAAGCTAATATTACTAAAAATGAAAACATTAAAGCGATTTATTGTATTATTTAATTGATTTTTACAATAAATAAAAGGCAGTGTTCTGAATGGGTGAATAATTTTTAGTTCACTACTTATTTTTGTTATATTCTGTTAGCATGGCAACGCGTTCATTTCTCGGTTGCCAGTATTAAACTTACTTTACTAATGATTGTATACTTACCTAGATTATTTACCATATATTACCTACCTATGGAAAAACAAATTATACATATTTAACACAGTAAATATTATCCCATTAATCCTATTAATATCACAATGAAAAGTTTATTTAGTTAGTTTATTTAATTAGCCTATTTAAATACCACTATTACTTATACTGCTTATGCTGTGATACGAAAAAGGTAACCAAGTTTTGTTGAAATTATCATAAAAATACCCTCTAAATTATTTTAGTAACAATTAGAAACCTTCAATCAATAAGTATTTTGTCTTTTAGGATAGTATTATCTAATAACCCATTAAGTAAACTAAATTAAACACATTAAGGCACCTGGACGTTGAGATTAGGATACATCTGAGTAAATTCTAGTTACTCGCCAATTTCTAACTTATTATTATTTCTATTTTTTTTTCTTTTTCTCTGTTGTGATTTTTTTTTCATTAGTGCCGAGAACGCCGTTTACTGCACATACTCGTATAAAAGAAGCATGGGAGAAGAGACACCACCCCAATCTTTTATTTTTGTTCTATGAAGAACTTATCAAGGTTGTCTTTTTATTTTATTTTTTTTAATACAAATAAGAGTAAGTAAATATAGTGTATCATCATTTACATATTTATAGCTTTACATCCTATTAGATGCGATCGGTTGTCACCACATCCGGTCATATCCTTTCCGATCCGATCCGATGCGAGCACTTTGTTGGAAAACATCCTTAAATGGAATGGTCACCCTGCCTGCGCTGTCGGTATACCCTACCGGGATACCTCTAAAAACCATCACGATGAATTAATGGAGTCGGTTGATTAGTTGGTTCTAGGTTCTGTCTCGAATTTATTACCCGGTTCCTCAAAATACAGGGTATCCTGTCTCGAGGACCGGGCGATAGGTGTGATTGTTGGCGCTTTAAAAAAATTAACCACAATGGTTTCCAGGAGAAACCGTGTGGAGGTTGTCCTGACATTGTTAGCAATGGAACCATAAATTCCCATCACTAACAGTCTCTCTCCTTCTGCCAACGTAGTAATAGTAAACTAATATCTTCCACTTATGGAGAGAATACCCAATAGTGGGATTTTAATGGGTTGTTATAGTCAGCTTAACTTAAATAAAACTGAAGTCGTAATAGTTTTGCTATAGAGTATAATTACCAGAGGGAGACTTCGTACAAAAATCAATTGCTTGGGTACCTCTGTCCCATTCGTGTTTCAACCATGAAGCAGTTGTGTTCGCATGGCTGTGTTTCGGTTTGAAGGGTGAGATATGGCGTGAATTTACTGGGTACAGAGGAATAATACCTGAGTCCTCAGGAATGGTAACGATGTATCATGAGCGAAACAGTATACTTTGTTATGTGCATGGTAATGCTCATGTCTATAGGCAACGGTTACCACTTTCCATCAGATGGGCCGTCAGCTTGTATACCATTCTAAGTTGTATAAAAAAAATGTGCTCATACACATGAACGAATACTTATTTTCTGCAACTTAAATTAGCAAACAAACCGACACTTCACTGCTGTATAGAAACACCAACGTGCAATAATCAACATCACTGAACTGTAAGCGGCAGTACCGTTCATGTGCTGTCATTCCTGAAGATTAAAGTATACTTAACAAATGTGTAAGTAGGTAAATATCTAACCATTTCACTATCATATTCCATCACTAACTATATCCCATGACTTTATTTACATGATCAATATATAACTAGATCAATGATCATTATAACTAGAGTCTCCGATTGGGGACGACAAAACTTAGTTAACCCCGCTTTTTTCACCGCTAAGAAAACCCCATTTGCTGTGGCTCCACAGTTCCAAGGCACGTCTCTTAACATCTCTAAAAGCATTGGGATCCTTGGTGTCGACATCTCTAGTGATGTACAATTCCGTTCTCGAAAATATAGAAAAACATGTGCTCAACGTGCATCATAATGTGCAAATCAAATCCGGCCCCACATGAACTGCTTGAATCTTTCGACTCGTTGCAACGACGAGCTATGAGAATTGTCGATGATCCCAGGCTCTCAAGCGGTATCGAACCCTTGAGTCTTAGGAGAGATTTTGCTTTACTCTGCGTATTCTACCGCTTGTACAATGGATCGTGCTCAGAGGAATTGTTCAATATGATCTAATCGACCATCCTCATGTCCTATCATTGGTCGCGTACTGCGCGGTTCCACGAACACTCAATGGAATGAGCTAAAGAGACTACAGCATGTATATAACTATTACAGATGTTCATAGGCTTTATTGGGCCGTACTTGAATCAAAATATCAAGTATTCTGTGTGTTAAATTAGAATATAATCTACCAATATACCAAGTTTAATTCAAATACATTAAGTAGTTGTTCCGTGAAAGAGTAACAAACATCCATAGACGAGTGAGACAAAGATGCCCATGTATACTATATAGACTCTTCATAGACATTATATAGACTTCCATATTAAAATTATAAAACTACCTACATTTTTACAACCAGATAATTGACTTTTAGCTGTTGGATATTTGTAATATTGTTACATATATTTGTTATAGGATTTACCAGCCGTGGTGCGACGGGTTGCAAATTTCCTCAATAAGCCGGCAACTGAAGAGCAGGTGTCACGGCTCTGTAATCACCTATCTATAGAGAACTTCAGAAAAAACAAGGCTATCAACCGTGAAGATATGAAAGCATTGGGATTTGGCGATCTTGATAAACACTTTATCCGAAAAGGTATTTTAATTGAAATTTAAGTTTTAACTTAATTTTATTAATTTAAACGGTGTAAATTATAACCGATTTAAAAAAAGAGGCTATGTTAACATCGCACCTCCTTTTTAAAGCTCCGTAGAATAAAAAATCTACAGTATGGTAATATGCTTTTCTGTCTTTAATCTACGCTTTGTAAATTTCATAAATTAGGAATAATTCCTGTGGCGTTCTCTTTATACGGTTAATTTTATTCTATCACATGAGAAGTTAACTATCCACTGTTGAACTCCACTCCCTATTAGGGGTTTTGCCATGAGTTGCCGTACTTAGTCAACGGGTTGGCAACCACAGTTAAACTTTAGTGAGGTTTAAATTTTACTAATTGATGCTGTTGTTGACATATTATTTTATTGTATAATCGAACCGTGGAAAGATCGCAGGTACTGATCTTATTAATATCCCAAGTCATAATCGATTGATAGACGAATGTGTAAAAACTTCACTATCACAAATATCTAGCTATTCTTAATCTATGTATTCTATGTATTTGTAAATTTATGTATATAATCTATGTTGCCATATCAACTATTTCAATGGGTGTTTAAATTCTAAGTGACAACTTACTCTGTGATATAATATGATATGATAAACTATACAATGATCTTAATACGTTTACAAAATATGAGTACTAGACTATTAGTGAACTTAATCTAACAACTTTAGTTGAGGGTATACGGTTGTTTAGTTATCCCGTCCTTGCTATTTGATACGGGCAATAAGATGCCAATATAAATTACCCACTTTGATTATTAGTAATGAAGACTGAGAATCTCATTGCTAGCAATATACCCAACCAGGTCGACCTCCTCGCGGTTCTCTCTGGAAACTATCATGGGTAATTCCTGATGAATTCATCATGATTGGTTAACGGACCTGTTTTCATTCTCATCTATCACCTTTCACTGGTGCTCCGCCAGCGTATCCCGTTAGCGCAGGCGGGGTTACCATACCATTTTCACCCATAAAAAAACTACCTACTTTGTTCTAGTATTCGTTATGTGATCTTTGATCTTATAGTTTAAATCGAAATGAATAATATGCTGACGCAGGCAAGGCAGGCGGATGGCGCGAGTACTTCGACGAGGAGATGACGCAGCAGGCTGAGCGCTGGATGAAGGACAACCTGGGGGGCACTGGCATACACTTTCCTGAAATTAACTAATGATTTACTATTCATGAGACAAAAACCTTTACTCAAGTAATATTGTACAAGTAATTATAAAAATAATAAGTGCAGAGTAGCTTATGTATATAGGTGGTATACTACATACAATTTAACAGTGAACAACTCGGTAATGGGTGTTTTAGACCGAGAATGGGATATTCTGCTAAATATATTTTTTTAAATGTGCATATATTGATGTGTTGTATTAGGAAAATCATATTCTAAGCCACATTTTGAGAAATATTGAATAAACCGTTTTTGTTATGAAAATACAATATAATATTATTATATGTTGTATTATTTACCTATCTAAATAAAACATACGTTAATCTACATGTATCTATGTAGTAAATGCTAGTTAGAAGAAAATTTATATAAACAAAATTATCCCACTATATCAAATCACATAGAAAACCCCATAAAGGCATATTTTTAATATTAACTGTAATCTTCATTTTACGCGCAATTTAATAATTGAATTGTAATAAAATACAGCAGCTATTTCTTTTTAATATATTCTATTTAATGATATTTTAACGTTATTCGAAAAATTATATTTCGGCTAGCTGACCCGGCAAACTTAGTGGTATGAAATAATCTTTACCTATTCTCATACCTACCTTATATATTATAAAAAAATGCATAAAAATCGGTCGAGCCGTTTAAGAGTGCTACAAACTTTATATTGATGAATCGCCGCATGCTTCCGGCATCACTTTATTTCCTGCGGATATCGTAAGGGGTGGATAAAGGAACTTAATAGTCGAGAGATGGGCAGCACCGTCCCTTTAAAACATCACCAAAGTATAAATGAGATTTCTAATCCGCCTGCAAAGCCTTGGCGACTACTAGCAAAACCCCTCAATGGCAATGGCCATAGTTAAAGGCCTATGTTCAGTAGCGGGCAGTTAACGGCCGATACAAAATATATATAGATTATATTATTTTGCCATGTGATCCTGATATAGAATAGGCTACCCCTTCCTTTCCCGTGCGTGTCATAAGAGGCGACTAAGGGAGAGCGAGGGATGAGGAGTAGCGTCTTTCTTAAAACATCTCCAAAGCCTAACTGCGGTTGCCAATCCGCATGCCAAGCATAACAACTACTGGCAAAATCCCCCTAGGGGGATATTTATGGTCAGCAATGGATAGTTAAAAGCTGATATGATATGATGATATTATTTTATTAAGCGTTTCATCAAACCGTTTTCGCCTAAAATTAAAAACATAGCAAATGTACTTATTCGTGTATAAATGTACTTATTGTACTTATTTATTTATTACAATTCAGTATATAAAATTTACTTTATCGCATAATTCCTCAAATATGATACATAGTTACTGTTTTTGTACGTGAATTGTATTGTTAACTGACTTCAAAAAAGCAGGAGGCACAGACGAGCGCCAAAGTCATCTGGAGACATGGTTCAACTGGAGTCCAAAAAGTGTGGAGAGCTGAGTAACATGCAGAACAGTGACTGTTATAATATTAATCATGAGTCAGACCTTATATGGAGTGATGTCATAGTCCAGGAGCTCCTTCCTGCAAATGTACACACTCCTGGACACCAGCTTAGTCCTTTTGATTTTGTCCAGAGGTGTCCTATGAGAATTATCTACTATCCTAGGTTAAAAGGCAGCATCAAGTCTCTTAATATTAATCACAAGTCCGACCTTATATGGAGTGATGTTGTAGTCCAGGAGTTCCTTCCTGCAAGTGTACACACTTTAATTTTTAACCGATTTAAAAAAAGAGGCTATGTTAACATCGCACCTCTTTTTTAAAGCTCCGTAGGAAAAAGGACTAAGCTGGTGTCACCAGCTTAGTCCTTTTGATTTTGTCCAGAGGTGTCCTATGAGAATTATCTACTATCCTAGGTTAAAAGGCGGCATCAAGTCTCTTAATTTAAAGCAAGACTTTGCTTCTTTTTGCATCTTCTACTGCTTGTATAACGAACTGTGTTTTGAAAAACTCTTTGATATGATGCCTACAGCCATCTTTCACCATCGCACCGCTCATCGTCGGCAGACAATTAAGCCTCACATCTTAGAACCAGAATGGTCACGCACAGTGCGGTTTTAGAGGAGCTTCTTCCCGCGATCACTTAGAATTGGAATCATTAATTTGGAATCATCTTGAATTAGAATCATCTTCCTGCCGAGGACTTCGTCCGCGTAGTTGGGATATATTTACTGATTGGGTTAAAAAGTAACGGGTTAAAAGATCTTTGTGTATCCCATATCATATTTATATAATTTTTAGAACTCATGTTAATTTTTTAATTATGAAAAAGGAGTTTTATACACTTACAAACAATAAGTTTATAAAATTACTGTAGGTATACCAAATTTCATTACGACTGTTAAAGCCTTTAAGACGCTACGAGGTAACAAAAAACAAACTCACTTTTATAATATGTATAAGTTTATATATCCAATTGCATGCAAAACATGATAATAACCTTTTATAATAACTACTATTCTATCTATTTACATTTCAAAACTTTCCGATTTCCTTTTGAGTCCGTGCATATAAACACTTCAGATAACTGTTATCAATTTAAATATCTTATCTATCATTGTTTCTAAACAGTCATTATAAAACTTGAAACAGTCATTATTGAGATTTAGACCAGTTAATACTAGTCGTATTAACTATAATAATATCATTAGACTACTTTATTTTATATTATATCTCTTATTTTTTTATTCTTTTTATTAAAAAAGAGCAATGGATGCCCAAAAAGATAGACCTTTTGAAATCAAAGACGTGCCACCAGAAGAATTGGTTGACATACATAAGCATGTAAAGGGTAAGTTCATTGATACAATTAATGTTTTATAAGTTTTACATTTCTGATGAGATAGTGATTAATCGCGAAAAAAAAAATATTTAAACTAAGGGAAAAAATATCTGAAGTGATAATGATATAGATTTGCTGATATCTGTAGGCAATAGCAGTACTAGTCAACTTACGGGGGGTAGGCCCTTGTCAACCTGAGCAAAATTACAATTCTCATGGCCCAGAGATTGCAGTCGCAAGCTAGGTTAAAGTAAGTAAAAAGCAAGCGTTCTAGTTTCATACACTGCAATTAAATTAAATAATTGCCATGAAACGATAGTAATTTTATATTTTTTTTTTTTTTATATTAGTATTTTGTCATATCTTGATTCTATTTTAGAGGGAGACGCAAATAACCAAATATAATTTTATAATGATGATAGCCTCAGTCATTTATTTTAATTTTTTAAAGCTACTGAACGCACTGCGCTCTTGAACTCGTAACCATAGTGCACTTAATTTTCTATAAATAATCTTAGGTAATTAAATATTAATTATATTAAATAGGTAATTTTAATTTAATACCTTTAAAATTCGCCAGTATTTTACTTCAGTATGCTGGTTATATCGATCAAAAATAAATCTGTATTGTGATTCTTCATCATCGAAAACTCCAAAACACACTTATACTAAATAATTCGAATCAAATATCTGAAACATTACTCATTTCAAGTTTTATAATATAATATAGGTACCAAAATACTGCAACAGTTTTTGTAATAATACAAACAACATTTTCTATAATAATAATGGGTTTATCATTACATAAAATGTTGTCTCTTGCAGTACTTTTCATATCTTTGTAATTTACAAGTGCAATAAATATATTAAAAAATATATGTATCATTACATAGGGCCGCAGAAACACAGTTTTAAAAACTGAAAAGACATTTTTTAAAAGAAGTCTTTACTTTTTAAAACATCCAGAACAAATTTAATAATTAGATATATTGCAAAACTTTGCCAAAATTTTTGTTGCTGTAAATCGTGAAAATCAAAGAGATATTTTGTTGGTTGCTCATGTACACACATGTTTGGTATTAAATTATATTTTGTCCATCTAAGATTTACTACTTTCTATCTACTTCATCTACTAGTTATTTTAATGGACGAAAATAGAATGGTAAACCCTCCTGCGCTATATACGATGGCGGGGCATCAGTGTGGAATGAAAAGTGAGAATGATAATGTTATTACAATGAAAACAGGCTTTTTAGGCCTATTTTCATTGTAATAAGCCTAACGGCTAATAGCTCCACGCGGAATAACGTAAACGAATTCGATAAGAATTAAATTAAATTAATTAATTAAATTATTCGGGAGAACCGCTTGGAGATCGACCTTTAAGGGTGTATTGCTATCACTAGGACTGTAGACTCCATTGCCAACAATCCATTTCCCCTCTTCATTCAGTTTGCTATTCAAAATACTTAATACCTTTAAGAAATATCAAATATTTTGATTTTAGGCCCTAAAGTTAATTCTATACGACTGGGTCAAGCCGGTTACTTCTTTCCCGAAGGATATAGAGAAGATTGCTACAAAGTGTACAATATGGAAGTCAGGCCCAGTGATATATTTGTCATCACTTTTCCAAAATCAGGTAAATAAGTTTAATGTTGTAATAAAACCAAATCAAAAATTAAGAAATCCAAATTATGATTAAAAAAGATTAATTATAATAATTTTGCGGTATTAGAAAAAAGGTATTTGTAATTTAAAACTATTGTATTGTGCAACGTTGTCACTGGGGTAAGGAAATAAAATAATATTAAACCCAGGTAAGAAACGTTAGCAAACTTGGTACAATGTAGAAGAACAAATGATAGAAAATTTAAAAACAATGAAATAAAGTCTCAATCACGGAAACAACAGAAATAATAGAATTTTTAATATATAAACCATTTCTAGATGTTACTTTATACATTAATGCATGTAGGCAAAGCCGTAGGATACAACAAGTAATTACCTAATAATAACAAAGTGCCTGTAAGTCAATATGAAGGGTTGGATATAGAAATTAAATTATTGAGTTTAAGGGCATTGCAGTCTCTATCAAGGGTACTAAAGGCGTCAAAGAGTATCCACTCATGACTGGACGTGATGCTGTTCACGTCCATAGGCGATCACCTTACATCGGATATAATGTCATTACTAGTCGTTAAAATAATACAGTAATAATTCTGAGATATGTGCCAGTATTTTAGTGAATCTTTCCAAGATTTCCTGTTTTCAACCGACTTTAAAAAAAGAGGTTTTCAATTCTGTAGTATTTTCTATGTTTATTACTACAGAACTCCATTTATAAATCAATTCGGAAAATTACTTTTCTATCTGAAAGTATTTTAGATAGATTCCATGAAAAAAATTCAAAACCGGTTCAATAGTTTAATATTCCACTCAGGGTTTGCTGGAAGAGAATTTTTACTAAGTTAAGCTCGCCTGGTTTACATCTTTATTTAAAACTAGCGGCCCGTCCCGGCGTTTTACATTTTAAAAAGTGGCCATTTAGGCTGCACACGCGACGGAAGCTTAAAAATGGAGTAACTTCTCCCGTTTTCCCAACATTTTCCTTCACTGCTCTGCTCCTATTGATCGTAGCGTGATGAAAAGTATACTATAACTTGACCAAGAGTATGAAGAATAATTGTACCAGTTTCCTTAAAATCCGTCGAGTACTTTTTGTTTCTATAACGAACATACAAACAGACAGACAGACAGACAAAAATTTTACTGATTGCATTTTTGGCATCAGTATCGATCACTAATCACCCCCTGATAGTTATTTTGGAAATATATTTTATATACAGAATTGACCTCTCTACAGATTCATTATAAGTATAATAACAATAAATAAAAGATAAATTTAGACAATGTAATTTTTTATGTACAATAAAGTATAAATAAAATGAAATATTTTTTTGTGGAACGAAATCGGATATATCCAGTAGTTACTGCTACGTTGCGGAATAATTTCAATACATTTTATTTGATTGTAACAATATTTTCTTTAACCTCTATTTAATACTCCTATATATATGAGTATTTTCACCAGAACCATTATTCCGTCTATGACACTACTCACAATAGCTTGAACTGATTCTCAGGTACAACGTGGACCCAGGAACTCGTGTGGTTATTGGGAAATAATTTTGATTACGAGACTGCACTGAAACTGCCACTTGCTAGGAGATTCCCTTTTATCGAGTAAGTTAGATAAAAAAAATAATAACCATCAACTAATCTAGTAAATACAAGATTCCAGATTTATATAACCCTCATTCAAAATGAATGAAAAAACTCATAATATTAAAAAAAAATCTTACTATAAAATCTTTAACTACTGCCACATAGATTCAATTAATTCAAATACAAATTTAAATTCAGTAACACTCAAAATACCTATAATTTATATTTTTGTAACTTTAAAAAATCATATTTTCAGAGTACCAATGTTCTTTCGTGGTCAAAAATTTAAGGAATTCGTGGAAAAACTAGATGATAGTGATCCAAGGAAGAGAAGTATTTTAGAAACACCCAACAGCAATTTTATCGATAAAATATTCAACGCACCTTCGCCTCGCTTCATCAAGTCTCACCTACCATTCTCTCTACTGCCGCCCACATTGCTGGACAATGCGAAAGTGGTGTACGTGGCCAGAGATCCAAGAGACGTTGCTGTCTCTTTTTATCACCATCATCAGTTTATGACTTTTAACGGTTATCAAGGCGATTTTAAGTCGTTTTGGAATTTATTCATCACAGATAGAAGTGAGATATTTTTTTCTGAACAAACATTATTATAATTCATTTATTTAATGTATTATTTCTATATACACTATTATATGTATTTATTTAGTGAAATTTATTATTATTATCGTATTTCAGTTGACTGGACGCCGTTTGGGCCCCATATAAAGGAAGCATGGGAAAAAAGACACCACCCCAATATGTTATTCTTGTTCTACGAGGAACTCTCTAAAGTTAGTTGTGTTATTATTATTAGTTTTAAATATTTACAGAAACTTCGAAATTCTACTACCACATAATAATTAGTGATATATAATTTTTATATTTTAATAATACTTTTGCAAAATTTTACCTTTTTTTAGGCTGTATAGGTTACCTATATAATAGTAGGAGTGAATGACAAAAGGCGGGTAAATATCTGAATTGAAACAGAGATTGTCACTTGCACAATTGTCGAAAGTCGCTAAATTGGAGAGGGAATATAAACGAATGAAATGTATAAAAACATTTTCAAATATTTTCTTTTTGTATACATCGTTATACTCGAATGCTGCGGCGCACTAGTTCTATTATACTTGCCACTTACTTTATCATATTTCTTCCGGCAAACAAAAAATCTTTGAGATAAATTGTTCATTTAGCATTGCACTAATGTTTTTTTTTTCTGTAGTACAGCAATGTTAGCGATGCTATGTTCGATAATCTCTACGATAGGAGATAAGTAACGTGAATACCTTAGTTATCATACTTAGCAATGGAACGTATTATATTTACATATATTTAGGAATGATAAATAACAACGCGTGTGGTTGCCACCTAGACGAAACACTATTATATTCTGTGTCCATGATGCGATTGTGAAATATCTTTGGGCGCTATGGATCAACTTATTTTTCATTTCCAGTGGCAGGACTACAAAAAAAAATATTTTTTCTATATAACTGGATAACGGGAATTTAATGAACTTACTAAGTTTGTCGTTTTCGACGACTGCGTTCTTTCGTTGCAGCGTTTCGCCTCGCACTGACTGACTGCTACTAATTTCCATTGTCTAGTTATATATAATTATAAAAAATTCAATATGTGTATATGTTATTTTGTTAGGATCTGCCAGCGGTGGTGCGTCGAGTGGCGCAGTTTCTCAACAAGCCGGTGACGGAGGATCAGGTAGCGCGCCTCTGTGAACACCTGCACATAGACAACTTCAGAAACAACAAGTCTGTTAACTTCGACGACTTAAAACAAACCGGATTCATGGATCGAGATGGACAATTTGTTAGAAAAGGTTTTTATTAACTATATATTACTAGATATATTAAAATTAATGTACCTTATCTTATCCATGCCCATAATGCATGGGCATGGAAGATAAGATACGAGTTCTTACATGGATACCAAATAAAATAAAAGAAAATACATGCGTACTTGGGAGTAAAATAGTTTAGATAAAAATAATAAAACAAGAGCAACGTACCAAATTATTTACAAATATAGTAAAGAATAGGAGAAATAGATGACGGATGACTATTTATTTATTGGTTTGTTTCATCGATATTTAGTTTAATTCAGTGTTACCTGTCAGGTAAGGCAGGCGGATGGCGCGAGTACTTCGACGAGGAGATGACGCAGCAGGCTGAGCGCTGGATGAAGGAGAACCTGGGAAATATACAGTTCCCTGATGTACAGAAACTATAACCAAAATGACGCGAAAGGTTTTCTTCGTGAAACAATTCAAATACATTATAATTTATAAAATAGCTAATGTAAATAATACTAAAATATATTTAAGATTCAATTATTTTGTCATTGTATTTATACTTATAAAATCGTTGGTTTGATTAATTATCAACACACCAAAATTACGAAGTCTAGTAAACCAAAATTAGGACCATAGGTCTTTTATAACATGACATATAAAGGATTTGTGAAAATTTCAACTTAAAGAGGAAACGCGACATCACGCATGCAAAGTCGCGTGCAACATATGTTATTTATTATACACAGTCTTTATAAGGCCATGAACTTCTGGACCGTTTTCGTTATACACAAAAGCCTCTCACGCGGCTTTACGTCCTTTACAGTAGGAAGCAAGGAACAAACAACCCAAATGTGAAAAATCTAAGGTTTGGGCCGAGATTCAATCTTGGGATACTCGGGGAGGATTGGTTGTCCGACTGACTATGATTGCTGTTATAGATTATTTTTATTATATTTTTTATGCAACTTAGAATGACAAACAAGCTGACGGCCCACCTGATGGAAACTGGTAACCGTCGCCTGAGCAATACCATGAACATAACAGAGTATACTGTTTCACCCATGATATTCCCCATGCGTTGCCATTCCTGAGGACTCAAGTGTTATTCCTTTATACCCTGTAAATTCACTGCCATGTCCCACCCTTCAAACCAAAACACAGCCATGCAAACACAACTGCTTTATGGTAGAAACACGAATAAGACAGAGACACCTCTATCAAGCAAAGGATTTTTGTACAAAGTTTCCCTTTGGTAACTATAGTCGTAGGTACTGAAATATCTAAAAATATGTAATAATTGATTTATTATTTACCGTTAAACACACAAATAATCTCTATATAAGTAATAACTGTTATTTTATTTATAAACATTTATATGTTTTTATGCAGCCATATATAACTCCCTATACATCTTAATAATCCAAGCTAATTATAAATAGTATAAATAAATAATAAATATAATATATCTACCTATTAATCGTACAGTTAACTCGTTCTGGTTTTGTAAACAATTTATGTATTATCATAAATAATATAATACTATACAGAGTAATTTTAAATACTTACGGTGCATTTGACTTGCAAAGGGTTCAAACAAAATAAATAATTGTCAACAACGTAAAATAATATTAATTCTTATCTACTTATTCATAGATTAGTGTATAAATAAGTAGATAAGTATAAAAGTCGATTGCTTGGGTACCTCTGTCCCATTCGTGTTTCAACCGTGAAGCAGTTGTGTTTGTATGGCTGTGTTTCGGTTTGAAGAGTGGCATATGGCAGTGAATTTACTGGGTACAGAGAAATAACACCTGAGTCCTCAGGAATGGCAGTGCATGGGGGGTATCATAAGCAAAACAGTATACTCTGTTATGTCCATGGTACTGCTCATGTCTATAGGCGACGGTTACCACTTTGCATCAGGTGGGCCGTAAGCTTGTTTACCATTCTAAGTTGTATAAAATATATATATATATATATATATATATATATATATATATATATATATATATATATATATATATATACAAAAATTATTTCTCACATTTAGTAAAAAACCCCGCCTGCGCTACAAATATTGAAATATTCAAAAGGAATTCAAGAGGTCGACCTGGTTGGGTATATTGCTAGCAATGGGTTTCTCAGTCTCCATTACTAACAATCCCTTTCCCCTCATTACTTAGTAGTAGGTTTGGTTACTTAAAACTAAATTCGACGTTGTTTGGTGCAAATCTATACTTTACGTACACATTTATCAATCTACATTCCACATACTTGACACTATTGAACCGATTTTGGTATTTTTTTTATGACTGCTAATCTACATTCGTTAATGTACATTTAAAATTTGGTAGCTAGTTACTTAACTTCACATGTTTGGGTAATTATGGAGTATAACAACCCCAAATATCTTCTGGTCGATCTCCACGCGGTTTCTCCTGGAAAAAGTCGTGGGTAAGTAAATGTGGTAAGTTAAGGATAGGCTAACTAACCTACTTTCATTTTCACAGGCCCAGCCAATATATACTTACCGATAGAGCAGGCAAGGCTACTGTTCCATTTTTACCCTGTTATATAAAAAAAAACTCTACCTGTTTTACTGCACAACTAGAATTTGCTTGTTTGAACCAGTTGCGAGAGACACATAAATAAAATTACAAAAAAAAAAAACATCCGGCTTTTATAATATAAAGTAAGAGGGTCTATGTCACAAACTCCATACTTATTACGTCGAGTTTTTAAATTGTATTGTGGTGATTGTTTTGTTGTATTTAACTCAAGATCATTACCGCTGTATCTACACAACTTATTTTATATTGCTTAACTACTTATTTAAACTGCCATACCTGTCATTAAACGTACGTTCGCAGTTGTGCGCGCGCCTTTTACTTGATCGCTCGTTGCGCGCGCGCAACTTTCACTGTTAATTGTATCGGGGCCACGCGATATTATAATTCAATATAAAAACAAAGAAGTGGAACAAAAATAAATAACCATGAGTAACAAAATAAATAACAACTTCCCATTGGAAATAGAGGATGTGCCGCCGAAACAAAGCGAACATCTTATGAAATATTTCACTGGTAAGTACGCAAATCGTATTTCATTAAATCAACATTTAATGATGAGAAAAGAAGCAAGTTTTTTTAGTGTCGTGATTGTGAACATCAAACGATCTGATAGCTCATCAGACTAAAAGTGGTAAATGTAAGTACTTGACTACAAATAAACAAACAATAACGACACCATGAACTTACAGAATATACTGCACGTATCTAACCCAAGCCACAGGGGGGAAAGGAATTGTTAGCAATGGAGTTTGACAGCCCCATTGCTAGCAATATGCCTTATTAGGTCGACCTCCACGTGGTTCCCCCTGGAAACCATCGTGAACAATTCTTGTTGAATTCGTCACGATGGGCTAACTGACCTACTTCATCCTCACCTATCATCCTTCACTGGTGCCCCGCCTGTGTATACCTACCGATAGCGCGGGTGGGATTACCATTCCATTATCATCCATTAAAAAAAAACCCAAACCACAGGAAGAAAGGATTGTTAGTAATGCGGACTATCAAATCCATTGCTAGCAAATGCCCTATCAAGTCGACCTCCACGTGATCCCCTCTGGTAACCATCGTGCTGAATCCCAGGTATATTCATCACGATGGGCTAACTGACCCGCCTATTCGTTCTCACCTATCACCCCTCACTGGTGCCCCGCGTATACCGTTAGCGCAGGCGGGGCTACCAATCCATTAAAAAAAACACAACCCACAGATAATATAATACTATACTAGTACTTAAACTACAGCTCAATTGTAGAAGCCTTCCTACAGATGTACCTACTCATAAATTCATTTGTTACCGCATCACAACAGAGATGTCATAAACAGATGTTTTTCTTAGTACAATATAAATTATCCATAAAACACTTTTGAAAATAATCTTGTCATGTAATTTTATTAAAATAAGCTAAATAAAAACAAAACAGACAATTTTTTTTTATTTCGCCTTTATTCTTTATTCATAAATTATGAACTAATTTCCTCATAAAGAAATACCAAGATTATTTAAATTTTTATGCGGAGAGGAAGTGTATGTTTTTAAATCATACAAAACAACTGTCGAAGAATAGCGCTCATAGATGTAAAGGTATAATGTACTCATGTAAGATAAACGGTGTTAGCATTGCCACAGATAAAGAAAAATACTAAGACATATAAATAAATAAGTAAATATATATACATTATCACTATTAAATAGCTTTAGTTTACTTGTTTGCAAATATTGATATAGCGTAGCGAGTTTTTTATAAGTAAGGCGAGGTGTATTAACAAAATGATGGATAATTTAATTTTAGAAAGATAAGTATTATTATAAGCCTACTAATAAAATGCGTGCTTATCACAATAAAAAAAAATGGAACCAATGTAAAGTAGATATCATAAAATATATAAGAACTGTACATTACTGCATTTCATTTTCATTACCCAAATATGATAATTGAAATAGCATCGCCTGGATGAATTAAGAAAAAATAAATCGAAAATAAAAAATATAGTAAGATGATAACATTCCATCTGTGTCCATTTCGTTTAATCGATTAAACAATTTAATCGTGATTGTGTTACAAACATCAAACCTTCTTTACAAAATTTTACACCTATAGATATACATTCATATAGGTAGTTGACGTACATATAGACTATATCATGAATAGCTACTAAGTCCTACATGACTCCTTTAAATCAGCAGTATTACACACCTATTACGTAAATGCAAAGAACAATAAAGCATTATATTGTCTTGTCAAGAAAAAGCTAAAACCAACTTATAAATTTAACTAAATTTTAATATTACTCAGAATATTAATCCATATCTATCATCGTCATCATAACAGCCATTAACCGTCTACTACCTCCACCTTCTTTCCTTTTTGGACCTCTTTTAGTCCCTTGGGGGTTTTGTCAATAGTTGCCACATTTGACAGGCGGGTTGTTAACCGCAGTTAAGCTTTTGGTGATGTTTTAGGAGGGACGTTGCTGCCCATCCCTTAACCCTTATATTCCCTTTGTCGCCCATTGCGACACCCACGGGAGAGAAAGGCGTGTCCCATTCTATGCGGAGACCACACGGCGAATCTATATCTATACTACATTATAAAAAGAAACTCCTGACTAACTGATTCATCAACACACAACCTAAGTTACTTAAGTTAGAATTACCAAATTTTGACAGAAGGTTTCTTTCATGACTTACACAAATAATAAGAAAGGGTTTTTCGAAATTCGGCTCCTAAGAGTATAAATATAAAGGTGGGAATTAAGTAAAGTAAGTCATTGATGTATACGGGGAAAGCCGCGGAAACAGCTAGAAACAGATAAGACAGGAAAGAAAGTGTAAATATAATAATGTTTTACATTAATACAAGAATATCTTGTATGACGATAGGCCTCAGAGCAGAGCTATGTGAATGCGTTACTCTCTTGAAAATAATCGAATTGCAAACTAATCTTTATGGAAAACATCAAGTGGAAGCCTATTCCATATAATTCGCGATATCTATTAATAAACTTTGGGGGGAAAGGGATTGTTAGTAATGGAGACTAAAAATCCCATTGCTAGCAATATACCCAACCAGGTCGACCTCCTCGCGGTTCCCCCTGGAAAATATCATGGGTAATTCCCGATGAATTCATCATGATGGACTAACTGGCCTGTTTTCATTCTTATCAATCACCCTTCACTGGTGCTCCGCTAGCGTATACCGTTAGCACGGGCAAGGTTAACATACCATTTTCATCCATAAAAAAAAAAATATTAATAAACTTTATTTAGCGATTTCGGAAACGAGAATATTCACAATTCGCTGTATTTTTAGTGCTTATGTTATGCAAATCTTCTTGACATCGATACAACTTACGGCAGTATATTAATTTTATACAGATTAAAGGCGTTATTTTATATTCTAAGCACAAATAGATAAAAAATTTCTAAGCAATGAGAGTAAAATAAGATTCGACTGTCAATTATCGTATTAATATCATAAAAGCATAAGTTTGTAACGACGGTTAGATTGATTGATGTTTTATACTCTTTCACACAACAACTAGTGAACGCATTTCAATGAAATTTGGTACACGGGTAGTTTATATCCTAACTTAGCACATAGAATACTTTATGGATTCACGCGAGCAAAGCCACTGAATATAGCTAATATATAATAAAATCTCGTGTGACTATCATGTTATCAATAGCAAACAGAGCCACCATACTGAGACGGATTATTATTATTACCTATCATCATCATCATCATCATTTCAGCCATTATTTGTCCATTGGTGAACATAGGCCGCCCCAAAAGATTACCTATAAGACACATAATTCATTTCATCAAATGATTTTCATTATTATCTTAACTACATAGGTATGTACTCATATGTTCTATAAAAGTAAAGACTTTTTATTATACTTACTTAATATTATTTCTATGATGATGATACTTAAGGTCAATAGAGATTTTTTACAATCCAAAACAAGTTTCAAAACCACATTTATATTTTTTTAAGTATTTATTGCATTATAAAAATAAAAAAACATTTCGATTGTAGGAAGTCTATGCCAAGGTCTGAACAATCAGGAAACCAATACACACAAATTTGATAACAACGCCTATTGTAAATAACTTATATATATAAGGTATAAATTTTTACTTCTAGTCAATTCACCACGGTAAATTATAATGGTGCAACTTGCAATTGCGATATTGCGAATGTGTAATGGAATGAAACTTTTATTGTCCGTAAATTACATTTTCGCTTCGTGATTGCTTTAATTTGTTAACAAATATTGATATAAACACATATGGAAACCAATACACACAAATTTGATTTCCAACAAAATCACTATTGTAAATAAAAATAAAGGCATCTAAATATTGGTACACTTGTAATAAACTTTGCATCATTCATCAATATGTCTGTATTTATTTATATTTTAAATAATAGCAAAACCGTTACTAGTCAATTCACCACGGTAAATTATAATGGTGCAACTTGCAATTGCGATATTGCGAATGTGTAATGGAATGAAACTTTTAATTATTCTAAGAATATTTGTATCTACCAAGCTCTACAATAAAAAAAATTGAAATTTTGTGGATTGAAGGTCGGCCTACGTATCCCCCTCATACTTTTATCTTAATCCCGTTATTATCAATGTAATTCACAAACGTGATAACAATTGTCAGTTTTATAGAAGAACTATAGTATATAGAATATCACTTAAAAAGATAAAAATAATAGTAGATAACAGAATTTCTCAATTTTACATCTACTCTCAGTTTTTTATTTCCAATTAATTTTCATAAAGATAAGAAGCGTTATATTTAATGTTTCTGAACGTACTGAAATATTCTTTATTGAGTGAAAAAAAAATCTACATTCTTTTAAATCTTAATTAACTCAGTAGTCCTATTATTCAGTGCAAATATAAAATTAAAACAAATTTTGTCCGCGGACAAAGGACTAGGCTAAGCTTTTAAATCTGACGCAACGAGAGACAGTTTTCGGCATGTACATACGTACATTTTAGTACTGTCAGGTCGGATCGTAATAAAATCCATATACTTCATCAGACCCATCTATATGACAGAATCTCCATCGTCTCCATAAGTCTCAAGTTTATTACCTATGTTATGTAATAAGAGACAATTTTAATCTAAAATTTCAAAAAGTGCTGATATTAAGGACAGCATAATTTTATTTTACAGGTGAACTGACTGGTTTTGTCCGTGTGGGGCCCAAAGGCTATTTCCTGCCCAATAAGTATAAACAAGAAGCGGCCAATATTTATAACATGCCAGTTAGAAGTGATGACATTTTCGTCGCCAGCTACCCACGATCAGGTCCGTAATTCCGGTACAATCACCTATTCTGTGTTCCGGATTTACTTATTACTTAGTTAAGTAAAATGAAGCATATTTCGTGATCGTGAACACAATAAGGCTACTTAGAACTTCGGTACTGAGTTCAAGCTTTAGCCAATAGTCAATCTAGTCTCTTAGCAACAAGTACCATACGAATATTTTTTTTTTTTGATAGATGAAGATATATTTTTTGATAGATAGAAAGGTAATCTCACCTGAGCTATTTATTGGTTTACACTGCCAAAATACCAATAAGGGATAAAAGATAAGAATGAAATCTGGTCAGTTTTTAATGAGTGTGAATGGAATGAAACCCCTCCTACACTATCATTATACTTTGGCGGGGTACCACTGAGAGATAATAGGTGAGGATGAAAGCAGGTCAGCTAACCCATCGTGACGAATTTCATAAGAATTAATCATGATGGTTTCCACAGGAAACCGTTTGGAGGTCAATCTGATCTGGTCAGTATATTACTAACTAACAAGTTCTTTTCAATGGACCTGCCATTGGTCGTTCGAACGTCATTTAACTTGACGAATACTATCTACGAAGTATCTAGTTAAAAATTGTTCACAACTGAATCTCGATTACCGTAACAGCCGATTAAGCTAAATAAACATACCCATACTTCTTGAATAGCGTAATACTAGATCGTATTTTTAAGCGATCCTCTTTTACAATTTCAGGTACCACGTGGACGCAAGAATTGGTATGGATGGTAGCAAAAGATTTAGACTATGCCGGATCTGACGCAGTACCTCTCACTGAACGATATCCATTTTTAGAGTAAGAAGTTACTAATAATTCACTCATTAACACACAGAATTTCTGTTATTTATTTTATCTTTATTAGGTCTCCAAGCAGTTGTTACACTAATACAATCAAATTATAAGACTAGGTAGTTAATGATTTCAAAGGATTATTTTGATTCTAGATCCAATAATTTCGGTGTCATTTGATTATTATTAATATACTGTATGTAATGTATATTATAATACAAATACAGGTTTTCAGTATTCGTCCATCCAATAATGAAAGAAAGATTCGCCGCAGAAAACAGTCACAGCAAGGAGAAGTTACGACTCTTGGAATTGGTCACACAGCCTGGTACTGAACAATTGACAAGTATCCTATCGCCTCGGTTTATCAAGACACACTTGCCAATGTCCCTGTTGCCACCTAAGTTGTTGGATGTAGCCCGAGTGGTTTATGTGGCTCGCGATCCCAGAGACGTCGCCGTGTCTTTCTATCATCTAAACAGACTTATAAGAACGCAAGGTTATATTGGAGATTTCAAAACATATTGGAACTTTTTTATTCAAGACCTTCGTAAGTTTACAAAATTAATTCATTTATATTCTATAGGTAGTCGCATAAATTACTTTTAGATATCTTATTATTTCAGATCACTGGACACCATATTTTGAACACCTGAAAGAAGCATGGAATAAGAGGCACCATCCTCGTCTGCTATTCTTATTTTATGAAGAATTGTCTAAGGTAAAGCTATATCTGTTAATCATTACTCAATCAATGAGAAATTGATTAAACTAATATAGATAATAATGATCTAATACAAAAAAAAATAGTAATAATAATAATAATATTCCATAGTTATTTATTATTATTATTGGACCCTATATATAACGTTTGCATCTTTACAGGATTTGCCAAAAGCCGTGCGCCGCGTTGCAGAGTTTCTGAACAAATCATTCACAGACGAACAAGTGAACCGTCTGTGCGAGCATCTTAGCATCGACAATTTTAAAAACAACAAATCCGTCAACTATGACGTCATGAGGGAACTGGGTATTCTCATACCTGGCGAGCAGGCTTTTATTCGTAAAGGTTAGATTATAGTATTATCGTCATGCTTGGTAGTATCCACATGTATCTTCACTAATACTATAAATAAGAAAGTGAGTTTGCTTGTTTGTTACTATTAGCGCCTTAACCATTTACTTAGATTTTTGGTAGAGGAACTGCAGCATATTTGGAATACTAGTTTGATTTTTGAGAATAAATTGAAAGAGGAACTTAACCATTATAACTTATAAAAATGATTTTTATATTTGTATACACGGACTGTATGGTTACAGATGAATAATCAATCTTTTTCAATAATCAGTCACAATAAACACTGATCAGCGTTACTCTTTGCAGTTCACAAATATACACACCGGTCATAACCACCATGCAACAAACATCATCCCACAATTCGCTCACACATACGAAATATACGTCTTCGTCAGTGTAAAAAGCTTCGGATCTGATGTATCTCTGTCAATGATTTTGCTATCTAATTTTTCTCTTTGTTTTGTTTTGTTTATCATTCTTTTTATATAAGAAGAACTCTGAGCGATGACTTTTTTATTACTACTGCATAAAATTTGGAATATTCCAAATTATGTTCACCGTTACTTCTAAAAATCCATAATAATGCCACACAATCACTTTTATGAGGGTTTGTTGTGAATGTTTCTAAAAAATAAAATGTAACAACTATAAAATTGTATGCACAAAATAAATTTATAAAATATTATACACAAAATAACTTAGACACTGTTCCGACAAGACTACAAGGTTTTACCAGTACCGAAAACTGAATACGGTCACTGCGTAAAAACAACCTTATTTTTGCCTTATATCATTTTACAGGAAAAGCGGGAGGTTGGCGCGATTATTTTGACGATGAAATGAGTCAACAGGCTGAAAACTGGATCGCGGATAATCTACGTGACACAGACTTTCGTTTCCCACATCTCTCATAATGTCGATTCTTAGATAACAAATTGCTCGAGATAAGAATATATGTATATAGTTGGTAATTAATATACATAGTTGTTGTAATGCATTTTTTTTCTTTAAACAAAAATAAATGATGTTTGTTTGTATAATTTGCGCTTCATATATGTATGTATATTAGTTAAGTTTGTATGCTAATAAATAAATAAATACGTGATAACTTTGCCACTTCTGAATCTATTTTAATAATTCTTTTTGCAATGTACATACGGTAATGCAATGTTCACTTTTTAAATGAAGCAAATTCTTGTATTATTATTTTACAGAATACAGATAAAATATTTACTATAAGTTGAATTAGAGATTATAAGATCTGTTTGATTCGAAGTATTTGACGTTCCATTGTTGCTGCCTATTCTAACAGGAGACAGGCGTGACAGATATGTATGCATCTATAATATGAATTAGTGTCTGGTTTAAAATATCTTAGTTCAGTAATTTATAAACTCAAAAGATCGCAATGGATGTTGAATGGAGTTTTCTTTTTGCCCACACCACAACAAATTTAATTTTCCGACTAGCTTAACGGTGATAGCCAATATAGTCAACAAATAATCCCCTTCTCAAAGAGTAGATTTGCTTGATTCAAACATATTTTGCATCGTTATATTTTTAAATATCTCCTAGATACAAACATTACATAGGAAATATTTAGAAAAAAATACATGAGAGAAAAGAGCAATAAAAGACAAAACGTTGCGGGTAGAAGCTAATATAAGCTAATCATGGATTACGCAACTGACCTATCTTCATTCTAATGTATCATTCTTAACTGGTGCCCCGCCAGCGTATGCCGTTAAGGCAGAGGGACCATTCCATTGTCATCATTAAAAAAATAAATCATGGGTTACGTGTACATAATGATAATACTCAATGTCCGTTATACCCACCAAGTGTTACATTTATAGTCATGAGAATATTATAATGTAAGTAACTACTAGTACTTAGTAGTAAAATATAATGTACTATTGTTTTAGAATTTTTATTATCTATTTACAGTTATGTCTTTTTAGAGTTCTGCAAGATAATATATGAGTTAAACTCTTGTAATTAGTTTACAATGACCAAGAATTACCTGCAATCCTTATGCAATACTATGGTAATGAGATGTGAACTGTTAGTAATCTTAGTTTTCTTTCCATTCCACTTGTGAAAAACGAATTCGTTATGTACCTGCCTGTAATTTTTCACGAACATTTATCTCGTTAAATTATATACTAGTTAATCCAATATTTATTGTTGCGATTAGTAGAATATCCGCATAAAAATGAACTCACTAGGGTCGACAGCCTCTGGTCATTGTACCGTTTATAGTTGCATATGACATCATTATTACCGACATCATTAGTACCGAGATAAAATTATAATAATTAAAATTTTTTACCAATTACACGCATAGTAAAATCACTATGGACAACTGTACAGTCGTAATTAAAGAAAAAACAAAAAAGGGTGATAATCATTTATTCCAATAAAATTGCTCTATTTTAGTATTTCTTTGTAACACCATGATATTTAAGTTTACATCGACATAATAAGTAAGCTATTATGAATTTAAGTAAACAATATTATTATTTTTAATTGTGTTTATAATCATTTCAACTACATTAATATTTTCATACCCTTTATAAATAAAACAATGTCTCAGTCCTTCTTCACGTTTTTTTTTATTTAAATAATACGGTTATACAAAGAAAATAAATTAAAAGCCAGATTTTTAAATCAATCATTCGTTGGTAATATAAAAATCTAAAACAGACTTATAATAATGGAGATAATAACCTTTTAATCGCGGCACACACCGGGCGACTGCATCGACGCCGCCGGCTAGTCAACATTACATAAAAACGATTGTAAGCAGTGATAAGTTTAAAAACGACCTGAACTCCGGCGACGCATCGCAGTCGCCGAGTCGCGCCGACAATATAACGGGCTGTGGCCCGCGCATAACGAACTGCAACGTACACTTCTATAAAAAGCGACTATATAGTATAAAATTGGGAGGAGTCTCCCGCACCTAACGACTCGCCGCTACGAGCGACGTTAAAACTATCATACACTTATAGAAAATCACAAAATTCAAAGCGGAAATAATAGGAATCGATCACGGGTGGCGCGTTCACGCGATCACGTCAGGCAACAGAGCGTTGTCGGCGGCGGGCGGGCTCGGCGGCGGCTTCGTCAGCTGCGGCTCTAGCGCGCCGTTCGTGAGTCCATTCGTCTGCGCGATCTCCTTCTTGGGTGACTCTGCTGCTTTCTTGGGCACAGCTTTCGCGGACGTGCTCTTTGTCGTTGCAGGCGCCTGTGGGCATTACAAATGGCAGATTAGAATACATTATTAAATGATATTCACAGAAAGGACAAAACTCGCTGTTATGTCTACGAGCTCGGTCTATGGAAGCCTGTAGCAGACATAACAGGGATTACAAAATACAATTAACCTATTCTTTTGACACAGAAAAGTATGGCGCTATACATCCATATCTATGGACCTACATTATCGTTTATTTTTATACACAAGTATGTGATAATCTTTATTTAATTTACTATAAATATTTATAACCAGAGTTTAGATCATATGCAAATGATAGAAAACCTTTATGTTATAGCACTAAATAGCATCATAGAAAAAAGTAGCATAAATCCCGCTAATATTTCTGTGTAACTTCTAAGCAAGTGATAAACAAATTTAACGATAGACACGATTTTGCAACTACTCTCGATGTTGAAAAAAATAGAATAAGACCAATGTCTGGATGCAGTTTATAATGCTGTATTCCTAAAAGTTGAATTTAAAATTTGATGTATAAATCTTTGCATATGAAGTCACAGACTAATAAGAAATAAAATATAAAGGATATAATGTTTACCTTAGTGGTGGCGGTCCTTGGCGGAGCGGCCTTGGCTGTGATGCGTTTGTTTGCGAGATCCTTTGTTTGCTTGTCCATTGGTTTTGTCGTCGCTCGTGGAGCCGGTTTTGGGGCAGCATTCCTATACAATGCATGTATATAGTTATATCTCATTCAAATTGGAGGATTTAGTTACCACAAAAAAATTACAAAATCTGTTTATTGTGGGTTAAAATGATACTGTGTGATATATTCAAGAGTTAATTTCCAGTATCAATCTTTTTAACATCCAGTGGGAAGTGCAACAGTGGTTGAATAAGTCTCTTTTCTTAATGAGAATCATCATCATATCAGCCCTTAATCATTCAATGCTGAATAAGCTGTAGCATAAGCTAGTGGTGTTAATATTACCATCCCTTAGACACAACATGCACCTATTCTATGCGAACCACACGTCCATTGATAAGAATAATGAGAATATTATTTATATTATACATAAAATGTTCCAATTTATTATAATATCTATACATTTACAATATTAGACATCGCTTTAGCGAATGAATCATGAAGAACTCACTTGGCAGGTACGGATGCGGGGGCAGTCGTGGCGGCGGGGGCGCGGGGCGTGGGGCGCGGGGCCGGGCGCGCAGTCGCCGGCCGCGTCGGAGCCCGTTGCGGAGGCTTCGTCTCCTTGGCATCGCCGTTAGTCAGCGGCTTCTTTTCCGGTGCTTTTGGCTTGGTCTCTTTTGGTTTGGCAGCAGCGGACGCGGCAGTCGAGCGAGCAGGTGCTGTCGCGGGGCGCGTAGGTGCGGCGGCGGATCGGGCGGGCGCGGCGGGGCGGGGCGCGGGGCGGGCGGCCGGGGCGGCGGCGGGGGCGGCGCGGGCCGCGGGGACACGCGCCGCCGCGGGCTTGGCAGCGGGAGCGGCGCGCGTCGCCGCCGCCGTCTTGGCCGTTACGGGCGCCTCGCGGGCGGCGGCCGGCGACTTGAGCGCCGTCGTGGTCGCCCTCGAGGCGGACACGCGAGCGGGCGCGGCAGTCGTTTTGGTCGCAGGCGTCGTCTTCGAGGCGGGCGTCGCCGGCTTCGAGGCCGGCGTCGCGGGCTTGGGAGCGGTCGGAGTTCGCGCCGTAGTCGCCGGCCGGGCGGTGGGCGTCGAAGTAGGCTTCTTCGGGGAGGCGGCGGTCGTCCTCGGACTCGCCGTCGGTTTCGAGGCGGGCTTCGTCGTGCGACTGTCGGGCTTCGCCGTCGGCGTAGTGGGAGACTTCTTCGTAGTTGGCGTTTTAGACTTGGCAGCGGCCACTACGGCGGCCGTCGCGGCGGCCGCCCCGGCTGCAGCGGCGGCGACGGTGGCGGGCGCGACGGATTCGGCCTGTTTCTCAGGAGCGATATCGGCGGCGATGTGTGTCTCGTTTAATGGTGAAACTTCGAGCGCTGCGGGCGGCTGCGGGGAGAGGGCCGCGGGCGCGGCGGCCGCGTCGGTGCCGCTGGCCGGCAGCACTGAGTCCTCGTGGTGGATCTCATTTGTGACGGGCACGCAGATCTCTTGCGCTCGCGACTCCGGTATTCCGATATCTATATCGGTGACGAGTTCGGCGTGCGATTGTTGAACGACATCGTCGCGTTCATCAGGTACTAAGTCGGGAGTCGGACCAGATGTCGTCTCCAAAATAGTGGACGTCTCCTCGGGCTGTGAAGGTTCATATGGTACCTCAGGCGTGAGCCTAACATCGACGGCAGGAGTATGGCGATCACCATCGAAATTCGAAGCGGGTTCGCCAGGAAGAGGAGACGCAGTCTGTGGTGATGCTGTCTCGGGTCGAAGCGTAGATTCAAGTGCGACACTCGTCGGCTCATGGTCGGCAAGCGAAGACACATCGGTCGGAACGAACTCCTCCCTCGGGATCGATGACTCGATGGGGAGGGAAGATTCAACCGGGAGGGGCGATTCAGCAGGCAGGGGTGAATCAGCTGGAAGAGGTGATTCCCTAGGTAATGGAACTTCTGCCGGCAATGGCGACTGATCGCGCAACTTTTCACTTGGTACAGGTGAATGGATCATCTCAGTTGGAGAATGAGAAGGCGCCGGTGATTTTGCGAGAGTTAATTCTGTCTCTGGTATTGGTGACTGCAGTGGTGCTGGTGACACTGCAGATGTTACGTTTGTTGTGTCTTCAGAAATGGGTACTGGGGAATCTATTGGTTCAGGTGATGATGGTTGAACAATAGGTTCAGTGGATACTGGGACAGGTGATAATGCAGGCACAGGTGACTGCGAAGGTATAGGGGACTCTGAGGGCAAGAGTGATTCACTTTGTACAGGAGATTTCACAGCGTGAAGTGATTCACTTGGATATGGTGAGTTGCTTAATAATGGTGACTGATTTAACAGTGGTGATTGGGCTGGTTCCAAAGTCTCTACAGGTATTGGAGACTGAGACGGAAGAGGCGACTGAGACGATTCAATAGGTAATGACTCTGAAGGAAATGATGACTCACATGGTACAGGCGATTGTGACGGTAAAGAAGGTTCTGTCGGCAAAGGAGTTTCAACACCACGACCTATGTCCTGATTTGTTTCCAATTTTATGTCTATTTCAGAAGTTATAGTATCATCAGTAATTGGAACTTCGCGAGTATCCACTTCATTTTTCGATTGACAAACATTATCACTTTCTAAATTAGATTCATATGTTTGATGAATGTCTACAATAGTACTTTCTTGTGTATCTTGAGTAAAATCTGGTGTGGTAGGTCCTTTGTTTTTATCTTCCTGTACTGGTGAAAAAGACATAGGTACATGTTCCACAACTTCATGGTTATCCAAGCTAAATACAGTTTCTGACACTATCTCATTTTCTTTATCATTTGTATGTTGAGTTGGTTCTGGCGAAACAACTTGGGATTTTTCCACAGAATAAACATCTCCAACATGCTCTTCTTTAAACCCAGATTGTGTGTCTAGATCTGGAGAATCATCTGGCTTGCTTTCCATATCAACATCTTGTGATATATCATCCTGTGGCGTGAACACTCGTGTATCCTTTTCACTTTCTGAAGGGTCTTGCAAGTCTTCATTTGTGAAACCCAATTCTGAACTTTTACCATCTGGTATTTCAGGAATTTGTTCAAATAATAGTTTGTGAGATTCGGGTGTATCTGTTTGCAATACTGTATCTTGGGGAACATTACCACAATCAAACTCCATATTAGAATAACTCTGTATATTATTTGTGCCATCTACATTGTTGTCTATAAAATTATCCACCCTCTCAAAGTTACTGACCAAATCATTTTCAGCAAGGTCTGGTCTACAATCAAACTTCATTATGTCATTATTAGGTTCCTGGACATCTCCATCTGTATGCTTTAAAGGTAAAACATTTTCTTTATCATGTTCAATAAGATTCTCATAAACTCCATTTGACTGGATATCCTCATCATCACTGTCAGGCAGAGGCTGCACTGCATTTAGATCAACATGAGATGTATTTTTATTCAGTCTTTCACATGTATCATCATCTTTTTCTTGATAAAAGCTCATACTCATCGGGTCTCTCTCCTTATTTTTCAACCTCTCAAGAAGTTCATTATTATCATCATTTGCAAAGGGATTTGTTTCACTTTGTGTTTGGAATACCTGAAAAAAAAAGGAAAACTTGCTTTAACTTAAAACAATCTTCTAATTTTCGTTTGTTTATTTTCAAGTAAACATGTGACAAATTGTACATATGGCAGACATAACACCATAAGGTGTTTTCTCTCAAGCAACGATGAGTAGTGTTGATAATGGTATAGAAAAAGCTATTATTATAATAATTACATAATCTCTTATAATAATAAATTATAATCTCATACTTGACTCCTTGAAAAGCAGGGCTGACAGACAAATATTTTTATAATACATAATGTTCTCTTCATTGTAATAATAATTTAATAATTATTGTCATATTACTTTTCTTCTAAGAGTTTGTAATTACTATAATGAGCGGATCCTTCCCTTGGACATGTTCAGTTAAGTAGATTTTCAGAGAACATGTCTAAGGTTTAAGAAACAGATCCTAACTTATATAAAAAACACGCGATAGGAACTTTGCAGAAATTCCACATAATTAGAAATGAAAAAAAATTTTTAAAATGTTATTGTTATATTTTTTTGTTATGTTAGGTACTTTTTTTTTATGAAAAAGTAAAAAAAAAAAAGAAAAAAGAAATCATCTGCTCGTGTTTATTTAATACATATTAAACTTACATAAGTTAATTGTGAAAACTACTGATATGTGTTACTGTTATATTTTATTATTTATGTGTGCTTTAGAAATAGTACCCTAATAAAGTTAAATAAATAAATTGACTATCTCTAGTCCCAATCAGGTCTCCCAACATTTTTTTACCTGGATATTCTATCCTGAATTGTTTCTGGCTTCTGATAGAAATCTCAGGATAAAATTCATAACATTCTAATAATATATAAAATAAACATATTTTAAATTATTAATGAACAAAGTAAAATATATATGAAAATAAAAAGAAAATATATATTTGAAGGTATTGATTTTTTTAATGGCAGACATCCCATGCAATACTTAAGTTAGTAATAATATAAAGTAGTAACTACCATATATAGACATGAACTTAATTATTTTGATGAAACGAAACAAATTTGCTTTAAAAAACATGTAAATAAATGTATATACATGAATATCTATAAATTGAACAAAAATAAAGTCGAATCTTGATCTTGAATGTGTTTATTAATTTTGTACAAGAACGTCACAATCGAAAGTGTCAGATAAAAACATTATTTTTCTTTTTTTGTATAAAGGGTCAGCAAAGAGTTCATATAACAATTATTAATTAAACATTCCGCCACCCAAGGACTACTATAGTCCTTCACAATATAATAACATGTAACACAAAGTGAGATGATAGAAATCAAATTACTACATAACTGTTAGAAAAAATTAACAAATTTTAGTTATTCAGTGGCAGAGGGCACAACTTAGCTACAAGTCTTAAAGAAATTGTTAGCTTAACATTAGAATATATTTAGACCATTTGTACTGGACACTAGAGAGTATGATATATTTGCTACAGTTCGTTGTTTAAAACATGATATACATTTATTTACAGTAATTGTAACAAGATCTTTTAAACGAATAATCCAGTACCTCTGTCTGACGTAATTTAAGGTAAGTTGCAAGTCACCATGCAAAGATTTAATATGTGCATCAGAAACAATTAGTTTACATAAATGACATTTATTACTTAAAATAATAGGAGACTTTAGATAGTTCGAAACCTCTGCATTAACTAGTCTGCCCCTACTAATAGTATCTTTTGTTCATCAAGATACGGATTAAGTGTATATAAAACTTACTTCTTTTGTGAATTTGCTTGTTGTGAGTTAAAGTTTCAATCTCATCTTTAAAATAGCTTGTGATCAACGAGTACATACAAGCAAAACAATTTTTATTTCAGAAGCAGTTAAATAACAATTACAATCCCTTCTAATTGAATTAATTTTGTTTTTACAGCATTGAATAAATGGTTTAAATATTTGTTTATGTAGTCAGTAATATCATTATTTTCAGTGATACAAATGTGAACTTTAACTTTTGTTTTAACTTCTAAGTCTGTTTCAGGAATATCTATATCATTATTTACAATATCATCGGGTTGACTTAGAAAATCAGGGCCGTTCTACCATAGTTTTGACTGTCTCAAATCATTCGGATTTAAACCTCGTAAGCTTAAATTTGCTGGATTATTAAAAGTATCAATATAACGACATTGACTACTATTTGCGATAGTTAAAATTTCTGCTGTTCGATTAGCAACAAATGTTGTCCAAGTACCAGGTGTTTTACGTAACCACGTTAAAACTATAGTAGAATCAGTCCAAGTGAACACACAATTATTTTGTATTCTCAAAACAGTTTTAAGGCTGCTCAACATCTTGGCTAGTATAAATAGCACCACAAGTCGTGGCAATGTAACTTGTTTTACTGAAGCTACACGTGTTTTCGCGAAAACTAAATGAACATTAACATCTTTGGCATTCCAAACTCTGATGTAGACAACAGCAACATAAGCAGCACAAGATGCATCGTTGAAGCCATGTAATTCTAATCTAGTAGTAGTATTTGAAATGCTGAGCCATCTTGGAAAGGGTATTGTATGATTTGCATGTGAGAAAATTTATTTAGGTAAGTGAATCATTCAGTTTTTACTTCTAGTGATAGCTCCTCGTCCCAATCTAATGCAGCTAGCCATAATTTCTGCATGAATATTTTAAGAACAATAATAGAAGGTGCTAAACAATCAAGAGGATCAAAGAACTTAGTTATCACAGAAAGAACAGTTCGTTTAGTGACATTGTGAGATATAAATTCTAAACTTAATGTAAGTTCAAAGTTGTCAGTTTGTGAATTCCATGTAATACCTAAAGCTTTAATAGTGTCTTCTACTTTAATAGTGACTGTACTTAAAGAATCTCTTTTGTCGTTCGAAATTTGATTCAATACTAGTTTACTATTAGACGACCATTTGTGCAAAGGAAAGCCACCTCGAGCTAATAACTCAGTTAACCGATTTTGAAGAAATATTGCATTTTCCTCTGTTGACGTACCTGTTAACAAATCGTCCATGTAGAAGTCTTCCTTTACAATTTCAAATTCTTTAGAAAACTCACCACATTCATCTTCAGCAAGTTGGTGCAATGTATGGATGGCTAAAAAAGCACAAGACGTACCATAGGTTACGGTAAGTAATCTGTACTCTTGAACATTGAGAGATTCACGCCATACGATTCTTTGAAAATGTTTATCCTTTTTAGATACAAGTATCTGTCGATGTATCGACTTCTGTATATCTACAACTAAACATATTTTGTGTTGTCTCCATATTGTAATGAAGTATCGAATATCTTGAAGAAGAGGAAGACCGATTAACAATTCATCGTTTATTGATTTTCTATTTGCAGGTTCAGCACTACCATCGAAGACTACGTGCAACTTTGTACTCAAGCTCGATGGCCTAAGGACAGCATGCTGAGGTAAGTAGTATATATTTTTATTATTAGTATTAAGTTCATTTTCAGGAATCATCTCCATATGTTCGTGTGACAGGTATTCATCCATAAAGTTACTATATTGACTTCTAAATTCAGGTTTGTGTAAAAATCTCTCATCCATCTGTTGCAGATCATTAATAGCCAAGGTTTGTGAATCACCAAGACTTGTGGAAAGAAACTCTTTAAATGGCAAGCAATCTATGTATCGACCATCATCGTTACGTGCGTAAGTATCATTATAGTGTTTCTCACATTGTACTTCTGATGTAGACATAGGCTTTTTGTGAGGAACGTGCTCTTCGATCTCCCAAAACTGCCTAAGTAACTGATTCACCTCCAATTTAGTATGAGCTACAGTCACATTGTGTACTTGTGTATCAGTTTGTGAAACGCTTCCAGACAGCAACCAACCCAGGCGAGAGTTAAGAGCAACGAGAGTGTTGTGTTTATGTATTCCATCGAGAATTATGTGAGCATGCACGTCGGCACCCAATAAAACATCTATAGGACTCGGCTTGTGAAAATCAGGATCAGCTAGATCTAATTGCATTGATGAAGGCCAAGTACCTTGTGGAAATTCTCGAGATGGTAGTATTGAAGTCAGTTTTCTAAGTACATAAGCGTTAACTTCAATACGTGAAAGTGATGGGTTTTTACAATGAATTGTGAGTGTTACCATAGAGTTAGTAGTAACTTCTTGTGAGTTGGATATTCCAGTGACTTTACCAATTACAGGTGTGCGATCAAGATTCAACAGTTGTACAGCTGCTTCAGTAACAAAAGAAGCCTGAGAGCCCTGGTCTACAAGTGCCCTGAGAACGTAAGTAGAGCCATTGTTTGCCTTTACTTTAATTTGAGCAGTAGGTAAAATAATTTGTTTATTATTTGTTTCAGGTTTCGTGTTAGCAGTATGACAAGACGTAGAGGGACTCTGTACTGACTCATTTCTCTCAGTTGTAATCTCTGGTTTGTTAAGAGTTGTTAAATGCAGCAAAGTGTGATGACGTCGTCCGCATTTCTTACAGGTTGTGCTTTGCCGACATTGTTTCACAGAATGACCCTTAATCAAACAGTTGAAGCAGATGTTGTTCGTTTTTATAAAATGTTGACGTTCTGATACGGTAAGTGTAGTAAATTTCTTACAATGACAAATGTAATGGTTCTGTGAACAATATGTGCAAGTACTATTTACTTCAGTAACGTAAGTTTTGACAGATGTAAATTTTTGTGGTGTGTATATCTTCTTTGACAATTCTTTAACTTGAGTTGAACTAATCATTTCTAGTATTCTGAATCTATTCTCCAAGAAAGAAGCTAAATCGGCATAAGTAGGAATCTCAGTAGAATTACCAAGAGACTGCTCCCAAAGTTTATGTGATTCGGAGTCTAACTTTCCGACAATGACATATACTAAAATAGCATCCCAGTTAGAAATACATATGTTGAGATTTTTCAACGAGTCAAGACATTGACTAGTAGTGTCTAATAATTCTTTGAGACCTTTAGTTGATTCGCCAGCTAACTTCTTTTGACTTAATAAGCGATTCAGTATGTTGTTGACAATAATCCTCTTGTTGTCGTATCTTTCTTCCAGCTTTTTCCATGCATCGAGATAATTAGCTTCGGTAAGTGTAAAATTCTTTAATAATTCTGCTGCTACCCCAGTTAAACTAGATTTAAGATAATGATGCTTTTCAATTTTAGATAAACTGTTATTGTTATGTATTAATGAAATATATAAATCTCGGTAGCTAATCCAATCATTATAATCACCAGAAAATACTGGAAGGGGTATCGGAGGAAGATGTGGTCTCGAGTGTGAAGATGATGCGATGGTGATGGTGTTATTATCATCAGTTTGAATTGATTTTGTTTCATGTTCATATAACCAATCTTTTATCCAGGTCTTGAGATCTAAGTAAGCCTCTTCAGTAGAGTTATAATTTTCCTCTAGATCGAGATTACATGATTTAAAATTCGACTCTGAATATGTAGTTGTAATATACTCATATTGTTTATTATATGATGACCAGTACTCACATAACATCTCTAAACGTGCATCCAAATATCCTCTTGTAATCTTAGCTCGAACGCACTTCTTCGTGTTAGTTAGTAATTTCACAATTTTATTTGAATTGTCCAACAACATTGTAATACGTGAACTAATATTTTCTGTCATTGTGATATGCAAACAACAAAGTCCGATATATATATGTGAAAAAAGTATTGTACACTGAAGTTGTGAATATTTATGCGTTTAGTACTGCACTATATTTATTTACTAAATTATGCGGCTATCGAAGGACCAAATGAACAAAAATAAAGTCGAATCTTGATCTTGAATGTGTTTATTAATTTTGTACAAGAACGTCACAATCGAAAGTGTCAGATAAAAACATTATTTTTCTTTTTTTGTATAAAGGGTCAGCAAAGAGTTCATATAACAATTATTAATTAAACAATAAATAAACATAACTACTAACCTGTACATTGCAGAAGTCAGTAGTGTCCTTCTGTATTCTTTCGAAATCTTGTATTAAATCTGTATCGGTGACCTTATCAGGCTCCTTGCCTACACTGAATCCAAAGCCCAAACTGTCCATGTTGCATTTATCATTGCCATTGAAATTTTCTATACCAGTTTCATTTATTGACACATTCTGTAAATAAAGTTATAAATATTATTTATTACATTGTTAATTACAATACAAACATCTAAAAGATTCAAGATTCCGCAGTTACCTACCTAACCTACTAAATTCGGGGGGGGAATGGGATTGTTAGCGATAGGGTCCAACAGCCCCAATGCTAGCAATGTTACTAATCAGGTCGACCTCCACGTGGTTCCCCCTGGAAACCATCGTGGTTAATTCTCGTGGAATTCTTCACGATGGGCTAACTGACCTGCTTTCATCCTCATCCATCATCTATCACTGATGCCTCGCCAGCATATACCGATAGCGCAGGCGGGGTCACTATTGCATTATCACCCATTAAAAAAATCTTGATTAAGAAATAAGTTATCAAAAGCAAAAATAACTTATAAAAAGTAGTCCTTCCCGAGATAGTATAGATGGTGAGCACTATAGTGTTCAAAGGATATCATGAAATCCAAACAAGAAAGATAACTGTAAAAGGAAAACCACTGGCTATGTCCAAATAATAAAAATAAATAAATGAACAATTATAGAAATTTTTATCTTAATACTAGCTAACACAGCAAATATTCTTTTACCTCATACTGCCACCTACCGGGTCAATAGATTGGAGCAATAAATGCACATTTACTAAAATTAACATGAAAGAACCTTGTGACATGGTATATTTATATATTCTAAGATTACAAAAAATACTCACATGATGGCCATTAAGTTGATCACAGTTATCCAAGTCTAATAGTTCTGCAGGTCTCACAACTGCTTCAGTCTCAAACTGTGCGACATCCGGCAACTCAATATCATCCATGGGCACCGGCTTGCGTGGAGACTCCGCTAGCAGCACATCTCCACCCGCCACCGAGCCAGGGATAAAGACCGGAGCATCTGGGTTCAGCGGGGAGCTATTCATATCTACTGAGCTGGTTTCCCAAGCGGACTGCAATCATAATAGATGAACTTAAGTTAAAATAATACACTTTTTACCATACAATGATTTTTACATTATAATAAAATTAAATCAGAGTTGTTCATAAGTGTACATTAAATATTATATTGTGAAAGATGACAGAAAGTGAGTTTAAGAAGTTTTTCTGTTTATCTATTTGCATGTTAAGATTACATGTAAAAAGGGCTAGACTGATTATGATGAAATTAATACATCAAACTATAAGCCAAACACAAGACTATAGAAAGTATAAAAATTTGCACACAGTATAAAGTACTTTTATATGTTTCAAATTACTTTATATTGTATTAATAAAATATATGAAATATTCCATAAAAAAAAAACTTTTAGGTTATATTCACCTCCTTAAAATATAGATATAATAATTAGAAAATAAATCTTATATTATTTAGATACATTTAATTTGTGTACAACATCCACTTATTGTTTTCCATGTAGGTACCTACAGCACTAGAAACTGTTGTTTGTTTTTGTGGATTAACTGTCACAAATTACCTCATTATTATAATTACAAAATACTTCAGTAAATCAAACAAAATTACAGCATTTGGATATGGATTATAATAATAAAAACCGCTTAATATAAGTTAATCCAACTGCATTTATCAGAAATTAATAACCTTTGACAATAATAATATATCTACCCAAAAAATTATTATTTTTAGTGACTTATAAATTATATTAACAAAGATGGCATATTCAAAGTAGCTATACCTAATGTTAACATCGTTGTTCAGAATCGGGGCCATTATTTTACATAGTATATAGGAATAACTTTTCTATATTTTGTATTTATAACCCCAAAATGTAAATAGTACCTAATCAGAACGAAATTTTGTATTATATAAAAAAAAAACATTAGAATGTAAAGAAAGTACTTTTAGTTAGATTTAAATACAAACAGGCTTTCTTAAGTAGGTATTAAATATCTAACATTTCCATACACAACACTTGCAACACAATGAATCATACTATTCACAAATGAAGGTCAGCTGAATAATAGTGTTCTGTGTAAGCATTTTTAGAACTGCAAGAACAATCCATATAGTCTGCTACATGATAATCATAACATTGAGACACTTACATTATCTTGGCAGGGTGTTTCTGAGCGCGGCGGCTCGTCCGGTTCTTCGCTAGGATTCTGCTCCTCGCGATCACCTTCGCCTTTGTAGTAGTTCCACTCGTCTTCTGACTCTTCGCCGCTCTCAGCTACATTATCCACCAGTGCGCCGTCGACGTGGCCCTCCTCCACTGTACACCACAAATATTTACACTACAATTATAGCACGAAACAATGTAACTGAACACCTGGCTGTTACGCAGCTTTACCCCTCGCAATCCAATGTATCAACAGGTGACACACCCTTGTACGACAACTCACTGGTTCGATTAACGAACAAAATACATTGATACCCTATTATTCATCAAAGTAATATAAATTTAAACAATGTCTAGTGAGAAATTAGTGACGTTATTTACCGGTCGCAAATTCAAACTCGCGGGACATTTGCGGACGCCATTTCGAGAACGGCCTATGAAGACACGCCCGAAATGAAATTAAGGGAGAAACCAGAAGTGGAGTTTCACGGCATTGTCAGTGGATATTGCGGGAATCACGTCAACGAAGGGATGAGCTTTCGGGCGAACCGATCTATTTCCAGAACACCACTCCGCATGAATCAACACAGAAATAACCTTTCACAAACTATGAGGAATGTGAAATTAATCAACAACATTCGCTAAAACTCACATACCGTAAACGGTAATTTCACTGCACAGATTACTATCTTCACCACTGGCGTAATATTCGAGCCGTAAAAATGTAGACAAAAGGCCGGGTTACAATAGCAGAGCGATTGAATAGAGCAGCACAGATCCGACGAGCGTTCAATGAGCGACTGCGAGTGGGACGGGTCGGGACGGGAGGTGAGGGCGCGAACCAACTGCGAGGCGGGGAGACACGGCGCGAACTCACATAGGGATACCATAAACTTTCCAAATAATCCTTATTGATATATTTTTTTTTGTATACTACTTTCGTAAAGACTGAAATCGGTTTTTATCTGTGAAACGAATAAACAAATGACTTATTAATTGAATTAATTTCTATCTATTATATATAAAATTGTTTAAGACTTTCATATTTAGACAAACAGCGAGTAAAATAATAATAAAAAAAACAAACTAAATAACTGTATATAATATTGTTGATAAGATTTCCTATATTTATGGGTATTGTAAATATATTATATTATGGCAACACCATTCGCAGCTGGTCCGGAGCAGTCACCACCCCACACACAAGTCAAATCTCACACACACGCCACTCCAGAGATACCTACCGATTGGTACATATCTGATGATCTGATCATCATATGCAATAATCTGCATACAATCCTAGTTAATTATTGTACCAGTTACCACCTAGATAGCTGTCGCGCGCCATGTGTATGAGTGAATGTAACAATCAATAATGCGTGACGTGATTATACTGCACAATTCTTGCTTTTTCTTTTGCTCTCATTGAAATGTAGTACACTTTAATGCCAATACGCGTGTACCGTTTAGAATAAAATCTCATATCAATCAAGATTATTATATCTCTTGCATATTAACTTCCTACTAACGATTAAGGGTAGGTAATGTATACCTACCTATACCATCATTTAAATTACAAGTCCAAATGACAAATTTCGGGGGAAAGGGATTGTTAGTAATGGAGACTGAGAATCCCATTGCTAGCAATATACCCAACCAGGTCGACCTCGCGATTCCCCCTGGAAACTATCATGGTTAATTCCTGATGAATTCATCATGATGGACTAATTGGCCTGTTTTCATTCTCATCTATCACCCTTCACTGGTGCTACGCCAGCGTATCCCGTTAGCGCAGGCGGGGCTACCACACCATTTTCACCCACCAAAAAAAAAAAACAAATTTATCCTGAACTAATTTATACGTTTTTTTTTTTTTTTTTTTATTAAAAAGAGTAACTCGCAGTATATACATACATAACCCATGGCTACTAATTTTGTTACAATATTTGCTTTGTGTAAAATAATATTTGAATAGACAACTCCATATTTATGACAATATTTCAAGATGAAAAACCGATCGATCGTGCAATAAATTTTTAAAATTAAAATTAATTATTATGAGTAAATAGTAAACTGAATGTTTATACGTAAGTACAAGACTTTTTTGTCTTCTTTAAATTCGGTCAAATACAACGATATATACCTACTGGCGCAATCGCTGATCAATACCATTAGTTTTAAATACTGATAATATTAAACTATTAAGTTAATTACTTATGATAACTTTTTAATATCTATAAATATTTACTTCTTCAAATTGACGTCTAATTATTGTAGACTTCCAATTTTACTTTAAAATAAAACTTAACTACTTAGTAGAATATTGCTCTACAAAAAGTAGCTACTTCAGTGGTGACAAAATTATTATGAAATCAATACGAAAATAACCTCTATCGATTTAAAAATGATTATCAAAACCAGTTCTGGATTCAAATATAGAAACCTGCAATAATATCAGACAACATTGACAATAGGTTTCCCTACTCGAGAAGAGCTCGACATCGCTTAAAAAGGCAATCCAAGTGAAGACAGAATCAGGATTATTTTCTATTTTAATCACGGATTAATGTCTATTTATAGCTACGTTTACAAACAGAGTAGAGTATTCTCATCTGTTCTGTATAGATAAAAGTAATGTTTCAATAATATTCTTTCGATATTCGATAATGTATATGTTCACCAGAGATATAGTTTACCACTGACCTGCGTGTGCGGGCGGTGTCGGCGGTGCCGGCTCGTGGTTCCTGTCGGCGTCGATGTCGTCCACGTCGACCGCCGTCTCCGGGCCGAGGTCCTCGCTGTCACTGTCCGAGTTGTCGTTGTCCACGCTCTCGGCGGCGCTCGACTCCAACTGCCTCTTGCACGCCTCCGCCTCCATGGCGAACGGAGGCGGGTTCGCCAGTGCGTTGTCCAGCCTGCACATATTTTCATTTATGTAATAACATTCTAACATTGATAGACAACGTACAGCCTAGACAATTATATACTAGAAGCATGCTATCAAACTTCAAGAACTGGATCTTCGGAAAGCAATTTCAGTCGAGACAAAGCGACCTAGATATTCTACTGTCACTCTTTTCAAACAACATATTATTTTGTTCATACACTATCTTTAGCTATCGTTCCTCACTGGCACCCCGCAAATATAAATCGATAGCTTCGGTGAGATTACCATGTATTTTCATCACACAATAATAAGATTTGTGTTCTACAAAATAAAACCGAATTCAATTGAGCCAAAATCAGTAATTTTTATTACAAAATTAAACTACCGTACCGGTTTTGATAAAATTTCTAAGGGACCAATCTGTAAAACTATCCTTTTTGATAAAATTTTTTCCAAATCAGTTTATAACTAACGGAATTATGAGGGTACCAAACATGAATACAACTGATTTGAGAATCTCCTTCTTTTTAAAATCGCTTGGAAAAAATATATAAACAAACTATTAAAAAAAAATTAAATTATGAATAACATAATTAGTATTCGATTCCCGATCGACCCTAGGAATTTGCGTTATGCCACAAATATTTGTGGACTCTGTTCTTAATAACATGCTGTATCCCGAATTGATGTGATTATGTGACACTTATTATCATTATTATGGCATGAATAAGCCTTTCCTTATCGTCTAATGTATAGGATATGACAGCCGCCAAGGTCGAGTGTAATAGGCTGAACAAGGCAATTTAGTATTCACGGCGATTTTGTTGATTACAATATAGAGAGAACCGGTTGTAGATTCTTCTCTCAAACTAGAGTGGAACCCAAATTATGAGTCATAAGCAAAGGCTGTCTACTCGTACCATTTGTACATAACAAATGTGTTTTGTAATACCTATTAATTTAAATCGTAGAACAGAAATACTATTATACGATTTCGTTTCAGCGTACTAAAGTTATTTATGGTTATTAAGTATATTATTATATTACATTACACTAAGATCGATACCAAAGTCATTAACAATTGTCCATTGTCAAACATAGGCCACTCTTATAGAACTCCACATTATGTATATATAATAAATAGGATATTATAATAAACAAATTTATGATTCTCAGATTCAGACATGGCTTACTTCGTTGGAAGTAACTCAGCACCTATTCGAATATCGACCAACCTAAAAATATTTGCATACTTGCTGGTATATTTTATACGAGTTTTTTTTTTATACAACTTAGAATGGCAAACAAGCTGACGGCCCACCTCATGGAAAGTGGTAACCGTCGCCTATAGACATGAACAGTACCATGGATATAACAGAGTATACTATTACGCCCATGATACCCCCATGCGTTGCCATTCCTGAGGACTCAGATGTTATACCTCTGTACCCTGTAAATTCACGCCATATCCCACCCTTCAAACCGAAACACTTTACAGTAGAAACACGAATGGGGCAGAGGTACCCCAGCAATCGACTTTTTTAAAAAGTCTCCCTCTGGTAAAAGTCAGTATGTAACAAACTAATTATATAGTCATAGTTAACATTCAATAGACAAAATTTTAATTTATATTTAGAATGTTGATTTTTTAAAAAGTACAAATAACATTTCCATACTGATTTCAACGAATACCATCGATAGGTTTGACATAACCAACTATGTTCGGTTGTAATTGCGGTATTCTAAGCTCTTTTTCCACTTATTCATATCACTATACGAATATGTGTAAAAACATCAACTGTAATTTCATGAGATGATGACGATGTGCCACGGTATACCATAATGTAATGCAATATATTCCTGCTTAACTTGCAGATAACCTGTCTAAGGAGACAGAGAGGTGATATGTGTGATGAATCACCACCCAAGATATTACGTATTAACCCATAAGATGAGTCATTTAGATTCATCACCCGGCCTTATATCCAACCGCCATTTATGTAACCTTCTTAATAATAATAAGACTTGAGCCTAACTTTACCTTTTCCCAACCCATTGCGGATCGTACGGTCTATCTTATTATTTATGCTAATGAGCATAGAAACAAAATACTATCGTATACTCTGTATCATTTTTATAACACTTTAAACTATTTATTTAATAGAAATTGTCGTCTAAGTTGTCCTCACGTAATGAATTCTATCAAGACCATGGTTCTGTTTACATCAAAGAAGAAAATTACCCCTTTCCATTAGTACTCCACTATTTTCATTGCTCTTACTGAGGAGTAAGACGTCGTTTATTATTTATACCGCTGAGATAGAAAAACAAGCACACAGCCCACCTGATGGTAAGCGATCATGTCTCATTAGATAAATAAATTGTTCATTGATACGTAGCTAATAATTGCACTACTGTATCTACCGCAACGCAGACGTACAAATAGAGCAGCTTAGAACTGAGGTGTTCAAGCTGATGACTTTGTACAATAGATTAAAATAAAATTTTCTAATAAATAATATAACTCAAATTTCTAAGAATTTTACAGTTTTATTACTGCTGAGTAAGTAAAATATATGTTTGTGTGTGTATAAATTGCAACGATATATCCATCCACCACACCACAATCGCCGAATAAACACAACGATCACGTAATACCGATAAAACACTCATGTTTTACAATCAGTCATAAATATTATTTATATACATTTACAAATTTACGCAATTTAATTCCTATTAAAGTATTAATGTTTACCTGTTTTGACAATACATTGCTGGAAGACATTTTCCTGATGATTTAAATGTACGATATTGACTACTGAACGCAACAAAATACAATATAGTTTACACAGCAGACAATAAAGAACTTATAGAGGTTTTTGAAACAAACTCCAAACTATACCCAATTTCTAATTCCATTACAAGATTACAAAACATAAAAGATATATTACATCTCTATACATCGAATATTAAATTAACCAAATTTTGAATGATTATAATAATTACTGATGAACGAACAAAACTCAGTCAGCGAAAGACTTTTCAAAAGAATCTATCTACTCTATGGCCACAGTGAATACCATGTTCTAATTAATTCTCACGACCTCGAAGTGTTCTCGCCTTGTATTATTACATCAGTATAAAAACATTGATCGTCTTGTTATAATCTTCGCTGATGTTATTAATTTTGTTGTTACAGAACATTCAGTGTTAGATGTATTATATTAACATAGTAATTAAGCTATAACCTGTTTACCACTATATAAGTGGAAAACATCCATTTCAATAAACATAAGAAAATTAAAAAAAAAAAGAGAATAATTGACCAGATCATAAGACAGTTTTAATTAATTATTTCAGCCGGTAACTGTCCACTGCTGAACATAAGCCTTCCCCATAAAGGGAGTTTTGACAGTAGTTGCCACGCTTGGCAGGCGAGTTGGCAACCGCAGTCAGGCTTTGACAGATGTTTTAAGAGAGACGCTGCTGCCCATCTCTCCATTATAAGCTCTCTTAGTCGTCTCTTACGACACTCACGGAAAAGGAAGGGGTGGCATATAATGGCTTTCTCGTTTTTGTTACAATTTGAAAAAAATATTTTCATTAAGTTCTATGGAAATAGACTGTAGGACCCAGTGAATAGGTATATTTATATATTATTTATTTAAACTTTAATGCACAGTAAAATTCTATGTACATTTGGCAGACTTAACACCAGACGGTGTTCTCTACTAGTGAACCATTCGGCAAACCGAGAAATAAGAAGACAATGCATAATTGAATAAAGGAAAAAAAAGCAATACTTGATATGTTCATATATTATAGACAATTTCTTACTATTATATATTATTACTACAATTTATTTATTATTATATATATAATAAATATAATATTATAAATAGAATTTATTTATTATATTATAACTACAATTTCTGTGCTATCATTATATATTTATATGACACATATACTACTAATTTACTAATTTATATTATATATTTATTTATATAATTTATTAATTTACTAATAAGGAATCACCTAAGTATTCGGTAGTATAGGGAATATTACAAGCATTAGTTTAGAAACAAAAGTAGTTTCGTAGGTTCGAAGATAAATATACTCACCCAAGCTCCATGGGCGGGCAGTTGTCGGCGGCGATGTCACGCGGGTCCTTCAGGAACACCACGATTATTGAAATATTATCGGCGGAACCCTGCCGCTTAGCCTGCACGATCAGACGCCGCGTAACCGCCTTCAAGTCATCTACGTAACAAACAAATACCAACTGTTTAATAGAAATGAAAACATCGTTTCACATCGTCGCCTATAATTATTTCCAGCAGATAGCCCAAGACACCCAACAATTTCTCAACGCTATTATTATTATCCTTAAAATATCAGTGTGTCATCTAGCACAAAGGTGGAGTGTTGCGAAGTCTATTATGTGTGCAATTTGTTGCAGCACAATGGTGAACAGTGTCGACGGATATGGAGTAACGATGTTTGTGTTTCGATTTGCTACAACGACAGGCTGTATGCGAGGATGTCCTTGTAGTGTCTCAGACTCATCGGTAACCATTTGAATGAGTCAGCACTCAGCGCACCGCTATTGTGCTCCGTATACCGTATACGTAACTTGAGTATAATAAAAATAACTTCATGTACGTGTTGCTAAATAAATATGCAATTTAAGTGACCTTCAGACAACCTAAATTCGCTATACTTTCCCTCGACGACATTTATGGATTAATTTATAGGGGTTAAATTTACACGAGACTAATTGTAGCCGCTGACATACTAAGGGGAGCGCCAAACGTGTTACAATTCCAACCAACAGCTAATCGAAAATATTTGACTGTCGCGTGAATATATCACCTTATTTGACACGATGAATTAACCCATAAATAAGGTGGTTAGCGCTTTCGTTTCGTGTCAGGTTGGCACGCCTTGTTTGGGTGTGACTATACTCAATTATATTACGGGTTAGTCTAGGTAATGTCTGAAAAAGTACTGATGTTATGGGCATGTGTATATCAATATTATGACAGCAGCGCCTACCTCGTCCGACAGAGTAACGAGCCGGCGCCCGGCACTCTGATCTATAGCGTACACGCCTTGACTTTACTCGCTATTTCGGGGCGCAGTCGGACGGCGCGTCGCGTGTCGCCGCCCTTGCTTTTTACCCTGTTTGGTCTGGCTCACAGCCAATAGAGCACCGTATGCTCTTATTCGATGATCTCAATTTTTATTTTATTTTATTTATGATTGTAACAAGAATAGTAAAGATAGCTTTAAACGAAACTAATATTTTCAAGTTAATGCTAGCCGAAAGTAGTACTATATTAGTACTGTAGTTAAAATTAACTTAAATCTCCTTTTCAGACTTAGTTTACTAAAATTAATAACCTTTTGTCAGGAAAAACGAATAAATAAATTTGTGTCCATTTAGAAATTTGATTTTTTATATAGGCATATTACTTTTACAGTTAACACAAAGTAAACGTTAACGATACATAATGATCATTTAATAATGATCATTATGTATCGTTAACGTTTACGTTTGACGATGACATGATCAAGAAGTGCGATTTTTTACGAATTAATTATTTTATTAATTACGAACTATTAGTGAATTAAAATATATACTTTTTTATAGTACGTACGTTGAAGCAAACGTGGATATTTTAACTCTTAGCTGCAAGATAACTATCTTCTTCTTCCAACCCTTAAACCCAGCACAATTTGGGGTCAAGTCTTTATGTAGAACAAGAGAACTAACTGTATTGGGTAAAATTTTTAGAGTCCAAATCAGCAAATACATAAATGTAACTGATATTTCCTCAGAAAACTTTTCGTATTTCGATTATATTGACTTAACCACCGTAAACTTGATTATTAACATATTTATTTTTATATTACAAATTATCCATACTAAGTTCAATAAAATAAAATTGGATAAAAACTTCATTGATAACACACACACACTTAAAATATTTAGAAAGCGCTACACATTATTTCGAGAATAAATAAGAGAGAAACGGATTATCGTGTCGCAGATCTTAACGATCAACGTTAATTAGACATAGTTGTTGAGAACTCCACCGAGATTTTCAAATATAGTTTACAACATGTATTACAACATTTAAAATTAAGCGAACGACTGGTAGTTGTTATGGTTATTACTTATTATAATTAGTTAAATATATGTTAATTACATTAAGTCCCGTTTATACCTCTTATTTTCACGTTGTTATAAATATGAATTCAATTACTGTGTTAATAATATAATCTTAAACATTTACTAAAAAAAAACTAAAACCTCTTACAGACCTTGTTTATCTATAGAAGGGGTGTGCCACTGTCTTTTAAATTAAGAATTAAGTGCAAAAAAGACAAAACACTTCAATAACTAAAATAGGTTTATGAGAAATTTGACGTTTTTATGAATAAAGCGCTTACTAATATTTTAAATGTGAAATTGTCGATTTTAAACGTAGTAACGTTTACTAAGTCAATGATTTCAAACTTAGAATTATTAGCATAACAACTAAAGTTACGAGCACAATCAGAAAAAATAAAAAGTTCCAATCTTCTACCTAAATTTTTAAAATTTTGTGAATAATAAGCTAGAACAACATGAAATATATAAAAATTGAACCAGACTGACATGAAACGTGATAGAATAAATTATTTTACTAATGGATACACAGTAAAATACAATTGCCGTTTTATGATTCTTTGGAGACTGGATATGATCATGATCAGACTCATTGTAATTTCACATGATTGCAGCGCAACATCTCATCTTGGCCAAGCGGCCGCGTGCGACCATTCAGCGGGCAGCGCGGCGGCGGCCGTCGGGTGATCATCGCTACGATTATTGCCGCCGGCTAACGGTGCGCATGGAATGCGCCGTCGGCCATTGTTCCCGGCTGCCCGCTGCAAAAACGGATCACGGTCTGTCCGCGCATACTAAACCTCGATGGCCCCGATGCACCTGCTGTCTTTGATAACAACAAACGTAGCCCTGTCGTGAGTTCATACCTTAGATACCTAGTTAGGTGGTGAAACAGTTACCCATAAAGACAAACAACATTGCCTGACTCATAACTGCTGATTGTAATGAAATTAATTTCTAAATTGGATATTCCATATATTATATCAAACATCTTTAAGTGTCTACAGGTTGTGGCTTATTACTTAAAATAAAATCCTCGCATATTAAAAAAACGGTGCCTGAGTGATGTAAGTATACATCACTCATGCACCGTATTTTTTTGCACTCTTACAAATAGAAGTAGATGTATATCTTACACATCAGGAGCTTTTTCTGTAAGTACTGGGTAATATCGCTTTAAATTTGGCAAGTGTAAGAATACACACTGTGGAAAAATGAGAGAACACTCCGAACGTTTTAGATTAGATTTACTGTTAGTCAGTTGCATAATAAATATGCAACTAAAGGTTTAAACTAAAGTTTAGTATGAAACTAGGTACCTATGTTCTTGGTATCTATGTCCATTATACAGTAGACACGAGATTACAGTGGGAAATGGAATCAGAGAGCAGACTACATAATACAGCGACGGATCAAGTGCAATTTCCCGGGCCGCACGTCCGCTCTAAATCGCTCAGAGATCAACACCATTCGTTCAAATTACAATAATTGCATGTTCGCCTGCCTTTCGTAGGCTTTAATAAAAATAACTAGATAAACATAACAGATATAAGTGCTTTCAAATATTCAGTGCGAACAATTTGATAATAATTACGCTAACTAAAATTTAAATGTAATGTATCGAATGAATTAGTTACAGCAAATAATTTGGTTTGGAATAAAAGCTGATAAATAAAATTGATACCGTTTTGAGTTACCTAATGTTTATTAGTTACATACAAAATTTTCTATTTTTGCTAATTAAAAAGAAGTAGAGAGCACATTTATGTCCAAAATTATAAAATTTTCAAACTAATGCCAGTAATTAATGTTCAATTTGCTATAATTTAACTTTAAATTTCATGAATCAAGTATTATATATTTTTAGATATAATATGTTAGGCTCCAATATTAACAACAATGAAACATTTAAAATGTTTTCTGAAGTTCCTAATGGTATTTCCAATTGTTATAAATAACAAAATGTGAAGAAAAATAGAATAGTAAGTGTACAAGGAATCATGCGAATCATAGACTTATTAAAATTTGCATACATTGTATTACAAGAATAAAATCGTAAAATTTTGGTTGTGCAGTCACAAATAACATTATCTAAATTATAATATCTATACTATTATTACATTTGGAAGGCTTACGTCTGCTAGTTTCTGAAATGTAGCCCCCCTCTTTACTTCCACTGTGCAAACGGTTTATGGTTGCTTTCACACAAAAGAGAATAATATTAAATTTCAGTTTCCAGTACGTACATCTAGCTTGTTTGATACTTTACAAAATTTTAATACTTATACTCGAATTATTTATTTATTTATTTATTTTAATGCATTATATAAAATACATACTATATAAATACATAATATAAAATTGTTACAAAGTTCTTATGAAGAGATACATGAACGCTGTTTGAGTACAGCAAAATTTAATCGATAGATAGCTAATATAGATGCAATAATGTTAATTTAGATTATATTTAATTACATTTACAAATATCGTTTTTACACAAAGTTGTCATTAGGTTTATGCAAACTGTAATTAAACTTGCGAAACTGTGCCTATCATAATCTGTGCACATATTATTACAAATCTAAATTACATTTACTGAATATATATTACTTAATAATCTCAGTAAACGATTAAGTAAAATAACTCAATTAATAAATGGCAATTAACTAATGTTGTATCTATTTGATATCCAATACATTCCTGCCCTTGTCCTATGTACTATATAACATATTTTTCTCTTCCATGCTTTTCTTAGGTCATCTCAATATTCACGATGGTCAAAAAGACACGCCCATAAAGGTTGTATTTATGGGGACTAGCTGCCTCATTATCAACAATATATCATGTCTGGGCAACCTCAGCGAGGTCCCCTCTGCAAACCATAGTGATCAATTCCTAGCAAATTTGTCGTGATGGGCCAACTTCATCTATCAACATTCACTTGTACCATGGCAAAAATATCAATAGCGCAGAAAAGGATACCTTTTATCTAATGAATACAAACAATGACCATGTAATTTTTACACAGTCCCGTTCATTTCATTTCAGGTTTCTCTCTTCATATATTTAAATTTATAATTTAAAACTTTACAACCTCTTCATCTCTGCACAGCATATTTTCATACCCACATTAACGTGTAATATGTATTATGCTACTCGCATGATCCATCGTATGTAAATCAAATATGAAATTACATTAGGGCGTATAATGGAACGTTAGGTGCGTACACTGTGAAAGCGGGAACTTTACCAGAGGGAGACTTTGTACAAAAGTCGTTTACTTGGGTACCTCTGTCCCATTCGTGTTTCTACCGTGAAGCAATTGTGTTTGCATGGCTATGTTTCGGTTTGAAGGGTGGGATATGGCGTGAATTTACAGGGTACACAGGAATAACACCTGAGTCCTCAGGAATGGCAACACATGGGGGGTATCATGGGCGAAACAGTACACTCTGTTATGTCCCTGGTACTGCTCCTGTCTATAGGCGACTGTTACCAATTTTTAATCAGGTGGGCCGTCAGCTTGTTTGCCATTCTAAGTTGTATAAAAAAAAACCCGTATCGAACACAATGCTGAGAATGAAGTCTAAAGATCCAAATTTTCCAACGTTTTAAGTGCATTTCCATTTTATTACAATAAACAACTATCGCTCATCAATATTATTCTGCTGTCATTGTTTAAATCAACACTTGACTATCATAGTGTTAATTATATGAACGCAAATTAGTCTCTCGAGCATAAAGTGGCAAGGGGAGACAGATATTTACAGACGCATTACCGTAAGAAAACAAACTTAAAGGGACTACTTAAAGCAGGCTCTCGGTTCAACTTCCACACATCTCTGACATCAGCAAAGTCGGCGAGTCGAGACAACAAACAACGAAATTGATATAGTCCTAAAAGCTCTTGGTAAACAAATAAATGTAATATATAAAAATACAAAATTTGATAAATAATTTACAAAAAGCATAGCAATTTAAACATTCTATTAAACTTATTCCATAGAAAGATTTAAATTTCACAAACTCATTGTAGCGAAAACATTAAGGCCGTCTGAGCCTTGCTTAAGCAGGATTATCCGGCGCTATGAGAGATTCTATAATGTTAATACTTTTTATTACATAGGCATATTATGTGGCGTTTAAACTATACCTTTAACGAATAGGTATTTTATATATAAACTTCTCTAATTATTAGTGTGCACAGCGAAGCGTAATAAAATTGAGTGGGAACTTTCGTGCACGCTCAACGTTCATCAGTAGGCCGGTAATTGGTTTGCGAACGGGCGAACATCGCTTGGAAGAGTTATACGATGCTGTGCGCCAGGGAATCCTTCTAATTAACGCTCTTAGCAACTACCACCTATAGGTGCAGCACTTAATTGGAAGGTCCATTTGACTCGTCGTGTAGCATCCCATTGATTCCAGTTGCAAACTGCGCTTTTTTTCAGTTTTACGATATCTTTTAGCAAATAAGTTAAAATAACTTTATAGGATTCAGAACAATCTTTACTAATATAATCGACATGAAAATAAAATTTGTTTATTGTAATCTCTTGGCGCTTTAAGAACTCAGTTGTAATGGAATTGGCATACGTATAGTATTTCCAAATGAAGAAGATCATGGACTACTTTTTATTCTGATCACGCAGTCATAAGCACAAGCATTCAATATATATAACAAAATTAGAAAAGCTAAGAAACGAAGATTCACTTAGTTTGGTCTAAAGTCACCTTAACAAGTGCAATGTACATGAAACATGAGGAACGACCTAGTTATAAAATTTACAGTTCCGGGATGTGAAACAATATATGCATGCACGTTGCATGTTTCTATCATGATGTAACGAACAAGCGACCTGTAAAATCTACATTAACTAAAGGGTCATTATGGCAAAATAGTGTAGTATTTATAAATAAACTAAACTCTTACAGGTTTATGGTGTAGTAAACACTTCAAGAAATCCTCGATACCGGTCGTGCATACAATATATCAACAAGTGCCCACGAGTATGTATTGATCGAGCGCACTTCATGTCGGACCCTGGTATGCGTTTTGAATAATTATTCAGTTCAATTTGATGTTTAGCACAATCGAGCTGTTCCTATGCTACAAATCACGCCCTCGCTTCATATTTATTTATATGCAAAATTCTATATCTCACGCAACAAGTGGCACTTGGCGACCTTATATTATCTAAAACTGCGATAGATAATAATAAAGTAAAATAAGTAAGCAATTTTTTTCCATTATACACACCGGCCTAATGATTTAGAATATAAATAAGAAAGATTTTCCTACATTAGACACTATTTTATTCCGCATAAAACGTGCATTAGGAATGTAGACGTACATAGGAGCTGGTAACACATTATTATTTAATCATTTATTAAATACTATACTGGTTTACATGACAAAATAAACTGGGTTTATTTTTCCATTTAAATTATATGTAACTAAATAAAAAGTAATTGTTGACCTTACAGCACCGAAAAACATAAATAAGGACATCTTTAGCAACCTAAGTATCAAACTTAAATTGTTGTTAAATTGTTATTAAAGATCCAGTGGAAAACGTAATAAATATCTATTATGTATCTTGAAATAAGTATGTACAGTGATTCAATTTTGCATCTACACAATAACTAAATACAATATCAGCGCATGTGAAAATTGCTCCGTGATGTGTTTTGAGGAAAGTAAATACAGTAATAAAGTTTGAACAAGTTTTATCTGATACGACTGCTGATATTGATCTATGAGTACTTGTAGTTATTCCAAGTGTTTTTGTTACATACTTGAAACACACTAGTACCTATGTAGAAAAGCACGTATTCAAATAATTATAAAAGTAACATCAATAACAAAATAAATACGAAGCAAATTGGTAAAAACTGCACTAGTGATCTAATCTAATGTCTAACGAATGAATGCCGACGACCGGCGGCCACTGACCTCTGGCGCTAGACGAATCAAAACTACATAAATACGATAATTCGCTCGTCAACAATCTCATGTAGGTACTTCGTAGCCATATTTAACTGTCATACATGAGTCAAGTTTCCGAATATTGTCGTGAACAATTCTCGCGTTTAGGTGTTAGGCTAAAATAGAACCCTTTAAACTTTTTCATATCTGTTTATTCATCATCATGAAACATAAAAAGATGCAGAAGCAAATCTCTATGTACATTTATTTCTATTTATTTCAATTGTATTACTCCTGAGTTTGATTATATTTGCTTCTTATAGACACAGCGGTTTAGGCAGATATATTGATTAAATGAACGAAACCCAAATAAATGTCAGTAATACTATAAGTGCGAAAATACTGATAAAGTCAGAACAGTTCAATAAACTCGGCTGACAGTTCAGTGTTAATGCAAAATCCTTGTAGCGCGACAAATATTTGTGAGGGCGGTAGCAACCTGCAGGGATGGGCAAGGCGAAACTGAGGGGCGAATTATAGCCACAAATCGTGCAGAACTCAACAAACATAATGTAAACGTACATACTTATTGTGTAACATTTCACAAGCGATACACGCGAATTACGTGGGCTGATGCTATTAAAATTACATGCTATACTGAAGTTTGAATATGAAATTGCGTTATGCAAATGCAAATTTAGAAAGTCAATGAAAATATATTTTCAACAAAAAATAAATCTTGGAAGGAATGCAATTCCTTGTGAATCTGTGAATCGATAACCCTATCTCCGGTGCATCCGGTAATTGCATCGTCGATATCGTCAGCCGGAGGCGAAGCGGGAGTGAAGGAGGGCGTTCAATACTCGCTGCGACTCAGTTTGCAAGCTCGCCCGGCCAGCCTACCTCACCACACCTTACCAGCTTGTGAAGCATTCAATGCGATTTTCGTACATAAGGTAGATATATCTCTCACTATGGTTTTAAAAATTTAATGACTTAATCGAAACTTTGCAAAATTTGTAAGATAATCGCAGTTGCATTGCAATATAGATGGAAAATAGGTACATATAAGAACGAAATAAATCGTTACCTGAAAAAAGATCAATTCACCAAAATATCGATAGATAATATAATACTGTCCCCTGTAATAGTAGGAGTTTAAGTAACAGCAATAAATGATATACTCTAAAAGAGAAATAAAATAGGCTTTAATTTTTAATAGCTCTTCGTATTTAGATGAGCAAATTTACCGAGTCCATTTACTGATTGACTAGAATAAACATGTTTGAAATATAAATTGCAAACTAATATTGAATTTATTGGAATACTTAAACGGACCGTTTCCTTTTAAGAAACTAGCTGTTTCCTGCATGCGCAGACGTCAAAACATACTAGGACATATAAAAGAAAAATTGCATATAAAATCATAAGAAATTCGTAATGATTTCACTTCATAACACTATGAACACACTAATCCGATATAATCCAAAGGTATGATGATAGGTGATAGATATCTATATATAAATAGAGGCATGCCTACTAATTTTAGTTGTGTACATACAAGAATGGAATCATCTCGATGACGTACAAAAAACACTCGCAAAACATAAACAAAGATCACGGTAAACGGATGCATTTGTAATCACGGCAAGAAAAATCTTAATTTTACTGATCATAAATTATTTCCTTTGCCTACATATGTTAGATAAGGTATTAATAAATAATAAACCTCGATTGAAATATACTCCTATACGATATAATACAAATAGAAAAGGAAATATTAAATGTGAAAATGTTAAATGCGGTGCAAAATTTGATTATCAGCCGCTTAAAAATTAATTACCCACATACGTAGTTTCAATTGTGAATATAGTATAATTTTTAATATACAACTTCTTAAAATATAGGTACCTACATTAACGAGTCTAACGTGAAATAAATGCACAGGTTTGTGGTTAGTCGCTAACTATAACGTGCCACCTTGCACGACTAATGCTCAGGCTGCGGTTGACGACCCCTCAGTTAAAAATACATTCGCGACTCCCTCCCACGCCGGGTCAAGGGTATTAAGCGGCATGCCTCTTACCTGGTTCATACCGGACATTAAGAAGTAGAGACCAGTAGCCCATGACGAGACGAGACATAGTGAATTTGTCATAACAATAAAGAGGATATTAAAACACGCCAAATCTCTACATTTTTCAGCTACAGAATGAAATCGAAGTCTATTCAACTATGGAATACATGTATTAGGGCACAAATTTATTAAATTAATAATTCAGAACCAATAAAAAAGTTTATGCGTATCATATTAACTTTACAGCATAATTTTTTTGATCGATTATTGACGACCCATGTTACTTTTCAGAAAATATTCAATTTAGTTTTAGTAGTACACTATTAGAACACTCCCTTAAAAGAATGCTAATGATTTTTATTCCACCCTATATGTATCATCATATCAGCCAATAACTGTTCATTGCTGAATATAGGCTTCCTCCATAAGGGGCGTTTTGCCAGTAGTTGCCACATTTGGCAGGCAGATTGGTAACCGCAGTTAGTCTTTCGGTGATGTATTTAGAGGGACGCTACTGCCCATCACTCGACCATTAAGTTCTCTTGGTCGCCTCTTTCAACAGCCACGGCAAAGGAAAGGGTGGCCTGTTCTATTCCGGGACCACACGGCACCTTATATGTATAGAGATTTAAGTCACAAATTTATTTAAGTCACAAATTTGTTTAAGTCACAAATTTATTTAAGTCACAAATTTATTTAAGTCACAAATTTATTTAAGGCACAAATTTATTTAAGTACTTACTTACGTAAAAGACCATATGCAATCTAGTGATAGCGTTGACTCATCCATAAAATTATAGTGTCACACTATATCTAACTGTACATCATGTTGTTATTGCAGCTGCCACTTTAAAGTCGTGGTATGTTTGTATGGTGTTGATTAGAATTCTTTATAGCCAATTTTGCAAACTTTAAAGTAGTATATACTTGATATGTCTTCAAGTAAACAAGTGTTCAGTTATCATCAACTCACGAAGAAGTTTATCGCTTCGTGAATCTGCAAGACTCTTCATCACGACATAAATCGTGAGGGGAAAGGGACAAAAAAGATAAACAACAAATCGGTGTTGTCGGTGATTTATAACATATTTCGTTTCATTTACTTGTATTTTAACATTAAAGAAGAACAATGATTCAATCGCATCATTTGTGGTTTCTTCTATCTGGTACTTGGTGAGGTTACCATTATATAGGATGTGGTGCAAAGCATGCGTAAGTGGAGCACAGGCGTGTGCACTTTCTAGAGAATATTAAAAGCGTCGGTGGGCGCCCGCCTGCGCCTTCTTTACATACAATTGTACAATGCAGCCCCAAGCCTAGCTGGTGCTGTAGCACAATGGCCCACGACGGCGGCCCACATCGCGATTGTATGACTCACTGGCGACGGCGCCGCGCGCGCATACGGGCTTGTTTACAATTGACGCAATTAATAACACCCACCGAAAGGCAGGATTCATCATGTTGTTCTAAACACTCCACTCTAAGGCTAAATTCACATTGAGACAACAAGAAATAAATTAGTTACATCCATATTCTTCTCCAGCCATACTTTTTTGCTACTGTTTTATGAAGAGATAGGTACCGTCAAATATAAAAAAAAAAAAAACTAGGTGTGATTAATCAATCAACCATCGTTAAGAAGTTAGGAAATGTTAGCTACTACGAGTAAGATCAAGTAACTAACTTAGTTACTTGATCTTACTCGTGATCAAGAGGGAAAACCTATGAATCACACTTTTGTAATAAATGTTTTTATAGTGTTCCTGTAGTTATATTTACAGCTGGTAAGAAAATTAAATGTACCTATAAATTATTGTTTTTTTTTCATATACCTAATAATGTTAGAAGTATACGGTGAGAACTAATTCAGAGACACAATGTCTGTATTTAGAAATCGTTAAATGAGATTAAATTATTATATGTAAATCAATGTCTCAATTTTAACCACGCACATATTTCTATACGGACCAGTGAACGTAAATGTAAATAATGATCCGTAACGGAATTACCCATTTTAAAATGTTGAGCAACTTACTTAACAAAATGCTTTTGCTTAAAGGTATATTGCGCAGTCTGAGAGCAATAATTTATCTTGACTCGATACAGTGAAACTCCTATTACAAATTCATTAGCAATCTTTATCCTAGTATGGTACTAGGATAAAGATTGCGTTGTCATCTTTATGTCTAGTATAGGCAGCAAAAACTTTTTTTTTTATATTGTTTATATTTTAATCCATGTAGGTAGTTGGTTTCCTTAATATTAAATAACAATTTAAACAGATTGTGAGAAATCCTAAGAATTCATCATTAAATAAACGTACAATGCAAATTACGTTATAATGTGGGAATGAGATCAATGGCGAAATTTTGATAAGACGTTTGTTGTGTGAAGTGTTGAAGCTTAATAAAATATGAAGTATCTTCAGATTGCATTAAACTTCAACACTACGGCTTCGGGTACATGAATCTTCTACTCTATTAAATACTCTTGATCCGTTATTACAACTCATTATACATATTATACGAATGTTGAAATATAATTGACAATCTTTCGTCACGATTAATATATTTCAATATTAAAGAAAAATGGTACAATATCAGTGCATTGTTAAAATATTGGCAAAGGAAACTGGTAATTGCCGACAGGAGCCACTGCAGGATGAACTTGGCGATGTTCAGACAGACCATTGTTGTAGTGAATAGCCGGTAATTTATTCATTCAGTGAAGGTCAAGCATAAATTCAATTAAAAACATTTCGTGAACTGCAGTAGCTTTAATCGAAATACAAACCGACACGAGAAATATGAACGTTCAGTTTATGACTGTTAATTATTTTTGGAGAGTATTCGATTTCTGTGTTTAATCTGTCTTTAAACATATTTTTCCACTACATATTTTAATAGACCGAATATTGCGATAAAAGTGTGAATAAAAGAAATACTTAATTACACGCAATGGATTTTAATCCGAAACTCTAATTTATAAAACAACAATTTACGGAGCTTAGTTGAAAAACTTTTTAAAACAATTTTGTATACAAATTTATTAAAATATTTAAAGATTTCGATTATTCTCCTTGGGATCTTTCTAGTTGTTAAGTTTCATGCTTACTATCACTGGATTACAGTTTGGTATAACCAAATACATCTAATCCCATATAATTAATAGATCGCCATACGATGATAATACGTAGTTATGTTAATAACAAAAAATGTTAATATTGTAGTGCGTGGCACACGAACGCACTCTGTGCGTGCCACGTGCCGAGGCCGTTGAGAGAAATCGAATCAAACAAAACCTAAAGAAACGATTTAGGTCAATTTAAATAAGATTCTTTAACAGTACCCAAAAGTCTTGTTGATTTATTTTCGTTAAACTTTCAATTTTAGGGCTACTTTTTCGTCAATTCACTGACGAAATTTAAAATGAACCTATAAAAGTTTTACACGTTCTAGTGACTTACTTATATATTATTATTATTATAATAATACTGTATAAGTAACTAGATAATATTACTTGTACAATATACAATGTTCTGATAGAGTAGTCAAAAGGGTTACGATTATAATATTCTTAATTAAGTAGAATTATTTGAAGCATATAAAAAAAAACCAGAAAATTGGTAATATAGTATACGAACGAAAAGAAAGTAAATTCTTATTCATAAAACCTCAAACCTCTCATAAACCTATTACAGTTATTAAAACTGTTTTGTCTCTTTGTTTTGCACTAAATTCTTAAGTGTAATTAAAGTGACAAAACAGTGTAATAGATAAGGTAGGTTTGTAGGAGGTATTAGTATTTTTTTTAATGGATAATAATGGAATGGTAACCCCACCCGTGCTATTGGTATACACCGGCGGGGCACCAGTGAAGGATGATAGGTGAGGATGAAGTAGGTCAGATAGCCCATCGTGATGAATTCAACTCAGTCAAACTCCATTGCTAACAATCCCTTTCCCCCCAGTATTAGTATTCATGAATTAGAGAGTTAATATACGACAATTATTACAATTTTCTATACTAACAAAAAGATTTAATTGTCTGCTTGTAATGGATAAACCTACCTACCCATTTCTATATATTCTCCTTTAACCAAAGGTTGTCTGTAAGAGATTGTCCTAGCGATAAGACCGCCTTTTGTACCTTTATACGTATATTTTAATCTATACTTCAAGCTACTGTATTTCAGATTAATTGTTTATATAGCATTGTTTATTTTTATGTTTTTGATGTAATAAAGAGTTAAATAAATAAATAAATATTCTATATTCTAAAAGTATGCTCAGCACGTCGCCATTTTTCCTATTATCCCTCATCCTCTGGGCACACTCATAAAGGGTACTACGTTAAATATGTTTTCATCAGGAATTTGCTTGACGTATACGTATACAATAATAACTCCGTAACAATTTTATTAGTCGTCGTATCTTAATAAGTAATAAAACAATCTGATAATAATAACAATAATAATAATTTATTCGTGTAAAAACACGGAATACAGATGTTAGTAATAATATGTTAAGAACATGCATGTTTTGCCAAAACAATGGCATGCAAAATTTTGGTACAATAATGTCAGTAAACCAATTGGCATTAGTTAATGATAATAATTTAATTACAAAATAAAATAATTAATAAATATAATATATGATATAATTATGGAATTCTATATCAGTTTCCATAGTAAAATTAAAACGGTTATTATTTTTGTCTTTGGCCATATAACGCCCTTGCAGCTATTATTATCCTTTAAGTAAAACAAAATTACTTTTATAGTGCTTATAAAACAGAATGTATGACTATATTCTTAAAATGTAATCTTATTTAAAATGTAAGAAAATGGCTACATTTACACGTATTTTAAATTTACATTTTAAATAAGTACGAATATAACAACTATTAATGTTAAAAGAAAAATTGCTCGTAGTGCAGACAGGATAGTCAGAGGCATTTTGTCGATTTTTAGATAGTATTTTTACTTGTGAATTGGTCAGTAGTAATATGTCTCTCTCTACTTAGCTTGACGTTGGCGCCATTTTCCTTTCAAGCCAAAGCAAGGATTTTAATGTAATAACGGAACAAGAAAATAGGAATCCGAAACCCAAGAGCATAACTTTTAACGACCCGAGCTTAAAACGAAATTTTCACAGGACTGTAAAGGCCCATACTGTAATATTGCACAGAGCCCCTACATTATGTTAACCACTAGCAATTTAGCCTGGTTTCGCATGGGTAGACAGACTTTTTAAATACAATATATTATAATATATAATACATTAGCTTATTTTATTCGTTGATAAAGCAGCTTTCTATAGATGAAAAAATCGTTAAAATTAAAGTTTTTCCATTACAGACAAACAATCTATCCTAAAATCTTTCCTCTTTATAATATCAGCATATATATGAACTTAATATTTTTAGCTAATATGGAGAAACATGTTCTCATTGGACTAACAACAAAGTGATTATTAACAGTTTCATTTTGTCTTAATTTGAAATACAGAACCCACCCCAGAACAGTATTGATTCTGTCAAGACTGGTCATTTAAAGTATTCTATACCAATACAATGTTATTATATTAATATACTTCGATGTAGATAACATACGGTGTCAAGACAAAAAATATTTTAGCTATAGATATTCATAATCGCAGAGTTAATATAAAATCAATAGATAGGCTGTAGGTACTAGGTTAGTCTAATTTCATAATAACGTCTATTTGAACCTAACCTTTAATTGCACAAAATATAGTAATAAGATCTTAAGATTTAGCGATTAAGTGCATTAAGATTAAATCGAAAGTTAAAGGAAACGCGACTGTAAGACGATACGGATCACAACGATTGTATATCAAAAGAAAGTCTGTCGACACGCCTCATACAAGCAGACAGAAATAGCGCAAAGTTATAAAATTCGATGTGCTTAATATTGAAAGGCGTTTTCAACAGAATAGCATCAATATCTCCAGCTGTGGAGTGCATTGGTAGTGCAATGACAGAATTATCGTGGCGCAAGGCGGCCGCGGTGTGGGGAGACGGTTATTTCTGGACATTTTGCGAGAAATGTCCTTAGCATCCACAATATTACGACTGGCATAACTTGCGGAACATACTCGTACCATTAGATACAGATGGTTGCTATACCACAATCAACGCTCCCTGTTAACATTTACAGTACGGCTTTTACTCTCTATGGGTATCTATATAAACTCTTTAAAATTAAATTAACCCACTATTTGCAATAGATAACTATTATATTTTGTTACCGTTTTAGAGATAAATACCATCGCAGCTCTTTAAATGGAACGCATTTGATAGAAAGTGCTCTCTTAGTAACAAAATATGTATAAATAAGTACTTACTTTAAATAGAAACTAGCACAGAAAATTAAATCACATAAAGAAGCCAGAACCTCATTGTACTTTAAATTACGTTGTTAATACATGTTAAATTTTCTTATTTTTTGAACCTAATTTAAAAAAATTACAGTGCAACTTTAAGGAATTGCTAGATTAAAATAAAAATATGTAAATTATGCCAGTCTATGGGGGGAGGTTTATGTCCAGCAGTGGACGAATAATGGCTGAAATGGTAATGATGATGATGTAAATGCTGGCCCAAAAGGTTTATGATTTCATCAGGTACTCGTAATATAAAGATACAGTGGTGGCCCCATTCTGAGACGCCATTTCTATCCCTATCTATTAACCTTATTATTTAATTTCGCGAAATTATTATTTTATGGACCATTATAAACTAAAATTATAATAATTTTGACTTGAATCTATTAGGAAATTAATTCATATTGGTCCTTACAATAAAGATTTCACTGTGATATCAAATTGAAATTGAAATTTTAATTTTAGAAATAGGTTTAGAGAATCGATTCCATTATCAAAACTTTGCCTTTTATCAATTACTTTGATCTACATTACTTACTAATTACTCGTGCATTGGAAAAGAGAATGTTATGTACCTTTTTAAAGAAATTGTTGAGGCAAATGCTGTGTATGTTTTTTAGACAACTTGTTATGATTTTACTTTCACACGGTCTTAATAATGATAAAATGTTTTTATAACCCTTTAATATATTTTTTATTGTTTAAAAACATCGCTATCACATACAGAATAAAGAATTCTAAAGTGTTTACGAAACTGATTTACTATGTTGATAAAAAATATATTTAGTAATCGTTTTGAGTAATAATACAATTTAATGTTGAGTACGGTAGAAAATCACTAATTGCGATGCGCATCAGAAAACGGAATGTCAAGCACCACAGCAAACAACATCAAAGGAAACTTTATTGCTTAATGTCTACTTTGAACATTTAAAATAGACGTTGAACACATTGTGTGACATGAGTGTGACTACAAACTTTATATCACGAATAAATAAATGTAATGAAGTGAATGTGGAATAAACGAAGAGGTACCCTATACCTCTATATAAAGGATCGAAGTAGCAGTTTTTTACAAAGCTAAATGTACTTGCGAATAAATGAATGAATCATAAAATTTTATTTGCTCTGATAAAGGTTATTTTTTATTAGATATTTTATAAAACTACCGTATACAAGAAATATCTCATCGGTATGTTTTGTTACGATTGAAGTGTCTTTTTTTTGTGAGAAGTATACAGTAGAATCACGATTATTCCAACATCGATTGTCCGAATATTCAATAATCCAAACATATTCTTCACGGCTCTAATTACCTATTTAGAAATTATATTAATTGGGTAAATAGGTAATATGTAATCCATTACCTTTATAGCTCTCGTGATGTTTTTATATCGCATTGTCGCAAATGATGTAAAACCCTTTACATAATAAAAATATATAAATTTAATTATATATTATTTGATTTGACTTTGAAAAATGTTTATCCGGATTTTCCATTATACGGAATGCCTCTGATTTTATTTGATTCGGATTGAGATTCAACTCTCTGATTAAACAATATAAATTTTTTAGTCGTTCAGAAATTTATTTTAAAAAGCAGATTTGTATTTATCATATAACGCCATCTGAATTATGGATAAACAGCTGCAATAATACAACTGTCTTGACGACTGGTGTGCAATACTGGCCATTACTCGTAGGTACATTATGAAACTTGCAACGTTATACTCGCAAAAACTTTCTGCCGAAAGCTACCCAACAGGTCGTTTTAAATCTTGAGAAATCAACGCCTTCTTGAGAACGTTGTGACAGGACACATGAATGTGTTGAAGACACACGACAAAGTAAATATATATTGAAATACAACGTTTATCTGTCTACACGCAAGTATTGTCTTTTAAGAAGATTTCCCGCACATATCTTCTTTTTGTCATTCAAAACACATTTTAGATAAAAATCTGTAGATATAATATCGTTAACTTCCAAAAGACTTGCAAATTAAATTTGAAAACAAAAATAATACAGATATTAAGTTTTATTTTCAAAAGATTTAAACTATTATATAATTTTTAAACATTGAATAAAGTGATAAAACTAAAGTGGGACCAATAACGAAATAAAACCCTATCCGATGCTAAAAGTATGACAGCTCTGTAAATAGTTAACAGATACACCTAGATAATCAAACTTCGGGTATATATTCTGACTGCTGTATATAATTTACACAATGTGATGTCATGTGTGTTTTTATAACATGTTCCTGTGGGAGGCTCCTGACGGGAGTAAAGTGAAATGCGCACAAAAATATATTATACCTAGGTATGACCTACAATGTGACTGAATATTACGTATGGTTCGTGTCGAGTCAGCTCCCGTGAGAGCGTGAGAAAATGAAATAAAAACAAAAACATTTTCAGCTGATTGACATCGAAGGGAGCCTCACCTGGATCATATATGAAATAAAATATAAAAATCAGTCTGCGTTAATTATATTTGACAAACTTTATAATATGATATTTTACTATGTATGCACTAATGAAAAACAGAACAGAAAAACGTACTAATAGTGTGTAATATTAGAAAGTGGGGGGCTGCAGTGTTGCATGTCTTTCTATAAAATTAATGGTAGGCAGGGTTGGCTAGAAATGAAACGGATATTAACATAGGAATGTGAATAAAGCTCAACTAAAGACCAAAGGGAAACATCATCTTATTCTAAAACATTCCACAGAGGACGCTCTTCTAAATGTCAGCGCAAGTCGTGAAACAAACATTCCGCATTTGAACTATGCTCTAATTTTCACTTAGTGTTAAAATATATAAAGGTCTTAATTTTTTGCATTTAAAATATTACTACTATGGTATCACCAATCCCTCGTCCAGTTTCGAAAATAAGTATCCATCATATTTCGCCACAAAAGATATTGATTGCTTCATACCAATTGATCAACTTGGTATAAAGCGAAAAGTAACCACGCGACTCTATTTGTTGATTCAATACCGAATGATGCATTGTTAGCTGTGAATATATTGTCATTGAATGATCTTTTGTTATATTTCAGTAGGTGTAAACTCAAGGTTACTATTAAATACCGTGTAAATAAAAATGTAGTTTTTATGGTATGTCGCATTCAATAATATTAGATATATTATTACATTCTGCCGAGGTGCCGTGGTTATTTAAAGAGTAAGTCAGAATTGCGAAGCGTGGGGTCAGGAGGATGGTAGATGCGTGGGCAAGAACTTGTATCTGAAACCTGTTTGGGTCATGCAACTTGTACCCTTCTATTTAAATCCAGGCCTTTACTGCAAATACACCAAGCTACATGTTAACAGTCAGACACCAGACGGCCTTCGACTATTTATAGGCGATTAAGCACTTTTCTGCATTGTGTTTAGAATTACTGGAGGAAACTGTAAACAACAATGCTGCGTTCTGAATACTGAGTACAGTGATAGAAACAAAGCTAATGGCTCAGTATAACGAAGGCGATAAAGAGTGTGAATTAAATACTTAAATCAGACGCACAAATAATGGAAAAGTGATCGAATTATTGAAATTCAAATAGAAACAAGAACAGTAAAATACTGAGTAGAGCGTGGGCGGACGGCCCCGGCTATCCACCAGGGGCTGTAATAAACGACACGATAACACCTCCGATATTATTCCTTACAGATTAGAATGCATTTTAATTAAAATTATAGCCAACTATTGAAGTCGAATAGCTATTAGTTGCTGTAATGAGTTACATTTAGTTGACTATCAGGCGTCAGATAACAAGACCAGGCTGGTACGTAGGCAGCATGTAGGAGTACCGAAATTGATAGGTTCCGAAATCTGGTTCTGCTTCTAAGAACAAAGAATGTTATTTAATTGTTTATTGTTTCACGAAACAGATGTTACTGTTCTATATAGTAATTAGTGAAAATATTTATTGCAAATTTTACAAGATGCAACTTTAGTTCATAAAATACGTCAATAAAAACATCACAAACTAGATAAAAGGTCAATGTCTTTAAATAGTGCTGAATATTTTGGTAACAACAAATATTTACACAACGTACGAACATTGACTTCTTTGCATTCTTATTATTTATAAGAACATGTATTTTTAAAAGTCTTAATAGATAGGCATTCATCAAAGTTACCCGGTGCCTTATGTGCAGAATTTTAAGTAAATATTCATAATTGTACTATGCATTGAACATTTGTTACACAATAACTATTACAAATAATTTATTTAACGATGACGACGGCCATATTACTAAATTGCAGCTACATAAAGAAATACGAATACATAATAATTATCTGAACGTTCATCTTTTCAATATAATTTTAAAACATTAGTCGTTTGCGACAAAGTAATATTTGTAAAAATATCTAGACAATAAAAATAGTTGCGATTTTTAAGCAATGTCGAAAGTGTAAAAGAGGGCGAGAGGGCAGAGCTCCGTGCATCATCGTGACGTCACCGACCGATGATTCACCGCCGCCTGGTCACATGCATGCGCCAACACAGAGAAATCGTCTGCTCCATCAATATGCACATGAACAACATTCAAGCTTAAACTTGGTCACATAAAACAGTACCAGAACTTTACGACAATTTACAACAAGATCGTGATGGTATTTTGTGCATGGAGAACACTAGTCCCTTTCACAGTGCTAAACGCGTGACATTTGCAACACGATTCACGATTGCACCTCGCTATCAAGAAGTAAATTGATTAAACAATGGGTAAATTTCATGATTATAATTCAGATTAAGCTAGAACCATTAACTGTTCGCCTGTAAAAGACTTTTACATTAGGCAAAATAATTTTTTTGTGTTATTGATTACGTAGCATGTAAAATGTAAAAGTTGTATGTGAACCTTATTAAATAAATAAATAAATAAAACTATATTATAATGTTTCAACTAATTTACAATACCGCGATATGATATGTAAGAATACAAATAGAGCGACAACTTAAATTTTTTTAATACATTTGGAGATTATGATGATGATAATTCAACTAGTTAAACTGTATAGCATGGTCATTATTTTCAAAGATTTTAAAATTGAATTTTAATTTCAATAGGAGATTTAAAAAAATGAAATTACCAAAAAACAGCGTTTGCGTGGCAATTGATCTAGATAATTTTGTTTTGATTAGTTCCAGCATTAATAAAGTTCAACGAATTCTCACGAACCTAAATAACGAAATGTAAAAATTAATAAACTAGACACATAACTAAATAAGGTAGTGCAATAAAGAGTTTATTTACTCTTAATAAATAAATAACTATTGAGTAAAAGGAAATCTTAAATATAATGTTGTAATAAAAAAATCTTTACTTAAAATTTTGCCATCTAGGACAAAAACAAAAATCTATCATTATCGTGCAATTAGCGGTTAGCCAGTCGTACCAATAAATTGGCTTTTTATAGAACTTTTTATGCTTATGTTCGACCTTATTAGTTAACAGATTGAAAAGCCGATTTCCTTATATCGAGAAGTGCAATTGCAACGAAAAGACAATTGTACTTCGACCTTCAATTGTCTGCTGAAATTTCGGCCAAAGGTCGCTTGCGTCTACTGCGAAGTGGTGCTTCCGCCTGGAATGTTCTTGGCAGTTGTAATATTATATCGAGGTTTTTATTTGGCTCAAAACACCATTGACGGGAGCCACCGAAGCATGACTACGCCGGATTGGACTTGCGCAGCCGCATCGCGTCTGGCGGCCCTTCGTATTGTTATACCGCTTCGAGTTGCTTCAATCTTGACCATGTACAAGTCTTCGTCGGCACGTGGCACGTTTCCTCCAACTCGATGCTAACCGCGCCGCTCACTAGTAATTGCTACCATTAAGATGAGTCACGCTCAACGACGCGCCTGAACCACGCCTGTTTTATCAATCGCAATCGCTGTGATACTTCCTAGCGACTCTCACATTTTCTGAAGATATCACGACATTTGATAAGATTTACATGGATTTAGAAAAGATTCTACAAGCTTTCTTAATACTACAGTACCTATTTTCTTACTTACGAATTTTGAAAATCACTTTCTAAGTGGAAATGAAATAGGTATTATGTCAGGACTTAAAGGACAACTTGCCAATGTGCCAACAAGTAAAACATTGTTGCAAGGCAGAGAAAGCGGCGGTCGTTGTCGTTTCCGCGCGAAGGCCTTCGGTAATGGCGGGCTTCGTCGGCCGTACTCCCGCGAGTGACGTCATACTAGCTAATTAAAAGGCAAGCGCACGCCACACGCTCACCCAGCCCAGAAAGCGCTTCACACAGGCTGCAGGAAACCGACGCTTACATCATCTTGGTACGTGCTCTGAGTTATCTATTGTATACCTATATTATACTATAAAAAAAGCATAACATGCCAGTAGATGGCTCATCGAACTCGTCATACTTACAGTAGTCGTATAAAAATGTATCGCTTTCATGAGTTTTAAGTTACCTACCACAATTATACCAAAATAATGTAAATTTTATATAATTGAATTTGAAAATATTAGCATGCTCTGTTTTGAACCTCCTGTAATAACTTGACGGCGCATTCAACTGTATACTTGAATTTTACTGGCAGAACATTTCCAAAATTCAAAGCGATTTCAATTCAATCTTAACCTGTATAAAAATACGTGGAAACAGATAAAAAAATAATAACTAATTCTTTTCAATTAGTCTGGGTGACTGTATGATTTTGCTCAATATAGCCAGAATACAGCTTCGTAAAAAAACAGATAAGACTGATCGGCGACAACACGCCGCAGCGGCGCTGGCGCCGACTTCGCCAATTGCGACTACACATTTGGTGATGGTATTACTGTCATGTATTAACCAATGAGATATGTTGATGTCGACATATTTGTCATCGCTATCCAGCAAATACAGTCCTATAGTAGAAATTTATAATTAAGACTATGTTCTACAAATAAGAAACCAATTTCGATTGTGTCAAACGCATATTTTTGATTTAAAAATGTAATAATTTTCTCTTCTTTTTAATTACTATTCTCAAAATTTCAACTTAGGATTACGATGATTTCCTTGCACCAAGTGTTCTCCAGGAACTTTCCTGTTGGGCTAAATGAATTGTCAACTGAATATTTCGCTTGATCACAACTCGAATAGTGCATCTACAGGGTTAGTGCTCTACGGCCCATTGGTCCTATTTCCATAATGTATTATAATATTGAAAGTATACTCATACCCTCACATACAGCAAAAACATAAATAATCGTTACTATTTTCAATAATAGTAATTATAGTGTATATACAGTTAAAATGTTTAAAGTTCATTGATTCGATCAAATATGTCATTAAACTGGTCGTAAAGATGTACAGTTATATTTAAGTACTATAACTATTTAATAACATTTATGATGTAAGCTAATCACCAATAACTGTTTACATATGATAGGGCGCACATACATTTTTTAGTTTCCGTTGGCAGTTCAGACGTCGGCGAAATTATAAATATGAATATTCATCTAGGCATCTAGTTTACTACCATTATTCAAGGTGTTGTATGGGCGTGCCAGGTCATATTTACATTTCGTGCGCGGTGCACAGGAGCGGCTTGATTTACTGTCTCTGTGGCTCCTGCCGGGGGACTTAAATAAGTGTCTCGTCGTATGTCACACATTTTATTTTACTCCTTGTCTCACCCTCCCTTCGTATTTCGCTCAAATCTCCATTCTTACGGCGTCACGAGCTATTAATAAATGTTCCTTATACAAAAAGGAGTTCAGCTTTACATCTTTATCGAACTTAAAAACTGTTACATTTATTTGTAATAATAAAAAATATATTACTTAAGGAATAACAAAAAAAAATATTACTTGAAAACGTATAAATGGAGAAAGAGACAATCAGACGTAAATATAGCCAATAATATTATATCATCGTGATACCAGAATTTATAAAAAATGCATTGGAAAGTATTTATTATAAAGTCATATTATAAGGGTGCATTTATTACTAGTATCATGTATAACTCTATTTTCATTGCTACAAATCACATTCTAAAAATTTATTACTATCGAAATCACTGGATAAGGAATGTTAATTGAATTAATTAACTAGGTATAGTAAAATAGGAAATGGGTGTCTTCTATATGTGTTTGTGTTAACTTTAGAAATTATTAACGCAAATGAACTATTTTCATTAAATATCTTGATCTAATTTTGAAAACTTTTTGGAGAATATAAAAGAAGTTGACAAGATTAATGGCAATAACGTTAACCAGAGACAGTAGCGTGGGGCTTACTTCAAAAGCCCGGAGGGTGATTGATCCTTCGAGCCCCGTGACGAAACCCAGTCACTTCTAATACTACCTAAGCCAATTTCTATATCGCATCTAATTGATATTGAAATTGACTAATTGCCTTCAGGCTTATTCTCACATTAGCTAAAAATTATAGTTACCTAGGTTATATTTCCTATGACAGGAACGTTCTGAATCATTGGATATTCTGACTAATAATGGCAAAATTGTCTTATTCACTGCTCTAAATATAATCTAAACCCATTGAGTTTAATATACGAACGTTAAGCCTGCATACCGCGTTTAATTAAACTCATTAGTTTGTATTAGATTCCGTGTAGAGTCCCGGTTTAGAAAAAGATGAATCGCTGTAAGGATAGTCGCACCAAAGAATTTCATTAATCATTTGCTATTAATAGTTTTAGATTAGAAACTATCTACAACAGCTAAATATATAGCGTAAATGTGACTTCAAATAATAAACCCAATAAAATAATTATTTTCTTTCAATATTACTCCATATTTAAGGAACAATTAGATAAAATATGGGTTTAGTTATTAGCTGTTTGTAATTATGTTACTAACTTTGACATTAGTAATTTTACTGTAGATTTAATACTAAGTTGTTATGATATATACAGCATTAAATTTACAATTGTAAAACTTTATAAAAAAGCAAATAACCTTTAGTGCAGCTGTTTTTAGCCTTTTTGACTGGCTACCGAATGTATAAATATATTTAAAGCCCGCGACCCTCATGATTTATTTATCTTCTTGTAATAATAAAATGATAGAATTAACTAAAACCCCGTGTTTCGCTAAAATCTTATAAAATATTTAAAAAAAAAAAAACATACTCGCTAATTTTCTGATGTAAAAAAGTGTTCTAAAATTAAATTTAATTATTTCTTTTTTATACTGAAATTTGGAGAATTTCTGCGGCCCAAGTGAATACCGCCTGCGACCCGAATTTGTGTCGCGATCTGAGGTTAAGAAACACTGATTTCATGGGTACAAAAACTCTGAATAAAATTATAATCCTAATATTATAAATGTAAAAATAAGTTTGTTACCTTATAGCGTTTTTGTAACTTAACCAATCACTATGAAATTTTATATACACGTAATATATGAGATGGAGAAGGATATTGACTTCCTTTTACCCCGGTCAGTAAACTTATTAAACATATCTCCCCGTAACGCGGAAAAAAGTCGCGGGTAAAAGCTAATAATTATATAAAGTTAAGTCAGCTGTATGATAGGGATATTAAAACCGTTTAAGTTATCATTAATTTTAAAATTGCTTTTAAATATTCATATAATTAAAGCATTTTAATAATAATATGTTAATGTTTAATTAATTCTTTTAAAGGCATTAGCACAATTTACTTGGAAATTTACGTAAAAATGAAAGAGTTTAAATATAATATTTCCTTCTTTATTTCACTTGTACTGTGAAGTAAATACTATTGTATATTGGCAGATATATTAGAGCTATTGTATTTGTTGGAATCTTAAGATTTCAACAAGTAGAATTAAAAAAAAAATATTAATTGCAATTTCTCTATATGGTGACAACATAATGTCAGCCTACATATCATATCAGATATATATCAGCCTTTAACTGTCCACTGCTGAACATATGCCTTGCCCAAAAGGAAGATTATTGTCACGCTTGGCAAGCGGGTTAGATATAATATAAAAGAATATTGACAAAATTAAAATTTTACTACTAAACTACATTTATTTTGCACACATTGTATGTTATTTTTAATGCAATAATTTTAAAATCACTTATTTCTTACTTCTCTACACTAACCTACATAAGAAATGGCTTTCAATTTATCAATATTTAGTATGAGACCAAACTGAAAGCAAAACTATTCAATAGAAAAGACATGAAAATCAATATATCAGATATGATTCCGATATAATGAAAATATAACATTACAATATCTAGCGTATATCCATAGAAAAGGGATGAAAGATAACAGGAGAACCGGCTTCTATAAAACCTAATATCCATGAGGCTTATGATTTTTTGATGGTTAAGCACATCATCATTATTTCAGCTGAAAAACGTAAACTGCTTGCTGGATATTATTTCAGTTAAATTATGATGTCTAGCGCAATGGGTGTATCGGACCCCCTATTCGTGGGTGCTGAAGACCCTGAGCACCTACGGAGTCGGGACTCCTGAGTGATATAATGAGAATAAGAAACAGCAGAATCCGCTTGTGCGATGTGTAGCCACGATGTATCCTTCCAATATAAAATGAAATAAGACAAACAATATTTTATTGTGTTTATGATTACAACAAAAACTTTGCAGATACTCGCTAGATAACGATCTTTAATTAAACTTTTTATACCTAAGCTACATGATGTTAAAACAATAGTTATTGTAATAAACAAGCGGTAATTCGCGGCTTTGCTGTCATAAAATGGAATAATAAAATTTCCTGTTTCAATCCAGGAGGTAGTCCATATTATACATACAAATAATCAAATAAAACGTATTTACAAACTTTCCCATTTATGTTTTTAGTAGGATACCAGAGTTTACAAAATGTAATAAATAGTACGCTTTCAAATTATAATCATAAATATATATCACTGGACAATTGACACACTACAAAAATATTGCCCAGAAATGGCACAAAGGTTAACCCCGGCTCCGACTCTAGTTACGTTCAATTCCTTGAATTTCAGACGTTGGTTCTATTAAGAGAAATAAGAGAATGTACAACGTTCTTGTCGCGACTAACGTTCCTAGCGGATTTAATTGAAAATTGTTAGAGAGCAATGAAAAGTGATTAAGACCACAGGTATATAAATTTTATACGCATATTTACAAAATTATATAAGTTTCATATACGACCCTAAATAAAATCTAATAAACTTATAAAACTTTTTAAATAAAGCCAAAGTGTGATTTGACAAATATATTACAGATATGAAAGTTTGCAAAACACTGATGCTGAATAAATTTTAATAAAATATTTATTTTTAAAATTTTAATAAAATTTATTACGCAGATTATATATATATACACCATATAGGATACTTTTTATCTTAATACGATTAAAATTAGTACTATATAGCAACAAAAGTATTGTATAATAAGTAAATGACTATGTTAGTGACTGCAACAATGTTTCATACGAGTTGGGACAGCAATTAAAATATCAGTGGTCCATTTCAGCACACTAATGAGTCGCCGAGTCGGTCTCCCCTCGCGACTTCCGCGACAGCTCCCGTTAGCAAAGCATAAAACCAATTAATGTAAAACCGTAGCGGTTCAGACAGTTAGTTTCCACTTTTATGAATATTGCCGATCGAAACCACGCCATTCTCCTTATTGTTTATTGATAGCTATAGATATATTGGTAGAATAACAAACCCCAGTGGTATTGAATCACGCACTCGGCCTCGTTTCATTGATGGTAAGTACTCCGCGTTTCCTTATCATATTTTGTATTCGTTAAACCTGAACGACCGAATTTTTATTTTATTATTATTATTTAAATCGAATTTTCCAAATTTAAACCCGCTTTCATACTTAGAAATCCCCATATCTTTTATCTAAACAGAATTATTTGGGTACGAGAACTCAAAACAGTTTCAAACCATGATGACTCATGATCGATTTATGTAAGTACCTTTAACAGTATCTACACAGATATATAATTATGGCAATTTTAAAATTACTCTACTGTGTTATTACGTTTTTACAGTTGTCAGTCACTTTACGGAGGCGTGCGAGTCCTATAGACCATGGCCGATAAAAATAGGGCTCGCGCCGAGGGACATTTCCTCACGTAGCGGGTCTTTTGGTAGCCCTTATGCAGAGAATGTTACGTGCATGCAATCCATAATATAGACAAACATGGACGACTGACTCTTCTAATACCAGTACAAAATCAATATGAAGCTTTTCTAAATTTCCTTCTTACTTTCGTGCACGTAATCACCTACTTATTTCTAAAACGACTAATAAAAAAAAATCAAAAATCGGAATAAAACGGTCGTGACTAAGAAACAGAAATTATGTGCGTCGCTAACCCTAAAAATCCGATTGGATAAATGTAATACAGTATGAATAAATAGAATATTCGATTGAGAAAAAAAATATCGCGTTCAGCACTATTGTGACTAGATATTCCGCACCGACGTTTTCATTTCAACTAGAATAAATGCGTGTAATAAACTAGCTGAAACCGAATGTAACGAATGTGCAAATGAGATGAGATCGTAATTCGAACTGCTAAAATGGCTTCATCACTTTCTTTGGCGGGCATAGAATGATTAACACGTAGGAAAGTGTATATAAAATAAATATTAAAATGTCTTGAATAAAATTTAAAAACGAAAGCGTTTAATTACTACTCTCTAATGTATACAAATAATATTAAGTTGTTAAATGATAAAAGCATCGCAGTATTAATACTATTATATGATAGAAATAAATAATTAGCATTTAACGATTCCGTAAATTTTATATCTCATGACAATACTAATGAACTAATAATAATACTGCATAAAAAATGGAAACAGTAAAATACTACTTAAGGGTAGGTTTACATTTGTTTCTCCAACCTAACGATATACTTGTCTCCTACTTAAAATATGATCAAACAGTGAAAGCTGTAATCAAAAAATGCGTTCAACGTAATAAAAGGTAATACGACCGCATTTCTAGAACTACTATTATTATATGCAGGTGAAGTAAAAAGCGCGTATTTCCAGCGATCGTAATGGGATACGGATATAAATGTACGCTATTTTCGCACTTATTAACGGTACTACAACTCCCATGAGAAATCCATGATTCCGGTGGGGTGACAAATAGCAGGGTAGATATAACTTTGCGGGGACGACTCGTGAGTAAACTTACATTAATAATTGTATGTAATACCAGCATATACATAAAAACAAAGAGACGTTTACCACGAAAAATCGTAGTTTAAATAATCCTCCGTAAGTATATAACTATTTTTTGTATGATCACAAATTTTATTACAGGCAGCACACCTGCAATGCCGTTAGTGTTGTGGGTGATCATGGGCGGCGGTAGTCACTTACCACCAGGTGGCTCACCTGGTGGTGCATGCTCGTTTGCCCCCTGTGTTGTAAAAAAAAAGCATTTTTACGTATACATAAAAATTATAAGAATTTATTTCTGTTACAATAGTTTCTACCACTTACTGTAGTCGAATCGATACTTTACTGTTTTAATTTAGATATTCATTCATTATTGCAATAGACAAAATTATTGCTACATTTTATCTATAGTTGAAAATTTCAAAATACTATATAAAAATATAATTTTTCACATTTATCGTAGCATTTTCACAATAAAGATAAAACAAATATTAATCTCTCTAGTTGCTGTATGTGTATGATTCGAGTAATATTCTCTATTTATTTAACTATCGACCAGTCCTGACTTTACACGAGTACATAGAAAATACAGCCTATGTCACTCGCTGATAATATAGCTTTCTACAGAATAAACGTACAAAAAAAACAACTCTTTCCTCTTATTACAATTGTATAGATTGTAACTAAACAGGGTGACTTAGTAAATGTTGCTATTTGAAAAAAATTTCATCCCTTAACTATGAACTTAGGTGTATTTATGTAATTAGTTATACAAATATACACATTCCTATACTACAAAGATTTTTCCGCATAGGGTAAGAAAAACGAACACAGAGGTTTTCTTTTCATAAAGCAGACGGCAAATAAAATTTCAAACGTTTCAGGCGCAGGTTGCCCCAGGTCGGTGTCGAGGTTCAGGTATATAATACATTAAATTATTCAGTAGGCAGGTAGAAACAGCGAGCGCCGAGCGTTGGAGGGTTGCAGGGGGTCAACGAACGCGACGAGACGTGACGTCACCCGCCCTACAGCTGGCCATGACGTCACCTCACCGCCCTCTACGTAACGCAATAACAAAACAAACACCACCTTACACTAGAGTAGCTACGGTTCAATCTCACGAAAATCATGACAATGTGGTTACCACATGTCCTCGTGTATGATATTATCATTTGATACCGTGTGGTTACTTACTTATTTGACGTAATCGAACACTTATGTTTCGACGACATCTATACATAACAGAATTTTGGATAGCTGTTATAAAACTTCTGGAAACAAATCAAAGAGAACTCCGTAAACAATATATCTGTATTACATTTATTATTAACTAGAAAGCTAAAGTCATGAGCAAATATTTCAGAAACATCTAGCAGCTCTTAATGTAACGAGGACAAACACTACACAATGCAAGATTGGTGTGAGTGATTAATTGACCGCCTCGGTTAAGACGAGACGCATTAAGAAAAGAGCAATAGCGAACCATGAAAGTACCGTAGCACTGGCTAGCGGGATTGCCGTGATTTCTCATCGGATCTGGCGCCGACCGAGCCGTCGCTGCGGCCCGTAACTCTCGAAATTGTGCTCTCAAATATCACGAGAATATTTCATGTGCAACTGTATATAATGATGGCACGAACAGTAATAGTCTGGGAATACAGCTCGCAAACAAAGTATTTAACATGCAGACACCAGATCGGTGCTAGCAGATAGTCTAAACAATAGCTCCATGCTGATATGCAAATAGAGTTACTACACTATCTGCATTGTTTTAATATTACAAAAATCCCTATATTCCGAAAGCTATTCGCAGTGGCTCGCATGAATAGTGTTTTTGTTCAGTTTCCCAGTAGCCCCTCGCGAACTCTAAATCAGTTTGATTCATGCATGACTAAGACGCTGTTTTTGTACATACCAACGCCCGAACGATACCTATTCTATATTATGAGCCATCTTGAAAGATACTTAGGTCAATATGGTACATGCAAGTACCAATTCGCAAAATAGTAATGTGTCATGGGATAAATACCATATACTTGTTTATAATTAAATTGGATGGTATGAGTAACTAAGTCAAGTTTAACTTAGTTATTACTTGCAATATATTTGTTTCATAAAAATGTTATTATTGTATGTTTATTCAGTTATTCCAAATACAATTTTAGTTAAGAAAATATATAACAATAAAACTACATATTCTATCTCAAATTAAAAAAAAACAATATAAACCATCTTTATTCATATTCGTAGAAACATTTGAGGATATAAGTAACTTATTTTTTTCACAGTTATAGATGTACTTCATCATTTTCTTTAAAGATAAACATCATTTTCTTTAAAGGTAAAAAAAGAGGCGAACCATTAAAACAGGTAGCTTTTTAAATGTTTTGACCAGTAATACTATTAGATTTGCACATCTGTATTTATTTCATGTTAGTCTTGTAAACTGGATCAATATCATTATGATAAATAATGTAATATCTAACCTGCCTACAGACAATAGATAGCGGCTATGTGTGAATGGTCGTTGATAGGCACACATAGTCTGCAAACAGTCGTACAACTGACAGACACATTTCGATCGCTAACGACGACATCAACGCAACCATCGCTCAGGTGGCCACATTGTGTTCCGACAGCTCAATAGAACATACATCTGTCTTGTCTAGATGTCTAGAGTTCCATTCTATTACATAAAGTTTGATATACCGAAACAGATCTTAGATCAAACGTTTGCTTTACCAATACTCAATAAAGCCTTACATGTCGTCGTTGATGAATTAGAGAATGGTAATAGAAAGCCAACATTAAAGAAGAACGTGTTGTATGTTAGTATTACGTTATAGCACTTAATTGACCGTAATTATACTAAACCTTCCGCTAGCAAATAAAACGCTTATACTGGTACCTACATTTATGCACGATTTTCTAATTAGAAACTTTTACTATACAAGAAGTAACGTTCCAGATGACGCGATTGTTAGCCTGATAAGTTTTTATGCTCATACAACAAACACGCGAATCTAAAACAGATCGCGCATAACAAATTACGGCTAGACACAATAAATAAAGTGTTATTATTGTTGCTAAGGAACATTGTTTACAAAAAAAAAAGACAATAACTGATTCGTTTGGAATAAAATTACATTGTTTTTACAAACTTTTATATTCGTATATAAGAGTTCAAATATTAATGTTCTGTTCCAGTGCTAGAAAACTTAAACGTAAGAAATGATATGTATCTACTGTCATAGTTATAATCATAGGTATATCCACGTTTAATTTAGTATGTACGTACATAGCCGGTCGCGCCGTCCACTCCATGCTCATCGCGAAAAGCGCGACGGCGCGGCGATGAGACAGCGACAGCAAGATTATGAAGCGGTCGATCGCGTGATAACTACAGCTACGTGTCAGCAATGCAAGTCGTCGGGATAGAATTATTGGTTTTAATGAAATTAAAATATTTAATCTATACCATCATTTTGTTATGAAAAACGATTGCAATATTTAAGATACCTACCTATATATAATAATTATAAACAACTTTTTATCGTACTAAAAAATACACTCATACTCTCATCTTAAAAATATTCAAAACCAAAACAAATTTTAATGCTTTATTAACAACGATTTTTTTTTTTTATTTATGATAATTATTTATTGACATAATTGATACGAAATAGCTACCTTAACAATTATATGAAATAGATAAATACCTACCACATCAACACTAATACGTTATGTGAATATAAATATTCAATCAACACTTCAGAATGTTAATGTTCTGTTAATATGTACATAGGTTATGAAAATGCCGGCCGGCCGGCGTTAGTCGGCGAGCCGGTGGGCGGGCGACGAGCGCAAATGCAGCAGCAGAGCGTCACGTCAGTAGCCAGTGGCTAATCATTATGCTGTATCATGTTATAGCGAGAACTCACATGTGTGCAAAGCGGGATGCAAACGCCGCTGCTCCTGGGCGGGCGGAGTCACTCACAGAACAGTGCACGAGAGGGTCGCGGTGCGGAGGTATTGCGATGGCCGTTCACGCGGCCGGTGTCTCGGGGACTGGCGCGCGGCGAAGCCCGATGCAGGCGCCCGAGCGCACCCCGCGGCCGCTCGCCGCAGTTTCGCCCCTCCGACGCCCGCGCAAAGCGCCCTCCAGATGTTGCCGGCTGTCGTCTTTCATAGAAACCTCCAGAATCCGATCTGGTACAGCTACAGTATACTTGTATAGTACATACAGACGCATTTCAAACTAATAATACGCTTGCTCAAGAAATAAATATAAAATGTCTGTCTTTATTGTGAAGATTCAAAAAGAACGACAAAAGTGAAGATCCCATTAATAACCGTATGAAATATATAAATTTCGATAGTGCAACGATAGCTCAAAGATGTTTATAGCAGGAAAGTGACAAGAAGCTGCGAGAGTGCGGTGGCAGCAGCAACCACGAACGACGACCCCGCCGCGGCTACGCTCCACCGCACCGTGCGTTACTTCGCCGAAACTTCGCACTTCACTTTTCCACTAGGAACAGTTCAAAGGCGCGCGAGCCGTGAAATTACCGCAAAACTGACGCAACGACAGTCGAACTGCTAGTGTGAGAACTGAGAAGAATACAAGTTACAGATTGCATTTAAAAGTGAAAAATATTTAAAAGAATGTGATAACAGATACGAGTAGTAATTGCAGCTGCGTTAATAATAAAGTTATTCAATATACAGTGAAAGCTCAGGACGAACTAATATTACTAAAAGTTCAGCTACTGGTACAATATTACTGGTTCTATAACCAGTAATTTTCTTCCTGATTAAGTAGTCTTAACTCAGTAAACAAAAATACAACATATTGAAGACTACTGCAGACAAGTTATACGCAAGTGACTTTACAGTAACAGGAAAGACCACTGTACGTATTATTTATATAATGATACTCGACCTGAGAGACCGATCGAATGATACCAGACTTATGATTTAAAGTCATGCAGAATTTGGACGATATGATGCTACAAAAATAAAAAACATGTATAAAAGAACTCTGAAAACATTACATTCCTTATTTGAGCAGTCATGTAAAAAGATATTAATCATAGTATATATAGATGAAGGTACTTAAATCTATTCATGAATTAGTTAATGTGTCGAACAATGGAACATTACGAAGTAGACACTTAAGGTAAAGCTTAGTTCACGTCGCATCATGTTGAATCACAATTAGGCGAACATTATCCTGAAACTCGAGACCAAACTGTCCGTAATCATTATTTAAACTTTTTTAGTATGCAAGTATATACGTGCTACTGTATATTATAGGGTGCATCTAAGAATTTAACAATTTATTCTTAAGCAGATTTTTGGCAATCATTCTTTGCTAGGGGTTACCCTAAAATTTTTTTGGGATATGCCCGTCAAATGTATTTTGTCAGATTCTTATTATGAACCTTTTTTTGTCGTTTTTATACCACTGAGATAGCAAATAAGTAAACGATTCACGAGATGGTAAGAAGTTGTTAGCTTAATTTATAGACACCTACAACCAGAGTCGCCGACGCAGAAGAAATCTCTTTTTTGAGAAAATATGATTTTTCCTTTCTTTATACTATTTCACTATATGAGTACATCTCTTCTCAATTCGAGACACACCACTAGCGAATGTTTTCTGGACGGCAACAACGCAAGGTGTCTATTCTGTTCTCCAGAGCATTTACGGCTGTCGTATTCTCGTGGTGCGTACATATCTTCATTGATCATATACACATACCAACTGATGAAACTGAACCGATGCGCAAGAGAGTCACATGATTTGGTCAGACAATGACACCCAATGGTCCTGTTACATTTTAGAAATAGGAACTCCAATGAATCATCCATAGCTAAGTAAATTGTATAAAACGTTAGCTAATACAGTACATATTGATAGCTTTTAACAGTTATGTGGCGGATGTCACGAAGTCTTTATTATAGATTGATGATAGATAGCCTCTGTCGCCAATTACGGGGCATTACTCATGCGTGTGATATTTATTAATAAATGTACCTAATAGTGATCCAGCTAATATGCATACTACAGATAAAATATGGATAGTAACTATAAAGCTTATAATGGATTCAAAGACATATTATTGAGATATCTCTTCGCATATGAAGGAAGTATTTTATATTATGTCAAAATATTAAAAAAAAATTTTAACTTAAACCACTTATCACAAGGAACATTAAAAAGTACCTACTCTTAATTTGGATTATGTCATTCGGATTCAGATACAAATATACAAAAGGAGAAATATAAAACATATGACGCCGTACACTAGGACATAAAGGCATTTAGATGATAATAATTGTTAGCACGTTATAAAACTTTGAATTTATGCTGTGTACTTAAATAATTTGTTCTGGTTTACAGCTTAACAAATAATTTAACTAGCAAGCAACTGCGCTTTATATTTAGAATAATTTACAATCATTCTACCCTGCTGCGATCAAACGTGACACTGTCTGTAGCTAATATCATTACAATAGGAACCAAGGCACCAGATTATCTAAAAAGATTGCCTACCGAACAGAATGATGACTTTTTCATCTTAATAATTTGGAGGCCGGGTGTACGAAATTTGCGAGGTCATTGTACCCACGCTCGCAAAAACAACGCAGTCTATTGTGGAAGTGCGTTGCACGCGCACAGCGCGTCCGTTTGCGGCGACATTATGCTATCACGACGTTCCCTAATATTATGTACAAACTCAAATGAATGCGTCAACATTAGGTAGACCGATAAAACCGCTAATGCAAAATAAATCAGAGAGACAGGCCTAACAGGAGATTGCATAGCTATCCAACAGATCGGATCGAAACCATTCTGCAGAACACAATTCGGAAGATTAAGTAAAAATTAAGTCTAACTTAAAACAATCGGCAATCACTACATTGTAATTCAAAAAAATATTTTTTTAAGGAGAAAATATATCAACGTTCTTTAAATTCATATGTGAAAATAATAATTTAATATCTAAAACATATTTTTGACTGATAATAGTCATATTAAAACTAACTTTCACCAATTTTATACGAACGGTAGTGAAAGAGATATTTTTCAGAAATTACTATTAGGCATAGACAATCCGTTTCGTTCTTTAAAATAATAATTCTCTATGTGAAACAGTCATCTTTGTAGAAAAAGAAAGCCTTCTTCAATAGCATGTAGGTGTTACTATGAGAGTCCGCGAAAGCGCAACTTTTTATTTCGTTATATTTTTTGTTTCATCAAAATAACAATGTTATGGATATGGTTGCGCTCGGTACGATAGATTAAATACGAGTACGTTTATGATATTTTATTATAATGAAAAATAAAAAGTTTGGTAAATAATGGTCCTTGAAACTGTCCTAGGGACTCTATTGCATGTTTTTGTTATAAACATTTTTAACCTTGTCTGTCTATAATGAAATAACCACATTACTTGTAAGATTCTAAGAAGTATTATTATTACTCAAAGTTCCATATTACAAAAGTACAACACACAAACACGTATGAAATCATACAGTCGAAAGTCTTACAGTAATCACATTGGCAACATATGAATATCCGGTGTGATTAAAAATATATTGAAAAATATATGTATCTCTTACTTTTAAATATAATTAGGTATAAAGATAGTTGCTCACATGTACATATTACATAATTAAGAGACACAAAAACGATAAAAATAACTTCATTGGAATTATTTTTTGATATTGCATGATTATATTAGAAATACTGAATTTGATTTGAACATAAAATATATGACATGTCTCATGTCACTTTATATTTTAAAGGCCGTAGAATGTATATTGCAGAATTTTATAATTGGCAACGCAATTAAATACTCTTGATCTTACATAGTACAGTCTATTTCATCAGAATTGAAAACTTTATGGGAATGAGTATTAAATGTTACTGTAAATGTTAAATTTATTAAATGCAATGTTAAATACGATACCAAAAGATATTTTGTATCCAACGTTTAATAAATTTAAAACTGTTATTAAAAAACACTTAGTGAGTAAAATCTATTACACACTAAATGTTTGCTTGATTGACAAACATGCGTGGTGTTCGTCGATCATGTACGGATTTTAAATTACCATATTAGGTTAAACAGTACATTAAACATACATAATGTTAACAGAAATTTAAAACAGTAATAGGCCGTCGGGTATCTTGCGGGGGTTTTTTCAGTAAATAACAACATTCCGAACACAGCAGCAGAATCTTAAAAGATAAAGATTTAAGTATCAATTGATTGACTACTATCGTAAGTGCTGATAGCAGTGGTGTATATACTCATACGTTTTACATACAAGTAAATAAGTATCTATATAATACGAGTATTACTTTGCTTATCCTAAATGCCAAATTGCGAATATGTAATTTACAATATAGTATTTAATAAGGTACAACGCAGATTTGAAAAAAAAATGACACGCAAGTACGTATATACGTACATGAAAGTGAATTCTATAAGCTACTATTTAAACCTTGTATAGCACTCCTGTAAAAGTAACTTGTGATAATATACCAGTAGTTGCCACGCTTAGCAGGCGGGTTGGCAACCGCAGTTTTTTTGACGGATGATAATGGAATGGTATCCCCACCTGCGCTAACGGTATACGCTGGGGGGGCACCAGTGAGGGATGATACGTGAAAATGAAAAGGCAGGTTAGTTAGCCCATTGTGATGAATACTCTTGGAGTTCAGCACGATGGTTTCCAGGGGGAATCACGGGAAGGTCGACCTGTTAGGGTATATTGTTAGCAATTGGAGTGGTAATCCGCATTACTAACAATCCTTTCCCCCCAGCAACCGCAGTTAAGCTTTGGATGCCTATGCTTAGCAGTAGACAGTTAACGGCTAGTATAATAATAATAATAGTGACAACATATGATAGGATGGGTCAAATGAATCATAAATATCGGATTGTAGATATGATTTATCACTAGAGTTAATTAAAAAAAAATATCGTTTTCAGAATTAATTAAATATGATATGAATTTTAGTGATAAATAATGTCAACAGTTTGGTAATAAGCATAAACTTATTAACGAAATGAATGTTAGTTACGACAACGAGTCAACGCAACAGAACAACTGCAAAATCAAGCACGTGCGCAATGCATTCTGCAACACTGTTCATGTGTGAACTCGATTAGATAGTTTCGCTCGATATTGTGTTAATGGCGGCATGTCGGAAATTTCAATTCAATATCCAATTGGTGTACGATAGAAGGATTAATTGGTAGAGAGGGCAATTGATAATATCACTGAAACAGCAACGACAGCGTTAAACCGCACATACACCACTGTCATCAAGCACTCGATAACATCCGTACTTTCTCCGGCGATATACATAACGTAAACCTCACGACAATTTTTAAAGCACATTTATTTATATTCCAAGAATGCGATTACGTTATTTCATATTTTTAGGATTTCATAACTTGACCAGGAACACTTTATTTCACCAACATTATGTGCAGTTAATACTTAACAAATTCTATGTTGAGAGTTATATTATTATCGTTTAAAATAAAAGTATATATTGTTCGAATAGTAATTACAGAACTATATGTGTAACTTAATACGCAATTTCATCTATTTTCACATAAATTTCTAATATGCACAAAATATTTTTATTGTGATATTTATTTATTTTTTTACCATAATTTCTTTTACATTTCTTGATATAGGGTCACCTGTCATTACTGGAATACAGGGACAAGCGGTCAAATAATGTGACAATATAAAGGGGCTCGACAGGTCGCGGGCTGAAACGTGTACCATATCTGATCACAATGCATTATTTATACTGAGGGGTTTGTAGTGACCAAAACCCGCACCCGCAATGAATATAACACACAAACTGCGCCAAATAAGGAAGATTTTTTTTTTTAGAAAAAAAAATACTACTGACAATATGCGAGCGCTTTGCTTTTATATATATCCCAAAATAATTCATGAACTCTAAAGGTTAACGACTCTGTTTTCGGTAGAAGATAAGTATTTTTATAACGAAAGTTAATGTAGGTACCTACGATAACAATAGTATAATTGCGTCTGTTGTTTTTATATACAATCTTTCTAATCAAAAACACTTAGAGAATTTATGATGCTTCTTACATTGAAAGGGAAGCTACAAGGGTTAATGCTTTATTTTCCCCAATAAAACTACATAGTAATAATTACGCTAATGTTACGCAATCTATGACAATACTTGCATACGACTCGACGTTGTTGTGATTGTTACAACAAAATTGCTGTGATTGTTAGTAAATGAAATCGCGGACGACCACCCACGTGGTCCCGGAATCGAGTGGTCGCGGACAGCACGGTTCATAGCTGGACACGTTCCAATTGTGTGTTTACGACGAGATAAAATTAAATATGCACAATTTTCAACTGCCTCGTCATCGACATCTACGTAAGCGATGGATTTGCATGCTAAAATACCGTCCACGATAATCGTTGATAATATAGAATTCCTATAGAAGAAAGAATTTTTAAAATTAAGGAGTTTTTGAGTTTATACATTACAAACAGACTTTCTTATTGCTTCTCTCTTTAAATATAAACAAAGAAATATGTATCAGCATATGGTCGGAGCAATACATATGTTGTACTAATTTTAGAGACAAATTAGAGAATCTCTAGTCTATTTTGCCTATTTTACATTTAGACAATTAACTTACAGAATCGATTTGTATAAAATTGGCAATGAAATAATTTTCATTTACATGCTAGAGTACGTGACGTGTAGACAAATTACTAATTGAATTCCTATTTACGAACCATATACGTGATCTTGGCACATTGCTATTAAGATACATTAGGTTCGTCTATTTTAAGATGTATTCATTTCACAAAGGCAATTGGCTAAAATATTATAAGTTATAATCTGCTTAAAATAATATGCAATTATTAAAATATAAAAAAAAACCTCTAAACATATTCAAAACCATTAATATCACCATGTACTAACTACATCATTGTACACAACTTCACGAAGAATTCCCACCTCATAGTAATCATTATATTATATATATATAGTTATATACAAGACAATATATACAAGATATATATATATATATATATATATATATATATATATATATATATATATATATTCATCTTTAGAAAGATGAAATTCTGTATTGTGATGGTTTTTGTATTTATTCAAAACTGCTTAACGCAACATAATTCATAGACATAAAACTTTGTCAATGACACAATGAATAGTACAAATAAAAGCAACCAAACTTACGTTAATAAAAGAGCAAATAAAGTTCAACAATATAGTAACTTTAACAATTGTTGCGATATAATATTTTGCAGCTTTTGTTTATATAAATAGTAACATATAGACACGTAGAGGGCTTGGCTCGATGCGAGTTGGGGTGGCACAATAAATGTAATGATGTCAAAGCAAACGATGGTCTAACGAGCGGGTTCGACGTTCATGGCAAGCTCTCGAGTGCACGCCGAGCCTCCACACCGCCGTTTTTATTACAACTCTAGTGCACCCTCGCGACTACGGTGAAACCACTCAACTAGAAGTTATAATCACTAGAGACGGTATTATTGTATTGTATGTATAAAGGTCAACCACACATTATGGAATATCTTATTTAATATTCAAATGAAATAAATTCCAAATGTAACCATTAAAAAGATGTGTAAACCTTTTTATTTAAAAAGTAAATCACATTGGAACATGCCAATATTACATTGAAGGATAATTTATAAAGTGCAAATAATTCATGTTTTAGCTAACCACTACTATTTTTTTTATGCAACTTAGAATGGTAAACAAGCTGACGGTCCACCTAATGGATAGTAGTAACAGTCGCATATAGACAAGAGCAGTACCATGGACATAAAAGAATATACTGTTTCGCCCATAATACCATGTGTTACCATTCTTGAGGACTCAGATTTTATTCCTCTGTACCCTGTAATTTCACTGTCATATCCCACCCTTCAATCAAAACACAGCCATGCAAACACAACTGCTTCATGGTAGAAACACGAATGGGACAGAAGTGCCCAAGCAAACGAGTTTTGTACAAAGTCTCCCTCTTCTACTACTTTGCATTAAAATGAATCCTTCATTTAATGTCTACATATGAAGTAGCAGTGCATGAATTCTATTTCGGTATGAAGTTCCTAAAAGTAAAATGGTCAGTACAATCTCTGATAAATGTAACATAACATTTTGATGCAAAATCATTAAAATGTTAGACTCATCTTCAAAAATGGCAAAGTTTTGTTTCCCATTCCCAGTAGTGAACGAAACAAGTGTGAGTAGTAAAATATTATCTAGTTAGTCAACAACACCCACATTTATTGCCTGTTTATAATGCAAATTCATCAAGCACAAGCCGCATACATTTGCGGCTAGAGCGGATTGGTTCGCCCGACATGTCATATGGAGCGAGACTCGTACACTTTCATAGGAAACAAATCATGTACCTACACTGGTTACTTTCGACAACTACACCGTACATGTATATAGTGTTAAAATAATTCTACTTCCGTTACTGTAATAGTAAAGCAATAATGAAAAAACATATATAATCGCTTATATCGTTACATTTGGACGAGGCTCCGTCTTGATGAATAATTAAATATAAATAATATCAGGCATAGCGATCGCTTTATCGATGGCAACAAATGTTCCTGTAACTTTACCAATACTTTACTCATACCCTACAGCCTAGATGGTCGCGTACAACCCGGTTTCAGAGATGTTTTCTCCCAAGAAAACTCAGGTTATGGAATGAGCTTCCTGCCGAGGTTTTCCCAAGAGACTACAGCATGTGGTTCTTCAAGAGGTTTCTTCAGGGTCGACAACGCGCGCGTAATGCTCCTGATACTGCAAGCGTTTATAGGCTACGGTAACCGCTTACCATCAGGTGGGCCGTATGCTTGTTTGCTACCTCAGTGGTATAAAAAAAAACAATATTTAAATCGTATACTGATTTGGTGATAAAAATGTTTATAAATAAATCGAACCCAGCATAATCCAATAAATTGTAACGGATACATGACCACCCTATGAAAAAACTCAAATATTTTTTTTTTTATTCGGAATATGCTACAGCGTAAGTTCAAAATACATTAAGATGCTATCAATACGCGTCAGCAAGTTACCTTATTTTCCTGTATTGAGCGTTTGATTATAGAAAAAATAATATATTGTAAAAAATTCAATCCTGCTTGATTTCATGATTTATTTTTAACCAGACCAACTTAAGGACTGATAATGAAAACATGGGAAATAGTGCCGAAAGAACAGAAACACAAAATTTTCTTTTTATTAATAAATCTTAATATTTTCAAAAATAGCCTCGGACAACAATCTATTTCCAGGATAAATGAATAATTAATTTAAACAATAGAATGGTCCTATGTAAAGTGTACAAAAATTCTAATATTTTCGTGTATAATATAAAGTATGCAAGCTATGTTAATACGTTCTACAGTCCACGCCTTATTTAGCAACTAGGGCCACACTCTCATTAATCAATAAACGGTCTGTTTTAAACGATGCAATTGAAGTGTTTTGGAATTTCTACCAATTTTACCGGTTACTCTTTGTGAACGCTTCGAGTAATTGTCAAAGTGGACAATTATGATCATTTGTTGTATTTATTGTTGTTTAAGAACGATAACTGTCACAATCTGTTTAACGACGTTCTTTCTCGCTATTAACAACGCAAAATTTAAGTTCATTTACCTCAATTAGTGAAACAATTTTATTGTCATGTGTACATATGAAACTATTATGATCGCATCAGGTGCGAACAAGAAAAAAGGGTATCTCGTTTAAATGATCAAATTTGTTGCAATGTTAAAGTTGAAGAGTCTGTTAAATTATTATTGTCTCAGTTCAGTTTTACCGAAAATTGTATGTTTTTAAATTAGATACCTTTATTCAGTCTCGATCAAATTAACAACTACAAAGTAGTATTAATAGTAAGGTGCTTAGTACAATTATATTATTATGATTTAGTCTAATTTAGCTCATAATTAACAAATTACAAATCCTCCGGAGATATAAAATCGATAAACTTAATATTGTGTAAGATGAAAATATTTTTTAAAAGCAACTATTAAGAGATGAAAAATCGGAGAAACGAGAACGGAAGACTTTAGCAAAATCTCCAGATCAAACCTTTACTTCTAGAACATGATAGTAGAAGCACTAGTGCTAGTAGTGAACGATAAGCTATGAATGAAAGTTGGCATGATAACGCGTACAGTCCAACAGTGTCAAGGTCGCGACGCACGCGTTGTGTACACAAAGCAGCGCCAACTATGTTGTGTCGCCGCAATTTAATAATGCGTATGCGCATTTTATATTACACGGAATCGTCTGTGAATGAGTTTAATGCCTTCATTTGATAGTATTCTCAATATTGGTCCATTGGATTTTTTATGAAAGGACAACATTCTATTGATTGAGTCATGCATGACTTTCAGTTTTATTATCAAATTGTTCGTACCGAAATAATCCTCAAATATGTTTATAGCCTACATATGAAAATTCTCTATTAGTAATTATTTTATTTCTCTAATGATGGTAGCCACAACGTTATCAGGTCTAGATCTTGATGCCATGCGTTGTAGACAACGTGGGGCCAACAAAATACAGGAGGCGCACAGTCGCGATGATCTGTGCCCCGTAGCTTTTGTATTCAATTATAAAATATCACGATAGTGCGACTGGAAGCTATTTGGATAAAAATTTAATATCATACTCGTATATTACGTTACTGTAACTATTAACACCGTGAGAGTGGACTCATTTAAATATACCTATATACAAAATTTTCTTAGATACCAGAAATCTTTATATTTTTACCTGTTTATTTAAGTGTAATTTAACTGCAATTCCATTAAAAATCTTATATATAGTCGACTCCAGATACTTTTTCATTTCCTTTTACAGCCATTTCAGTCTAATGTATCTTTATAGCTTGTAGCTCTATGTGGTATACCTTGAGAATCACAGTGTATTCTGTGACGTTCATGGTACTGCCGAAGGTTATAAGTCACAGTTGTTTTCTATCAAATGGGCCGTCAGCTTATTTGCCATTAGCAGTTACATATAAAAGTTATCAGTTATAGAAAAATATATAGAACTTTTTTCTATTTATACGTGATACCTATTACATGTCGTCGGGGTAATTTATTGGTAATGCCGGCGAAGAGACATTAAAAGATAGTAAAAATAAAATAAGATTATGTGAATGCCTGGACTCTGTGTCTAAAGAAGAGGATATTAATCTATTTCAGCTCAATGGTCAGGCGATACGGTATAGTATAAATAAAACTTATATCGACTTCGCCTTATTTTGTGCCGGTACTATAATTTGTTTACCTGGTTGCTATTGACGATATCGTGGGGATGAAGAGGAATGGTGACACGTTTTATTCCTACTCCGTTACGACTCGAGACTATAGGTCAAATTAAAATAGCATTTATAAATTTATGTGCGACAAGAACTATATTAAATGAGTGAATAAAGAAGGGGAGTAATCCCGAGTAGCCCCTGGGCACATTAGTGCCGACTGTCCAACCCTGTTTGAATACAAAGCACGCGACAATTTAAACGGGTAAATCGCTTAATCCAATAAAACCCCATTCCCCATTAGAGCGTGAATAGAAAGTGGGCACTGAAATAAATATTAACTAAAGGTCAGAATTATATTTAAATTATAATAAAAGTTTTAAAAATTATTTTAAAGTGACCGTAATAAAAAAAAATGCTAAATATTTATAATTAATTTATTTTCGCCTATGGAACGCACTACCTGCCTCTATTCGGTGCGCTCAAACTCTCGCTAGCTTCAAAACCTCTGTGAAGTCCTCCTCTACCCAAAAATTGTCTGGAACAGATTACTTAGCAATATGACCGTCTTTTATATAACTTCCCATTGTAAATAGCACAATAAAGTGTAAATAAACTATTTCATTACACATTAGGAAAATAGATTTTTACATTTTAAATAAAGACATAATTACTTATAAATCAGCCTCAGATATTATTATATAGAAGGGCATTTACTTAAAAATACCTTCAATAAATAATTAACTACTAAAATATTAAAATAAGTGTTAATTTGCAGATAACATATACCAATATAAAACGGATAAAAATGACAGTCGCATATACGTCCTATGAACAAAGTAACAATTAGAAAGGCTTCGGTAGCGACGAGGGGTGGGGATGAAGCCGACGGCATCGGCATCGCAATAGGGGACAAAACAAAGTATCCAATTTCTCCACTTCCCCACTTCCGACGCAATTACGACACAATATTGTGGGGCTGTGGCGGCTCGCTCCGACCGCAGCCTGACTGAAATCTAGGCACCGGTGCAATCTCGTTACGGAACATAAAATACACTCTCATTGTTCGCCTTAGATTTTTTCGCAAGACCTATTCAAACAAAGAAACCTGTGTACCACCACTTAAATGCCGCCATAAAATCTACAGGTGGTTTCTTTTCCGCTCGGTGGTCATATTGTTTGATGTGCAATGCTCCGTAAAACATAAATTTATCATCGTCATGTTGAGAGGATAGCGTCAGTGTATAGAGAGTAATTGATCTAGAAAATTGCTCGCCATAAATCATAATCATTTTGAGTGAACAGCGGTCGAGATATCAGAACTATCAAGCATTTCAAATAAACCGAGGGTTGACTCCCTAAAAACACGTCGTATATCATATTGCCAAATTAATACATTAGTTTACAAGCCATCCAAATAAACAAAGTAAATTTGAATTGTAATTACTTTATTTGCATTTAGATACATTCAACTCGGATAAGATCATATTATACGTTACTGTAAAATATGTTTCTATTTATATAAAGTCAAAGTTGACTAAGCTGTATCAGAAATTAGCTACAAATTAACCCAAATATTAAATTATCTGCTCTTATTTCCTATGAATGTTGCGACACAATCTCTTAGTTCTACAAGGGCACAACAATAAAAGGCTCTAATATTTACAAAACAAGAAAAGTGCTGTTGAGTAACACAAAAGCTCTTATCGCCCAAAGCGCTGCGATCCATTAAAGACACTTTACAAAGATTTGAGGGCGCAAATGTTACTATGAAAGCCAGAATTTGTAGACCTCCCCTGACGTTGATGCCTTTTTACCGAGCAGACAGAATAAACAGCACGTACTGTCTCTTATATATCACGTTAAACTGGTTAAACATAGGCACTCAGCTTTCAAACCAAACACTCGTCGCGTCATAATCATGTGACCGTGTACATAAAGAAAACAGACACTTGAGGCGTGCCAATCAATCGTTCGCCAAAATACTGCAACACATTGTCATTAGACCATGAGATGACACAATTTAATATGCAATACATTTATTATTCACAAGCAAAATATCCTATCCAATAATCATGCCCAGTAATGCGACGTTTTTGTTAAGGATACACAGATCCAATACAGTAATTTTTATAAATATTATAATATTAACAATTATAAATATTTACAAAATATCCCTACTACACCTAAACGAGTCTCTAGTTGATGACACGTCCAGTCTGTTGGTTTTCCCCATTTGTCCAATCAGTTTCACGGTTCATTTATAAATAGACAGATTTGTCTTTAAATATATAATTCAGTCTTCATATTTTTAACATCAGAATAACACCACAAATATAAAGAACATTTTAAGTGAAATTTAAATGTTTTCGGGTTATTAACGTTTGTTCTTAACATTGTTCACAAAAATATATTTTAGATTTAATTGTCCTGTCTGTGAAGTTGGAGCAAATAATACATTACAAAATTTAAAATTACAAAGTTTCTGAGATTAATCTGACCGAATATCACGACAAGGGATTTTTTATAATAATATGATTAAACAATAATCAATTAACCAGGAAGATATCGTATTTCTACATATAATTTTCTTAATTCAGACGCAATATTATAATACTCGTATAATATGACATGTTCATCAATGTACACGTAATTTTTTTTATATATTAGATATTTATTGTTAAAACATACAATTAATTAGGCAAAATAAAGAAATCTCCAGTGTACATTCACCATTCCGCCTGTTTGAACGGATAAGTAAAAACTGATCTTAAGAAAGATTGAAAAAAAAAGCGTATTAGAAACATCGAAAACTACGACCCGAATATATAATAAAGAACATAATTATTATTCAATCCTTTATCAGACCAGTGTCGCCAACTGTATTTAGATCGTACATTATTACAAATCCTTAAAAGATTTAACCTTGTGATATTTCAGCGACATTTTATCCTGTCTACCTACTTGTGAGTCACGAACTTATTGTCTACCCAAAACATATTATAATCAAGGCCAAAGCGGACAGCGGAAACTCAAATATTATGTGTACAGTGAACCTGTAATATATTGCTTTATAATAATTATTACAGGTGACGTTAATATTCCATTTACTTTTTATTTCCTACCATAATACTGATGGTTTTATTACAGTAGGTTCATTAAAAGTTTCTCCGAGAAAAGTTAAACATTATTTACTGGATTCATTCTAAATTCAATTTGAAATCTAAATACAATATAGATCCAATTTTATTTATTTATTTTATTTAAACATTACCAGACTTCAAATTAAAAGTAATCTTCATGTCAACTTTGAAATGGAAAATACTTAGCGATAATAGATACGGATGAAGGACTAGTTACGCTTATACTATATACGCTTTGCTTTATATTATATATTATATACAAATTCTTAAATAAATCATACTTAGATAATTAGTAATTAACAACTAAAACAATATTAGGAGCCAACTCGCCTATACCCAGATTTCAATGATCTGATATACATCAATTTTATATACAACTTATTACCTTAACTTACAACTTACCCTCTATATACGAGTACAACTTATTAAAAAAGTCTTAGACATAAGCTCTTAAACTGTTTACTGCTTGGTTAGTTATCCATCTATAGTTATAAATCTGTAGAGATTTTAACGAAACTTGGTACAATTATTCTTCATACTCCTAGACAGGTTATAGTATACTTTTCATCACGATACGATCAATAGGAGCAGAGCAGTGAAGGGAAATGTTGGGAAAACGAGAGAAGTTACTCCATTTTTAAGATTCCGTAGCGTGTGCAACCACTTTTTAAAATGCAAAAATGTCCACCCGTGCGACACTGGAACGGACCACTAGTTATTAATAAGTGCGAATATTGTGTTCGTCTGTAAAAGACTTACATTCATCGTCATCATCATCATATCAGCCGTTAACTACCCATTGCTAAACGTAAGCCACTTCCTATTGCGAGATTTTATCCGTAGTTGCCACGCTTGACAGACAATAATACAATAAAATCAACATAGTCCATTAATATAATACATTCGAAACCTTCGTCATTACAAGGAAAAACTATTTTATTACATACATATTAAATATATATTAATCCTTTCATATGTTAAATATAACACAAAATCATTCAGCCGTTAGGCGAGCCAATCACTCGGCCTAAACTTCAGATCCCATAATCATGGCAAAATTTATAAATAAAGCTGAACCTGAACGCACACACTAACAACACCTATAAATGTGTTGTTTATGTGTGTATCATATTGTGATGAATTTGCCGTAGGGATCTTTTCATATTATCGCGGTGAAAAACAAGCATAAAGCCCACCTTATGATAATACAAGTAGTAACTGATTAAATTAATCACACACAGGAAGTTTACAGTGGTGTGAATATATTTTTTATTCTGTGTTATTTTTTACTTACCTGTGGCACAGATAATATATTACTATTCTTTTTAAAACTTTACATTGTTTGTTCAAACACTCAACCGGCATATATAACTTCACTATGCCAATATACAAATACAAATAGAACATTTAAACAAGTGTTACTATTTTACTTATTTGCCACGACGTTTCGAATAATGCGTGATTTGATAGCTGTTTTTGATTGTGCATTTACATTTACCGATTTCTTAATTTATAGGAGAAAAATATCATTTTTACGTCCAATAAAAATTTTAGACATGCGATCACAAGCAATAAAACCCACTTATATTAATAGGAGAATAGGATTAGAAACATAGACAAAATCCGAGTCGAGGATCGAATTCACGGTAATGCCTTAAGTCTATAGTCTTATTAGTGGGCATACATTGGTCATAAGTTACTTCTAAATCCTTCTCGCAGTTCACGCACCTTAGCACTCACCTGCTGCAGATACGTTCGGTGAAAAAATAAGGTTAGTAGGTAACAGTGCCAAGATTATTATTATCCTTAAGGTGCGAGTGGATCTCGTTCCGGAACCTTGCAATCATGGGCGTACTTATAATACCATCGAGATATTGTTTGCTATGACCATTTATTACTTTTTTGCAATAGACAAAAAAATAAAATTATAATTATAAAAAATAAACACGTTCAGGCTTTTATATTTGTCTATAACTCGTAAAAATTTAAGAAGTAATAGATAATATGTACCTCTCTCAGGTCCTTAGTATAAATGATACTTTTAATACCAGTGATAGGCGATTTTAAAACAATGTAGATATTGCATTCCATTCAGCGATTCGGTTACTGTATCGCTCGTTTTAGCGGCCGTTGTATCCAAATCGAACATTTTAACGACCATTTTGCCTATCACTTTGGCAACTTGCTATAAAGTAGGTTCCAATTCGACAGTATTGTATATGTGTACATAATAATTGGTATATCTCATACCGGTTGCCAGAGTTAACATTTTAGTTACCAGAGGGAGACTTTGTACAAAAGTCGATTGCTTGGGTACCTCTGTCCTATTCGTGTTTCAACCGTGAAGCAGCTGTGTTTGCATGGCTGTGTTTCGGTTTAAAGGGTGGGATATGGCGTAAATTTACAGGGTACAGAGGAATAACATTTGAGTCCTCAGGAATGGCAACGCATGGGGGGTATCATGGGCGAAACAGTATACTCTGTTATGTCCATGGTACTGCTCATGTCTATAGACGACGGTTACCACTTTCCATCAGGTGGACCGTCAGCTTGTTTGCCATTCTAAGTTGTATAAAAAAAAATTATTAAAATAGCTATTTCCTTTTCGAACAAACTCTTAATTTATCACGTACCTGGATCGATTGCCAGTTGTCTGTAAACGGCGAGTGCAACATCATCTTCGCTCACAAAGTCCCAGAGTCCATCGCATGCCACTACGACGAAGTCTTCATCACCGTCCAAGTCCACAGTTGCGATTTCTGGACGAGCAATCACGTACGGCTTGTACTGGGCGTCACCTGTTACAATCAAAATTACTATTATCATTGTGGTTTCTTCCGACGTACTATAATAAATAAATATATATATAAATCCAGCGACTTTATGTGAATGAGGGTAAGGTGTGTATGAATGTGTTTTTAGGACGAGACTATAATGATAAACGAGTATATATGATAGTAAGTACATTTTAGTATAAACACTAGGTCACATATCGTCATAGTCGTAGAATACTGACGGATCTTTATATGTAATCTTTGTCAGATCCGTCAGTATTCTACGACTATGAGGATATATCTAAGTCATAAAAGATATTGTAAAACTAACAAAATATATAATAATTTTACATTATTACATTTTGGTTTTCACCCTCTCGACTTAATACATACCCCGTCCTGTAACCTACAGGAAAAACGGTGCATATGCCCCAGTTGTCTTTTTTTTTATTATGTCCGTCTTCTACCTAGCCTTCTCTTTTGAGTGTAGTCGTGTACTGAATTTGTGTGAGTGATTTTGTGTTTGGTGTATGAATTGTGTTGGATGGCCCTGGTGTGTTTGTTGAGTGTTGTGTGTTAGTTGCCTGTTGGGTGGTTGGTGACTGGTGTGTC